>NW_009647826.1:672859-718482 GCF_000708025.1 Charadrius vociferus
GTAGGGAATGCTACCTGGAGTGGTATTGCATGACCAAGGAGAGAAATAGGGTCTATATTCATGCTGAAGCATAATGTTCAGGTATCCTGACTCTTTGTGCACTGGCTGTGTCAGGATCCAAGGTCTGGCAGCCATGGATGGCAGCCAGTCTGAATCGCTCATTGCTTGTTTGAACTTTGATGCCAGAGCATCCTCCTAAACAATTTTTACACCTATCTGTGTCATTCAGATAAACTAACTCCTGTTCCGGCAGAATAAAAGAAACATAGAACCTTTCCAAGAAAAATCACAGTTCAATAGTATCTTTAAAGCACATTTATTTTTCATTTTGTTGAGGATTTCTCATTTGGAAAAGATGTTATGAAGCCTGTCTTTTTTTTAGATATGGATATACTGTGTGGAGGAGGAAAGAATCAATTTGTTCTGTTTCTTTTCCAAAATGATTCCTGATGTGTGTTATGGAGACTGTTTTGAAAATAAGGACAATTCCTTAAATCAATAAATGTAACAGATTTGTTAAGAAAGTATATGATTCTCATTGACAACAGAGATTTGTGGCTTCCCATTGGAGAATAGCTGTGCTTTATGTTTGAGTTCACTCAGCTAACGAGTATGCGGAGAAAAGGCTTTTGAAAGAAAGGAATGATCTTCAGAGAAGCTTTTTTTCTGGGATACTTACTATTACAGCAGAAGCCTCTGAAATGGCATTTGTGTCAGCTAAGGGGAAAAAATGCAGCACGTTTGTGATAATTTAAAGCGTGTATCACTAACGAAGATAAAGAGAGCAAAGTATTTAAAGCTTAATGATACAGCAACAGCAATTGCCCTGCGATAATGAACAGTGTAGATTATCAGGCAAAGCTTAATGAATGCCTTGCTTACAACAAGCTTTTTATAAGCAAATACTGGTTGAGTCCTCTTTCAGAATTAGTACTGACATGAAAGTGAAATGATTTAATTAAAATATGCAAGATAAATAAGCACTTGGGCAAGGATGCTGCATAGAACAGTCTGGCAAGTGTTTGCTGACAATAGGCCTTCCAAAATTACTAGGCAGAGTACAGTATGTATCTGCTTTGACCCACAAAATAATGTTATCACTCTGAGGACAGACTGTGGCTCTATCTACAGCTCAGCCCGTGCCCTAAGTGGGAAGAGATGCTTTTATTACCTTCTGCTGGATTCCCACAATTTGGAGGTACACACCTCCAGCAGAAAGTTTTGACTATTTCCCCCCTCAGTTGCTGAGGGGAAATCAGAGAAGATATTAGCACCTAGTGTGGAGGTCCAATGTAGACAAGGCAGTGGTGGGCAGAGTGAGTGTTTGCTGATATGGTTGTGCTCAGTCTCTGAATTCAGGGGCTCTGAGCGAGGAGACAAAACCTCTGTGCAAGGCTTGTCTGTCATTCACGAGATTCCTTGGACTAGTCATCAGCTTAGGGACTGACCAGGTCAAGAATGATATCTGAAGTTAAAATGTAGCCCTGGGATTTCTTTTATTAATGCCTTAACATTGTGTTATCAAACACACTTGCAGGTTTCACAAAGCTATGTGGAACATTAAGAAAATGTGCACAAAGAGATCTAACTTTTCTGTAATGGCTCTTTCCTTTGATAACCAACGTTACTGAACCATAGAATTGCACAATAGGTGAGGTTGGCAGGTACCTCTGGAGATTATCTAGTCTAACGCTCCTGCTCAAGCAGCATAGGCTACCGCAGGTTGCCCAGGATCTGTCAGGTTTTGACTCTCTCCACAGATGGAGACTCCACAACCTCCCTGGGCAATCTGTTCCAGTGCTTGGTGATGCTCATAATAGAAAGGTGTTTCCTGATGTTCAGACACAGCCTCCTGTGCTTCAGTTTGTCCCCATTGCATCTTGTCCTGTCACTGGGCACCACTGAGTAGGCCCTGACTTTGTCCTCTTTGGTCCCTCATGAGGTATCAATATACATTGACAAGATCCCTCAGAGCCTTCTCTTCCCTAGGCTGAACAGTCCCACCTCTTTCAGCCTCTCCTTTTATTAGAGGTGCTCCAGTCCCTTAGTCATGTTCTGGCCCTTTGCTGGACTCTTTCCAGTATTTCCATGTCTCTCTTGTACTGGGGAGCTCAGAAATAGAACCAGCATTTCAAGAGTGGCCTCAATAGAACTGAGTAGAGGGGAAGGATCACCTCCCTCGACCTGTTGACGATGCTCTTCCTCATGCAGCTCAGTATGCTATTGTCTGCCTTTGCTGCAAGCAGACATTGCTGGCTCATGTTCAGCTTGTTGTCCACCAGGACATGCACAGTCCTTCTCTGCAGAGCTGCTTTCCAGCTGGTTGGCCATGAGCATTTACTGCTGCCTGGGTTTATTCCTCCAGGATTTGGCATTTTCCTTTGTTGAACTCTACAAGGTTCCTGTTAGCCCATTTCTCCAGCCTGGGGAGGTCTTCTTAAATTGCAGCACAACCAAGTCTGATGTATCAGTCACTCATCCCAATTTTGTGTTGTCTGCAGACTTACTGAGTGCACACTTAATCCCATCATTGACATCATTACTGAAGAATTTAAACACTATTGGACCCACAACTGACCTGTGGCATACACCATTAGTGACTAGCCTCCAGCTGGACTTTGTGCCACTGCTCACAACCTGCTGCACTTGGCTATTCAGTTAATTTTCAGTCCACCTCACTGTTTACTTATCTAACCTGTATTTCATCAACTTGTCTATGAGAATGTTATGGGGGACAGCATCAAAAGCCTTACTGAAATCAAGGTAAATAACTTCCATTGCTCTTCTCTAACCCACCAAGCTAGTCACCTCATTGTAGAAGGCTATCAGGTCAGACCCGTTCATAAATCCATGCTGACTGCTCCTGATCACCTTCTTGTCCTTCACGTGTCTGGAAATGGCTTCCAGAATTAGTGGCTGCATCACCTGTTCATATATTAATATGCATCGACATCTGCTGCTATGTTCAGACTTTGGTCAGAGCTGAAAGCAGAACTTTGTTTTGAAGGCTGATGTCAGCTAGGTGAATATAAAATAATTAATTTAACTATTAGTTAGAACTCAAATTACTTTATGCAGAGCTAATAGCTAGTTGGGGCCATCAGCACAAGGCTACAGAGAAGATTCCCATGAGACACCTCCTTGCACGTGTGAGAAATATGGCTCTAGACATCCATTGATATCCTATAGCCTAAAAACCTTTAAGATATTCTTTTTTTTTTTTTTTTCCTGAGAATATATGTGACTTCATTAATGCAAAAAACTACTTAGAAACTGTTCAGCACTTGGAATTTATGGTCAGATGTAAAAATCAGTCCTGTAGGTCTCTGGGCTTATTAGATGGATACAAAATAAAGTCATAGGCTTTGAGAAACAGACAATCCTGTCTTCAGTGACAAATTCTGTTTATCTTTCTTTTAAAATTGGGGCCAGATTCTGGTACATTGGGGTCAGAGTCTGTTATGTATAGCAAGGCTGTACAGAAGGTAAGAGCCTGTGGACTGTGCCCATGGTGAAATGCATATGCTTCTTTCTGTCTGTCAGTATAAGAAAAGACACAAAATGTCATACTAGTCCCACAGAACTTTGGGGGAGTGGGTGTTAGCTAGCAGGTGATTTAATGAAACGGAAAGGACTGGAGCACTGGAGGAGAACACAGTTAAAATGCAGTAGGCGTAAAATATCTGTTCAGCCTCTTGTTTGCTCCTTTCCCTGTAGTCCCAGAGGGCTGGCTGTATTTTTTTTTGTGTGTGTGTTTTCTATTGTTTAAGCCACAAAACAATTTAATTTCTTTTGACGTCTGTCTTAAACAAAGGATTGTTAGCGTGTCCGCTTATCTCAGGATGACCTGTGATAGCCTAGGGATCTAGGTCTAGCCTGGCAGCTCGCCACCAGAGGCCTCCAGCATGAGAACACACGAAAAAAAAAGCTTCAGTGAAAAAATGCACAAAAGTGAAAGAGGGAGACTTCTAGGAAGGAAAGACTTCCAAACTGTAGGGGCAGTGGCTTTAGGAAGAAGGAGGAAAAGTTTACTTTTATCTCAAAAACCTTTGCGTAGTTCTCCAGTACTTTGAGGGACACGTGCAGACATGCAGGGAGCCCAGGGTATATAAAACACTCTGAATAGAAGTGGGTAGAAAAGCTTTTTTTTAAAAAAAAATAAACCCAAGCATACTCACACACACACACATATATATATATGAGCCGAATCATAAAATGTTCACTGAGCTATGAACTTATCGGGTCAGCTCTACCAATTATGCTACATATGCAATGATATGTTAGAAGAAGATCTAGGAGAGGGAAAAAAAAAACCAAACAACATTTTGTAGTTGAGGGAGTGTTGTTCTTCTAATACACTACAAGATCCATTACTGCATATAGATAAGGAAGCTTGGGGTTTTTTCCTCTGAAAGTAGGCCTTCTGTGAAGAGATGGCAGCACCTTACAGTGACTCCCCTCCCCTTCCACAGGGCACTGTGTTGGCATCTTCAAGGCCAAAGAAGGTGGTTACTTTTTTCAATTTTTGAAATGGATTCCTACTCGATAAAGTTATGCTCCTTCCACTCTGGAAGCCCTCTGACAACCATTTCAATATTGTTGGAGAGATTGCATGGACCAAATATCCTTAGAAGTCATGTGTGGGGTTTTGGGTTTTTTTTTTTGTTTGCATTTTTTGTGTGTGAATTTCCTCTGGTCATGCCCAGCCTAAAACTGGAGTTAGATTTAAGCTATTCTTGGTGCCAGAAAAGGAACTGTTGTGCTGGAAAGGTGAGGCAGACATGGGTAACAGTGATAGTTTCCCAAAGAAGCTGCATTTACTTTCCACTCTTTTGAAAGACACAGAGCCACTTAAGAATTGTAAACTGAGTCATGCAAATACGTACTGTGAATATTAGCCATTTTTTAAAAAAGGCATTGTGTACTGCTCTTTTGTTTATTTCTTATACTTATAAAGGTACACTGCAGAGCTCCTAGCGTAACCCTACTGGTGAGAAAATCAGTTTGATACTAGTGAAAGTAGGAAGCTTTTTGTACGGAAAAAAATCAAGGCTGAGGGAGTTTAAGGAGATGTAGAAAAATTATGACAAAGTGAATTTTCACATCTATCAGTCCCAGCATTTGCACCCAATCCCATGCTCTCAGTCCTAAAGTTAACCTAAGAAATAAATAGGAATGGAACATTTGAACAGTCTGCTGATCAAACAGCTGAAATTTGGCAAAGCAAATGCTGTCAGTGGCTTGTTTACAATCCAATTTTTGGCCAAAATTTTTTTCTCGAATTTGTTTGGTTAAATTCAAATCATGACTAAATTCAAGATCAGCTCCTGGACAGTCAATGAAAAGGAATGGGGAAAAAAAACCCCATATAATAAAATTGCTTGTTAAAGGTTTCTTGTTTAGCTCCAATCACAATAAATACAAAGGGAAAATGAGGCCTATAAGCCATCTGTTTGTGCATAACCTCAAGGCTGCCAATGACGAGAGAAGTTAACAAACAGAAATCTGCCCAGTGGGGTTAACAACTTATGACAGCGTGGTGAATGCTAAGGCACCTGATACTCATCAGATATGGCAACAGCAGAAAGTATTGAGAATTTAAGTTTGCTGTTTATTTCTCACTATGTGACAGTTTCCAGGCTCAGAGTGCAAAAAAAAAGACCAATGGAAGCTCCGTTTTGTTTAGGGAAAGCCAGGCATATAGTTCAAAGCAAAGTCATGGCAGTAAGCTTTTGAAAAGCTTAAGTAGCTAATTAATGGTTGCTGTTTTATGGCAAAGGATGTACTAACAGTACAAGGAATCAAATTCCCTCCAGAGATTTTCTGTGGCTTGAGCAGATATGTTCTCCCTTCATGTTTCAGTGTGTATAAGGCACCATGGTTTGCTGGCTTAAGGCAAAGGAGTTCCAGTCTTAAGGTCTGGATTTCATCTTCCCTGGGATGCCACAGTATCAGTGATACAGATTTCAGTTGAAACTTCCCAACATCTCCAAAATCACTGCCAAGTCACCACCTTCTCACTGGTGATGGTCCCTTCTTTCTAGGCAGAGAAGATTGGACTATTCTGACACCACAAAGCTCACTACTGAGTGCTTTAGATATAAAAGAAAAGATTTTAAAGCGTAAAAAGGTGAAGGTAGCAGATGCTGATTTTTTCCCAAAGTGTTAATCTAGGGAAGCCACTTCATTTTTCCATGCCTGTCTTCTTCTTCTTTCTTTTTTTTTTTTCTTTTCTTTTTTTCTTCTACTGGAAATGACTCAAACAGAAGAGTCCCTCCTGGTACACATGTATGAAGTAGGTTCTTGTTGGTTAAGAGATCTTTATACTATTGTCATAAAAATAATTAGACAAAAGTTGGTGACATGAAAAAGATTAGTATTGTCTTCTTGAGTTGCAGAGCAAAAGATAACTTGATTCACGGTTAGCTTGTATCACAGTGTTCTCCAGTTTTTCTGTTTTGCATGAGTGTCTGTAGTTTGCGTTAAGTAAATAAGTGGGTTTTAGGTGTTACATATGGACCTTTTGATGTTTTATTTTCATCAAATACTACAAATAAGAGAAGAGGAGATAAGTAATAATGAAAAAAGAAAATTAATCCACTCTGAGTTCACAGGAAAAACAGATTACAACTGGAAAACCTGGGAATAGTATTGTCAAAGCTGTCAGAGTGGGAACACACCCCAAAGGGAAAAAAAAATTGAGCTATCGTAAGTACTTCCTCCTTAAAAAAGCCACCAGTGAGTATACTAGATCTTGCAAAACTGCTGTGTCATATAGTCACAGCTTAAGAAACTTCAGAGGGGGAAAAAGTCTAATTAAATGAGTGATCTGTCTTTCCTATGGGGGGAAATAATCATTTTGCAGTGAGATTGCTCTAAAGGTTACACATGCATTGACAATATTGATGCGGAAAGTACAGAGCCTTTATCCATTTAAAGATGTGTTTGAAGAGTTGGGCTGTACAAAAGGCATCAAATTAAAGTTCCTCAGCTTGTGAAGTGCTCACCTCTCAGAGCACCATTAGTATTAAGGGAGCAGATTAAACACAATTTAGATCACATTGAAAGACTAAAGTCAATTTAGCAGGTATATAACCATGCATGATAATGGTCTCTAAATCTACAGCAACAAGGTGAGGATATGCTTGGATATGCAGGATAAAGATGTGAAACTAAAATAATTTCCTATGAGGACTATAAAAGAAGCAATGACGAGGAGGCAAATTTTAGATGCTAGTTTGTTTAAATATGTAAATTCGATGGACTGATCTGGAAGGGAAATAAATCTGATAGCAGTTTTATATATGGTCTGCAGAGTATTGTGAACTTGACCTTTGTTGGAGTAAACGGGTTCTTAGCTGAATGGCATAGTATTTCATTACTATTTGCATGCTGACAGCAGTGTGGAGATGCAATATGGGGGAGACATGAAAATGTTTTCCAAAAAACATATGATCTTCCAGACTCTTCTCCACTGAAAATTTTAGGTGTAAGGTAATGGAGTTGGTTGTTTGTTTTTTTTTCCTGGTGCTAGATTCTTATCTGTTGCCCACTATATGTTAGAGTGCATAGGAGGCTCACAGAGGAGAGGAAGCTTTAAACAGCAGCAAAATCGCATTGTAGATTAGACGGTGTATTTATCTTGGTAATACGTAATTCCAAAGAACATGCAAAACATGAGGAATCAAACTCATAAAGACTTTAAATTTGTATAGTGCTGAGATAGCAGGTGGGCTTAGAAAAATAAACAAGCAATGCAGCTGTCTACAGAAGTCTTATTTGATTAAGTTGAAAAGTATCCAAATTCATCTGTATGGCATAGCCTGACAGTTAGCTCTTATAGGCACAAGTAAAACATGTGATTAGGCACTTAATCTTCAGTCTGATCTGCCTAATGAGGATGCTTAACTTTTGCCAGAACTTTAGGTAGGGAGTCAGGGCAGAATCCTAAGAACACAGAAGGACATGTTCAAAGAAAAATGAATATATGTCTGCACAGTTTGCCTTTGAAATGATCTAATACACTTGAAGATAATCCTTGCACATAGTTATTGGCAATACTTACCTTACAATACAGCTTTGCTGCCCTGCTGGTTGGAATGGGGTTCTACTACCACCTTCTATAGGCCTTTTATCATCCCTAATGGATCAGTCATCAGTGAATATTTCCCAAGCCAACTCCACAGTCAAACCGCCTGCTTTCTCCTTGGTCCATGCTGCTGTCTGCCTGGTCCAACCTCCACATGACGGCTGGACCAACAAGTCCTTAGGCTCTGCCCAGACCCGTAATGTCACGTCTTGCAACTCTGTATCTCTCTCCTCACTGAGTGTTTTGTGTTCATCAAGACTTGTAGTAACCAGCTCCAGGAATCGCAAGAGCCTGCTGAGTGTCGGCTTTCTGAGCCCACAAAAATGCATTAGTTTCAGAGCCTCCTCACCGACAGGATAACATGGGTCAACATTACCTGCTAATGAAGAGTTATTGGAAGTCTTTCTTTTGTTCATTTCTGAAAGACTGTACTTTGAAAATAGCAACATAAAAACTGAGGAGTTATCTTTTATAGGACAAAAAATAAAAAGCCACAGTCAGAAAAACTAATTATGGTCCTCTTTTGGGAGGGTCAGGCTAATACTCACATGGCATAACCCTCCTGTTGCTAACTTCACCAAAACAATTAAAAAACAGCTTTAAGTCCATGCAAGCATTCAGTATAGCTATACTGCTCTTGTTCTTATGCTGTGCCTGTATCCGTGCTTTAATACGTGTTTTGACCTCCTGTGCCGTTGATATCATTCTTAACTCTTTTACAAAGAAGATGTGAAAAGTTCCAATATTGTGAATTAACATCCTGATTCAGTTAGGTAGTAAACTGTGTGCTTAATTGGAAGCAGTAGTTATGCTGTAGCAAATGGGATTTCTTGCAAGCACTAAATTAGAAATGCGCTTAAATACCTTGCTGAATTTCAGCCTGAGTTTGCATATTGCACTCTTGCTAATAAACAGCATTGTATTGTATGTCAGGGTGTCACAAGCCATAAGTAACCCAGTGTTACATGCAGTAAACTGAGCAGAATTGCAAATGAGAAAAAACCCCACCTTTCCATACAGAAGGCATGGGGTTAATTAAGGGCCCCATCAGGTTTTTTATTTTGATCAGAACACAAAATTAAATATAGGTTGCATGGTACATTAGTGTGTCTGTCAAAGACTGTGGCTTTGGCCAGGCAATTAAAGGGGGCAAAATATTCTAAATGAATTTTTAAATAGCTTCTTCCAGTCATTAAGCACAGTTATCACATCCATATTTTGTAAATGTAAAACACTGAAGTTCTCAAAAGTCTGTTCTCCGCAGTAGTTTTTATTGATGATCCATCTGAGCTTCATTTCCTAACTGAAAACCCTTGTCGGTCAATTTATTCCAACATAACACTATTTGGTTGGGTAGTTATTAATCCTGTAATTGTTCATGGCATGCCAGGAATAATTCAGCTAATTATTACAATATGTCTTACTTTGCCATGCTTCTATATGTCAAAATTACTTCTCCACATATTTGAAAAAATAAGTTTCCTAATTTAACTGAAGATATAAAAATTGACTATTAATTCAGCAAAAAATGGAAAATTGCATTTTTTTTTCTCTGCCCCACACATAATTTCTACTGGTCTGGATACATTTTTGACAAACATTCTGCTGCTAACTTTAATTGATGCATGAATAGCACTGCGCAGAAAAACCTAGGAGTGCTGTCTTCACTGGCCATTAGTTTCAGTTATAGGACAACTATAACAAAGCATGCTGGATCATAATAGAAAAGGAATTCATTTTTTCCAGTTCATCTTAGATGAAAAAAAATACTTCTGAAAAGGTGAGATTAAGGAGTCAGTTATCCTGGCAAAGAGAAAGTGATCTATACATATGTACTCTATTAATTACAGTATACATACTCTAATGCAGTTAAAATGCATATTTATGCATAAGATGCACTATATTTAATTCTGTGCTTGTGAATTCCCATCAATAAAATGCAGTTTGTTGATCTTTGTATTTTTGACATTTGACAACATATATGGTTTTACTGAAGTCAATCTCTAATCTCTCTCTGGTCTAATAAGAGTAAAATCAGTCTCTTATGGACTGAAATACCTTTTTAGGTCACAATAGATGCAAGAAAACTGAAAGCACAATGAGTATCAGAGTATTTGTTGGTTTATAGCTCTCATTAGCACATTTCCATGGTACAAAACAATGTTCTTAAATTGTATTCTACTGGGGCAAAGAAGAACCCTAGTTCCTAATTAATGAACGACTGTGTGTACACCGCCTAGAACAATATTTTACACAGTGGAGTTCCATGCTGTGATACATAGAAGCAAGACAGGATATTCAAAATTGGTAACTACATAAAAAGTCTGTAACTTCTATTCTTGTGAGAATTGTCCCAGAACATTGTTCTCACTCTGAATTTCCTCCAGAGAAGATGGCTCACTCAAGGCTTCATATGTTGTTTATGTTCCACCCAGGGACTTATCCAGAGATGTACAAAACAATTTTGAGAAGCTTCTGAATGGAGATGGGTTTCTTTTTATTATTGTTTTTTTTAAAATATAACTCTGAAGCCAAAGGAAAAATGGTCCGAAAGAACAAGTCTGTTCAAAATTAGCAATTGAAACCAGTGGAAATAATCCTGTTATCGTGACAGCTGCTACCTTGGCTGATAATGGAGGTTTGATTGGGGAACTCCAGAACTAAGGTGATAAACCTGAACGAGCCGTACTTGGTAGCTGTGATGATTGCAGCAAACTTCTCTGCTATAAGCAAGGCATGTAACCTGCAGAAGCCAGTTAGTTTCAGTTACCAGAGATATTTAAAACATTTTTCTGGAGAAATCTGCCAAGTCGTGAAACCATTTGAACCTCTTCGTTGAGGAAGTTTTTAAAAAAGCTTTGCAATTCACATTCATTTTTGACAGACACAGTCAGAGACTTGAGATGTCTGTGTGGTTTATCTGAACAGTGCAGATCCTCTGAGTTTCAAAAATTGGATGGGAATAGGCTTTCTTGTAAGATTTTGTTACATTTTTAATTAATGGCTCCAAGTGGTGTCTCACTGGGAACCACTGTCATGATATTTTGGTATTTATTGTTGTGAACAGGAACAAATACAGGAAAAAGGCATCAACTCTCAAGCAAAACAAAACAGAAAAGCCAAATGATAGAAACTACAAAAAATTATTAGGAACAAAGCTCAAGAAATAGAGAGCCATGAGAGCAGTCTGCCTCTAACTCAGCATAATTTTAAATTAGACATTTTAAATGCTTTAGTGTCTAGACACTGTGAATGCTGTGGTTAAGTTACTTGTGTCTATTTTCCCTTTCCTACTTGTAATGGGACTACCATTCAGTGCTTACTTTTCCATTTATATAATTCTATTTTTATCATTTTTTTTCTAACTAAGGATATTGTGTACTAGCTTAATGTTCAGGGATGAGGAGATGCAGATTTGCAAGTGCGTATTGTCCTCTGCATCACAGAATCACAGAATCACACAGAATTTTCAGAGTTGGAAGGGACCTCTAGAGATCATCTAGTCCAACTCCCCTGCTAAAGCAGGATTGCCTAGAGCACATTACTCAGGACTGCATCCAGGCGGGTTTTGAAAATCTCCAGAGAAGGGGACTCCACAACCTCCCTGGGCAGCCTGTGCCACTGCTCTGTCACCCGAACTGTAAAGAAGTTTTTCCGTGTGTTGGAACGGAATTTCCTATGTTCCAACTTGCACCCATTGCCCCTCGTCCTGTCACTGGGAACCACCGAGAAGAGTCTGGCTCCATCCTCCTTCAACCCACCCTTTAGATATTTGTAAGTAGTAATAAGGTCTCCCCTCAGCCTTCTCTTCTCCAGGCTAAAGAGTCCCAGCTCTCTCAGCCTTTCCTCATTAGGGAGATGCTCCAGTCCTTCAATCATCTTGGTTGCCCTTCGCTGGACTCTCTCCAGCAGTTCCCTGTCCCTCTTGAACTGGGGAGCCCAAAACTGGACACAGTATTCCAGTTTTGGCCTCACCAGTGCCGAGTAGAGGGGGAGAATGACCTCCCTCGACCTACTGGACACACTCTTCCCTATGCAGCCCAGGATTCCATTGGCCTTTTTGGCAGCAAGGGCACACTGCTGGCTCATTGACAATTTACTATCTACCAGAACGCCCAAATCCTTCTCCTCAGAACTACAGATTTCATACTTATAGATTAAGTGAATTTGGTGTAGACTTTTGATCTGTCAAAATAGATGCAACCAGAGAACAAGGGTTTGGATGTCTGTTTCTCAGAGTTCAATGCTGTTTTGTTAGTACTGCAAACTACATTTCACACCATCCTAGTTTTGAACAGGTTTTCATTGTATGTAATCTCTTTTTTTTTTTTTATTATTCAGAGGTTGACCCTTAGTAATTAACAGTAATTTTCTGCTAACTAGCACAACTTCATGCCACTGATCACAACACTCTGAGTCCTGTCACACAGCCAGCTCTCAATCCACCTCACTGTCACCTCATCTAACCCGCACTTCCTCAGCTTCCTAATGAGGATGTTATGGGAGACAGTGTCAAAAGCCTTGCTAAAGTCAAGGTAGATGACATCTACAGCTCTCCCTTCATCCAGCCAACCAGTTACATCATCATAGAAGGCCATCAAATTGGTCAAACATGATTTACCCTTGATAAATCCGTGTTGACCTCTTCCAATAACTCCCCGTTCCTCAATGTGTTTGGAGAGGACATCCAGAATGAGTCGCTCCATTACCTTCCCAGGGACCGATGTGAGACTAACCGGTCTGTAGTTCCCTGGGTACTCCTTCTTTCCTTTTTTGAAGATTGGAGAGATGTCAGCCTTTCTCCAGTCCTCAGGCACCTCTCCTGTTCCCTATGACCTTTCAAAGATGATGGAGATGGATCACGTAGCACAGATGCTCTTACTCAGTTGAACTTATAAAGTGAGAAAGCATTCTTAGGAGCACTTCAAAAGGGAGCTGGCTAGAAAACAGTAGAAAGCAATTCCATTCTTCTAGATATTTTAATATTTTTATGTAGCTTTCAGCTCTAAACTAAAAAAAAAAAAAAGCTTAAATTCATGAATTTCTCATAAAATCATGACAAAAGCAGGTATCCTTCTGAATTTTTGAACCTTAAATCATTTTATGTTGGATATGAAAATACATAGCTTAAAATAATGTTGGAAAGTAATACTGTTAGTAGTAATCATAGAGCAATGCAATACAGAAGACAATATAGTGTACAATCATATCATCATAAAACTTATGACCTGCCTTGGCAACAGTTAAATACTCAGTATTTCAAATAATATTATAAAAAATGAAACGAATGCAGAGGTAATGTCTAAATAAAATAGTTAATGAAGCTATCAGTTTAGATACACTAGAAATGAACAGAGAATGTCAGAAAAAGGTCTGTAATTTTTCCTATGAATTTCTTTGTAAACTGTGTTCCCATAAAAGAATTCAGTTTAAACAAAACCACATTTTCCTTTGGAAAATTACTGCTAAAAACATTTCAGTTTCTTTCTTCTGGAGAGCCTGTGATGTTTGCAAGTTCAAAGAAAACAGCAGTCAGGTCAAATAAGATGCTTGTTAGAAGTACCTAATCTTATCTCTGCTTCAAATTGATCATGTTTCTTCCATGAAAAATGCTCTATTATGAAAGCAAATTGAAAAGTAGGAGACAGCCCATCTCATACTTACACTGTGTTTGGCTCGAATTCAGCGCTCATTGGCTTAATTGTGCTAAACCTGGGTCTTAAGGCTGCGGCAGAGTGGACATGGGAAACGTTCACAGCTGTAATTTCCATTGCCAACTTCATGCTGCTACCTACTGCAGCCAGTTCAAATCATTGCTTATGCGGTTACAGAAAAATAAGTGTTTATCTATTTGCATATAGATTGTATATCTGCCAAAGTGAAAAAGTTAAAAGAATAAGACTAGCAATTTCTACCATGCATATTGCAGAAGAGCCTTTCATTTAAAATACAGGCCTAAAAATTAGGTGGAGCACTGGTCTATTCTTTGTTTTGCCTTAAACTTTCTCTGTGACCTTGAATAAACAATTTAGAACTCTTATTTTTCATAGAGAAAGTGTGTGTGCAATCGTAAATGTGCTGCTGCTCTAATTGCACAGAGTTTAAAACATAAGGTCCTTCCTTTTTTAGTCTTCATATGTAAAATAAGGTTAAAATCACTCCACCTAATTTGCTTTGTAATAACTAGGATGGTGTTGTGTTGATTCATTAGTTTATCTTTTTGTGCAGTGCTTTGAAAACCGCATAGTTTTTTGACAGTTATATATAATTATCATCAAAGGCAGGTAATTTTTCTTCCTTGATCTATTCTGCTACATATTTATGCCATTGTTTTTATCATGATATCAGGAAAACAAATGGAAATTTTTTTGTATATATGGAGTTGACAAGGAACTTTTGGGGCATTCAGGGGGAGGGAGCAATACCCTGTTCCTGGATCAGGGTGCACACCATGGCCTCATTACATATCTGAACAAGACCTGAGCAGGCACTGTCTTCTGTCTTCTTCCTACCAGGTTTCTCTACTATCTTTTGAAGAAATATGTCTATATGGCATGAAGTAAGCCATGGCAAACTCCAGTGCAGATGCATTTATTTCAATGATCAGGGACCCAACACTGTGAAACACATGGGGGAATGCATCAGCCCCATGGTTTAGGTAGAGTTTCTCGATAAAATACTCATACCTATTTGTAGAGGACCCTCGTGGATGGTGGTAGACTTTGGACACCTGGATTCTGGCTGGTTGAAGTCCTCTGAGCAACTCATTTGCTATCCCTGGGGTTTTGACATTGGTAAAATGGACAAATACTAATGAACTAGGAATGAAAACCTCTATCAGTTATTATTAATGTTACTGTTATTGCTGTTATTATTAGTTGAATTCTGGGAGAAGAGCTAGAAATTCTCAGAGCTGGTGGATCTGCTGGCATGCCTTTGCTTATTCTAGAGCCATTAGATAGGTCTCTGTGCCACAAAAGATAAGTAAAATGCATCAAAAACATAGCCTGCCCCATAAACTCTGGGTGGCATGGGATAGATTCTCCTATTCTTATTCAAACTTGGAAGATTGCACCAGAGACAGTGATATTGCTTAGAAAGGAGGTTCAATGTTGCTATGAATAAGCGTGAAAGAATCTGACCTTTCATTGTTAGTGCAGTTATTAAACCATATTTTTCTAATATGAAAGAAAAATGCAGGTTCTCAGTTAGTGTGCCACAAATACCTGAACTGCAGTTATCTGTAGCACTTATACTGACTTTATCTAACCTACATTACAAACGTTCCCATATTTTTTGTCCCTGAAAAGCTTCAGGCATCAACTGTGTTTGTGACCTAAGCGTAATCTCAAACTCGCTTTCAATTATTTCTAGCCCAAGAGGCCTGGACTATACAAACCTAGTTTGAAAACCTGAAAAAAACACGTGTTTTTATTTTTCCTGTTTGATACAAATTGTACATAAGAGCCATTTCAGGGCAAAACATTTGTCTCTAATATCTGGCAGTCTAGTATTTCAGTTTTTATGTACGAACCCAGAAGCTTTGTTGAACTTGGAGATTATTGTTGTAATTATTATTTATAGCTTGTGTTGCCACAATACCTTGGCAGTCAAGCTCAATTTCTGCTAGGTACTGTGCAAGAAAAGCACAAAACAACACCCCGACAAAGATCCCAAACCCCAGTGTGGTGTTGCCGCTTCAGGATACCCTGGTATCTTAATTTTCTCTCCTATTCTGCATATTACACACACATTGAGGATCCTTTGGAACAGAGAGAAGATGCACAGTGATGATAGACTGCAAGCTTTTAAACAGGTGTAAATTGGCATTTTTATCTGTACAGTGTCTGCCTGTGAAACTTCACTTTATATTAATTTGATTTGCCTCCATTTTCAAATGAAATGTTGAGGTTTTCTGTGATATTTTTACTGAGTGATGTATAAAATAGGATATATTGTATTTCATAACAGGTTTTTATGCTTGCCAAAATAGATTGTACAAAACCTAACGGTAAATAGAGATAGTTTAGTTCTGTCTTGAAGATAGAGTACTAAGAAATTTGGTCCATCACTGTCATTTTTCTCTGAGATTCCTCTCATCTGTCACAACACAGTAGTTATGAAAAATGAAACCATAAATTCAATTTAGAGGGCAATTTGCAGCTAATCTTTGGAGTAATTCCAGTGTGAATAATGCAGCAATTTGGATGCATGGTCAGTCAATTCTGTCTCTGATTTATTAGGATTTAAGAAATTTTTTTCTTTCATTAATGATAATTACCCAAGAAGAGAAAATAATTTCTCAAAAATTATCTATCTTCACATCTGTGGTCTCAGTTTTGAAAAAGGCTGCAATGTTGTTTAAACTTATTATTATAGGAGGGGGGAAAAGCTTTTTACAAAAGATATATGAGGTATTTAAATTCTGAACTGTATCTCTTTACAGCACATGTGTGAACTGATCAGCACTGGTTTATGGCTGCTTTTATACGACTCCCATTAGAGCTAACATTTTGAATATCTCAGCATAAGGACACTGGGATTTGCTATTGATTTTCCACACTTCTTACACCTTGAAGATTGCATTAAAATCCAGCTCAAGCAAGAGTGACATTTTTTGTTCCTGTTTAAAAGTCAAATTTATTATCTGAGACTTTTTCTACTTATTAAATCCCCACTTTCTCTGATACATTATTTATGTATATTTTTTTCTATATCTTTCCTTCAGTTCTCAAGGTCTTCTCTTGATTTTAACAGGCAGCATCTACAACAGATACATATAACAGATATTATCCATATGTTTGTGTCTGTGTGTTGCTAATGGGGGAGGGGAAGTAAGACCAGAGGGAAAATCAGCTCATTTGACATTGGCCTTGTGCGTTAGTCAAAATTTTTAGACATTTAAGAAGTACTTGTCACGAAGTAAGTGCCTTTGAAGACCTCTAGAGGAAGATCTCAAGTGAGATGCCTGGACTTACTATGCCTTCAAAGCCTCCTGCCTCTCTCCAGTGCTGATGAAGGAATGAGGTACTTCATGCTGGCTCTCAAGGCACCTAGAGAGGAGCTGCTAGTTACAGAGATTGAAGTCTATCCTTGCTTCTTACCCCTGACACATGGCCTTCTTCATTAGGTTTGTGTCAGGTATCTCTACTGTCACACTATTGCTGTTTGTAGGAAAAGCATTTCATGATTATGACCAAGGAGAGTGAAGAGGAACTGACGTCACCCTCCAGTCGGACCAGGATGCTGCAGAAGGTTTAGCTCAGACACAAAGTTTTAACTTATATATCTTTTTTCCTTTCAGCTATGGATTCCCATTTCTACCAAAGTAACATTCTTTCTTTTTTTATCGTTGTTAAAATGCTGCAGACTTAATTTGCCAACTTTGGGGTTCAGAGCGGCAGCCTCTGAGCTACAATGCCAGTCAAAGCCTGAGATGCAATCCACAAATTCATGCAACCTGGTTTTCTAAAATTAAATGTAATGATTCCATCCCAAAAGATGAATAAATACTTTCTTCCCTGACAGTATTACAGTTAGGTATCTAGACAAGAAATCACGTATTCTTGGCAAATCCTTTTCGTTGAAGCATTATGTTGCATATGAATCAATAGAATCTGCCAACTGAAACACATTGTCATTTTCACCATGTTATTAAGTATTTTGAGTATTTAAGATGTGTTATTAATGTTCCTGCGGCTTTGCTTTTATTTAAAATTGTATTTAGCTAATTTTTAGTTGAATTTTGCACCTGACAGAATAGATCTCTTACAAATACGGGAAAAAGGAAGAAAGGTAATTACCTGCTTTCACACATTTCCTAACACTAGACTATGAGCCTTTTAAAACAGGTTTGTACAACTGTGAACATGGAAACAGTTTATGATTGCTGAAGAAAGTGTGTGTTTGCCTTCTCTGAGAACATTGTCTTTTTATACCGGTGAGAAGAGTTTAAGCTGGCTTCACAGGAAATTCACACACTGATAACAATTCTGAAATCATCATACCATGAGACTAGTGTTACTTAAAAAAATAAAATATTTATTTTCTCTTTTGTTTGAATAAATTCCTTGATTTAGTTTTTATTCGCTGAATAGGTTTCCAAGAATGTTCTGTTCCTACTATTTTTTTTTTTTAAAAAAAGATTTCTTCGCAGATGCCTTTTAGTGTTATAATCTGTTCTTTTTCACTTCCCCTCAGCTAAAGGTCAGTCCTATTAACAATTTTCTATGTGAAGATGTTAGAGAACAGTATTTTGCTCAAGTGGCACAACACTACAGCTTTAAACCTTCACAACTGAAAGATTCTGCGTAACCTTCTTCATGTTGCAATTATGTTTGATAGTAACTTTAGACCGCATCACAACTGCCACCATAATTACAAAAAACATCTTGGTGAAGCAGTATTTAATTTATTATTAGTCTATCTAACTAGTTTCCCTAAGCATGTCTAATTAAGATATGAAAAAATCATATTTATTCAGTTCCAATTCTCTGAACATTTCAAATCTTTTCCCAACTGCAGTGAAGTTGATGGTCGGCCTGTGAAGCGGGGCCATTTTTGAGATGGAGCCACGTTACCTGTAAACTTCCAGAAGATGCAAGTTGGTTTTTCTGTCTCTAGCTCCTGTGTCCAGGGCTTCTGATGACTTGTTTTGCCTGCAGCGCTGTTCCACACATGCAAACACATGGTGACTGCAAGGCAACCCTGCACATGCAATAGGCAAAATATAACCTGTGTACATCAGGCTTGGTGGGAGCGTGCAGTGAACGTTCATCCAACAACTCAGCGGACTTCCCTATGAAGTCCAAAGCTTACCAGTAATAGTGAAATTCTGCAAATGATATGGAGGGGTATGGGCAAGTGTGATGCTTGTGTAGGAACCTGGTCCTTCATTGGTATGTGCCCTCCCTCGCAGGCTGTCATAAATCAGAGTTCAAAGTAGGTTTCAGGACCAAATTCTTCTTGTATTTCAGAACTTGGGAGGGGTCTGAAAACATGATGCACAGGCGGCGTGAAGACTAGCCATCACAATTTCACAGCTACAGGCTACAGAGCTGGCTCACCCAGCATGGTCTTGACTGATCTACTGGGCCACTCCAATGGGTGTCAATCTACACAAATTTACCAGCAGTTCTCTTCCACAATACCTCTAGAATCCAACTAAGCAGCAAGTGGGAGCTGTAAGCTGAGCTGCCTTTGCGTTGGAATCTCAAGGCAGGTAATATATTATACAGCCAGTCTACCAAAGATCTGGGCCTTGTGTTAATGCTGTAGGAGAAAATAAATGGTAGGGAAAAGGGAATGTCGCACAATGTTTTTCAGCTTAATTTCTCTCCCCAATATAAGTCACCTGCTAGGTTACCTATTTACTAGTTGAAAACCTTTTAAAAAAATAATCCAGCAGGCTCTATGGCAAACTACCTCATAAGAAATCACCAAAGCAGGGGATGAACTGCTTCTTTCAGTTCCCTGTCAGTTCTGTAAGGTCTGAACCAAGTGCAGCATGCAAACTTGGATTAACTGTGATTTTGTGCATTGTGCCGGTTGCTGAATAACCTCAAATTGCTTTAGGCAAATGCTTCTGGGAACATTACTCCTTTGTTCACTTATCGAGGGGTTTAAAGTCTTCATTAGCCAAGAGATAAATATATTTGTGGAATTAATTTATCAAATTAATACTTGTGTTGTTCTGCTGCATTCTTTCAATTGGTTATCCTAACAATGACTTGAGGTGTGTAGCCTAAGTGAGATTTGCTTACAAAAATACGGGATTTCTGTAGGCTCACAGTAGGCTTGAGATGGATTCACAGTGTGCATGAAATTACATGCAAAATTAAATTATGGATGGTAATGTGTGCATGGCATTCTCAGCTGAGTGTCCTTAAGTGTAAAATATAAAATTACATGGGCTATTTTATTCCAAAACACACATAAAGGCTGTGTTTTGTACCTAGACATCATCAGCTGATTGATTTTAAGGAACTGGAACAAGTATTTATATCACTCCCTAGTACAAGCTATGCAAATACTTTTACATTAACTGAACACAGTTGTTCAAAACTGGACTGGGCATTTCTACTTCATGTGAGATGTTGAGATTTTCAGTTTCGTCTGAGTCTGATGTTTTTAAAATCAAAGTTTCCTCCAAAGCCATTTGTAAAACAAATTGTGATATTTTACAAAATTTCAGTTAACATTCTTTTCTATTTGTATCTTTTATTATTTCACAACACACAAACAGAAATGCATGTTATTATGCTATAGTATACAAGATGGAATTAGGGAGAGGTTAATTTCTCCTACATTTTAGTTGCAGGCATCCAAATCAGAGCTAACCATTTAGAAACCCTTCGGGACAGGCAGAGGAGATTGGCACTTCTAGTGTGCGACACGTCTCAACTGAAGCTAGACAACTTCAGTAAGTCAGATGAATCACGAAGCACCTACCTCACTCTAATAACTCTAAAGGGACTCTAGATAAAAGGTAAGTATTGTAACTTCTGTAGGTGTCAAAGTGAGGTGAGATAAATTGCTCCTTACATGTCCCACTATGACAGCATATAATGACCAAAGTTTTTCAGTATAAATTTGAAGTGTAGTCTCTACTTTGTATATATGGTGATACTTGATATATATCCTACACATCGAGCATAATTTCTTATTTTAAGCATCCTCTTCAGAGGCTTGGAGGATGAAAATAATGGAAGCAATCAGGTTTATGTTCATTTCATCTAACTTAAAGCATCTAACTAGTTTAACTTAATAATTAAGTTAAAAGCTTAATTGCCTCTGTAATCAATGGTGACAGGCATCTCCAGAGTCACATCTTAAGTTGGCTGAATAATCCTCTGGAGGTACCTCTTTTTCCCGTGACTTTAAGGTAGCATAGAATAACAAGGAACATCAGCTGAAATCCCTGTGTATTGGGACCTGGTTTCCTGAAACTCATTTAAGTCCCAGGCATCAATTTAATGGTCCAAATTTTCAGGACTGTCGAAGCTTAAGACCATCTAAATTTATCAGCTAGCTCTGCACTTAGCTTGAACCTCCCTGGGCACCTAACTTTCCTGAACTATGCATGTTCATGCTTGGGAGTTAAGCACTAATTTCCCACCAAAGCTCTTCCAGAAGTCATACTCAGACATCTAAGCTCTATCTACATCACTGGAGTAACTTGCTAGAGAAATCTGGAATGTTAGATGTGGTTATCACCAGTTTTTGCCTAACTGGTGAGCAGTTAAACCATTCATCACGGAAATAAGAGAGTTGGAAAGTAGGATCTCCTTAGCCAGGAAACCAATTCCACGTCATTCGTATTGTAGGAAGGTGTGTAGCCACCTAGGAAGTAGCCTTCACAAATATATAAATGCACACTTTTTGACATAGAGTCTCTGTGCTGCCAGAAGAGCAAGAGTCAGAGAAAGGGAGCTGGAAGGAGGGACTCTTGCCCTGGTATGCTCATGCACTAAAGTGAAAGAAAAGAGATACAGGCAGATTGGACCAAAGAACACAGTTAATTAGTATTTTCTATTGGTTTCTTATATTCATAGTAAAGGTGTTGACAAGTCTCATAAGCTGACCTGCTGGAGACTCCAGATTTTTAGGAATAAAGACCTGCCATACTTAGGGGATATTTCTCTGCAGGCATTCAGAGGTATCTATTGTTTTTCTGCTGTCTTCATAGAGAATATAGCTTTAAAGAATGCTGTTTTTCCTCTGCAATCCTTCCTGCCTGTTACCCTAGTCATCTAAAAGGTCTGTGAAAGAATTTACAAATTACATTTCCCACAGATCCCAACTTAGGACTTTTGGTTTGGTGCCAAAGATGGAGCAGGATAAATCTGGGCTGATGTACTCACCAGTGCAGAAGGTCTTTCCAAAATGTTGGTGTTGGCTGACAGTAATTTTTCTAGGGTGGTGCAAAAAGCTGTTACTTGGATTTATAAACAGCCATCTAACTTTCTAGATCAAAACTATGAAATTGTTTGATTACAACACAGACTGATCTAGAAAAATAAGATGTTTCCGGCAGCACTGTATCATATCAGTTCATAATAACATTTCTAAAATTAGAACATTTTAATTATCATATTATTCGTATTAAGACACATCAGCAGCAATGTAGATTGCAATGTCATAACTAATATGACTGGAAATATGTCCTGTAGTTCATGTTGCTGTTTGTATCATGAGATATATGAATAAATTAAAAAAAAACTGTTTTGCCATTAAATTATATTTTATTTCAAAATAAAAGCAGAAAAATACTTTAAGGAAATATCTGGAAAAAAGTTCACCAGAAGTCAAAACTGCACTTTTGACATGTCTGTTTGTTTACTGTATTACAGAATTAAATTCATCAACAGTAGATGTTTACGTATGACCTAGGGTGTCTAGTTCATACGAGGATGTCTACAGCAGAGGTACCTAGGATGTAATTACACTGCCTAAACATAGAGTTCTAGTGCCATGTGATGTGCTGTAGGGTACCTGTGATAACATCTGTGGTGGGTTGACCCTGGCTGGGCGCCAAGTATCCACCACAGCCACTGTATCACTCCTCCTCCTCAGCTGGACACAGGGAGACAAAACATAACTATAGGTTCACGGGTCGAGATAAGGACAGGGAGAGATCACCCAGCAGTTACCATCATAGGCAAAACAGACTCAACTTGGGGAAATTTAATTTATTACCGCTCAAATCAGAGCAGAGTAATGAAAGATCAAACCATGTCTTAAAAACACCTTCCGCCGATCCCTCCCTTCTTACTGGGCTTAACTTCACTCCTGAATTATCTACCTCCTGATCCCAAGCAGCACAGGGGGATAAGGAATGGGGGTTGTGGTCAGTTCATCACATGTTGATTCTGTCGCTCCTTCCTCCTCAGGAGGATGAATCCTCACACTCTTCCCCTCCACCAGCGTGGGGTGCCTCCCATGGAAGACAGTCCTCCATGAATTTCTCCAACGTGTGTCCTTCCCACAGGCTGCAGTTCTTCACAAACTGCCCCAGCATGGGTCCTTTCCATGGGGTGCAGTTCTTCAGGAACAGACTGCTCCAGCGTGGGTCTCCCACAGTGTCACAAGTCCTGCCAGCAAACCTGCTCCAGCCTGGGGTCCACAGGTCCTGCCAGGAGCCTGCTCCAGCATGGGCTTGACACATGGTCACAGCCTCCTTCATGCATCCACCTGCTCCATTGTGGGGTCCTCCATGGGCTGCAGGAGAATATCTGCTCCACCATTAATGTCCATGGGCTGCAGGGGGACAGCCTGCCTCACCATGGTCTTCACCATGCGCCACAGAGGAATTGCAGCCCTGGTGCCTGGAGCATCTCCTCCCCCTCCTTCTTCACTGACCTTGGTGTCTGCAGCATTGTTTCTCTCATATATTCTCACTCCTCTCTCTGGCTGCTGTTTTACCACAACTTTTTTCCCGCTTTCTGAAGTATGTTACACCAGCGGCACTACCACTTTTGCTTATGGGCTTGGCCTTGGCCAGCAGCAGGTCTGTCTTGGAGCTTGCTGGCATGGGCTCTATTGGGCCTGGGGGATGTTTCTGGCAACTTCTCACAGAAACCCCTCAGCCCCCCTGTCACCAAAACTTTGCCGTGCAAACCCAATACAACAGCAAAACAATGGTCTACATGATGGAGGAATTATAGGACACTGTGATGACTGTTGCATATACTAGTCCATAACGCCACTTATGCTGAGATTGTTTAATTGCTCCCCAAAAATAAAATGAAAGGAATTATACCCAATACATCTTCTCATCTCTAAAAATAAACAATATTTTTAATGTAGAAAATTGCAAACCTAGAGATGCAGGTTTTTAAGGCATCTGTCATGTCTGAATTCTTACTGTATGAACCAATAAAGGAAGCATACTCACTGTAAGAGTTGGAAATCAAGCTTCTGCTGTGCCATTAATATAATCGCAGCAGATGGAAAGCTTTAGAACATGTTTTTCATTAAACAACCATTTTTTTAAAATGATGATAAATAGAAAGTGGAATAGGCTTGGAGAAGGGCTACTAAGATGACCAAGGAGACAAAGAGCCTGTCTCCTGTAAGAGTAAGTTTAAAAATTTAGCTTGCTTAGCTCAGACAAAAGCATCAGAAAAGAGTGAGCAACAAGGAAAAAAGAGGACCTACTTAACTTAAGGGACAATTTTGGTGTAAGTACAAGTGTATGTAAGTTGGCCACAAATAACAGCTCTAAGCTAGATGGGTGTTCTTTGATCAGAGTAATGATTTTCAGAACATCCTTCCAAGTGGTTGTCAAGTGGACTAGTGACATCAAAACTCATTCCTTTACCCTGTCCTTGTCCAAAGGTTTAAAAACAGAAGATGATGAATTTATGAATCAGATTATCTGCTGTGATTGGCTGTGGTAGCAGGCAGTGAAATCCCCCAGCTGCCTTCTTACTGATAAATAAGAGGACGTGTGATCATGCTAGATTGGCATGGCCTGGCTCATCCCTTATTGGTGAAGTTCAGTCTCCTCTAAGTAAACCATCCACATGGCATGGAACTTGGCTTTGATCTCCTCCGTAGCCCATGTGGTGCCCTTAGGAAATAAAAGCTATGTTGTGTGGGTTTTTGGGCTTTTTTTTTTTTTTCAGTTCAGTACAACTCAAATTATATGAGGGATGTGCTGTAACTCACCAGAGTAATGTCTATAGCAAGAAATAGGTATGTGCTGCACACCTACAGGTTCACTGCGCAGCACACTATACCTGAGGGTGCAAAGCCTGCTGAGGTGTTTTGGTTAGTGTTGTTTTTTGTTTAGTTATGCTTAATTTACAAACCACATTTCAAAGCTCAGTACCTCAGTGGCCATCACATCAGCAAAATAGAAAACTGGGAAAAGTCATGTTTTTGCTGATGACTGTCCATACAGGACCTCATATGCTCTCTGCCAGAATTGTGAGGAGTGTGTCACTTCCACGGGAACATGGAAATCATGCCTGGCACAATCTCAGCCAAGTGTCTCCTGGTGTGAGGGATACCCCAAGTCTTCCCTTGTCTTGAAGACAGATATTTGGAGCAGCCCAAAGCAGAGCGGATGAGTAAGCTAATGGGGAAGCGATGTGGGTGATTAGGGGTGTAGTGTTTGATCTTGTTCCCTGGTTCTCTTTTGTACAGCTATGTTAGTATAGTCTCCTGGGTGAGATTCTTTATCCTCAATAAAGGTGTGCTCAAGAAATTCAGAAAAAGGTAACCATGCTAAGTCTAAGCTGGTATAGAAAGTATTCTGATAAATAAAATATTATCAGTAAAAAAAATCACCTTCTTAGACTTAAAATTATTTTCCTTATTTAGCCACTGCCTGCCCTGCTGGTAGAAGATGATCAGTCTAAGGAGTTTTATGGATGTGTTAGTGAGATTGAGAGTACTCCTTATGGAACATATGAACTTCTCAACCATAGGCGTTGATTTTCATTGGATTTCAGCACTGATTTGACAATAGAAGTGTCTATGAACTCTGTTTCGAAGGAGAACTGCCTTTGTTGTTTACATGTAGTTTTTCTGTGCAGAGGAGCAGCAATTTGCTCCTTTTGCTCAGACAGCCTAATGCTGTGGGCATGATGCATGTTAGAAACCCACTGGTGGCTTGGATTGTAATCTAATGAAACTGGGAGCCCTGCCTTTCTCTCATGATCAGTTTTGTTCACACAGTTGGCATGTAACTTACCATAAATAACAACAAGGAACAGCACTAAACCCTGTTAACAGAGTTTCCCTCTTTTCTTTCTCTTTTAGTTTATTTATTTTAAGAAATATAATTTATATACATATATAAGTTATATTTGTATATACATAATATATATATACACTACTCAGGAATAATCAGAGATTTAAAAGAATTAGTTACACTTGCAACAAGTGATGTCCTATATGTGGATATGAAGGTTGGAAGAATGACTTGAATTCTGACAAGAGAGATAAGGTTGTGTGCAGTGTTGTGCATCCAAAACTAGATGTAAAATCCATATCTGAATAGAGTTTTTAGTGAATATGTCAGCATCAGAGATGCAGGTGAGCCAGTCTATATTACTTTTTGCTGGAAGAAAGATTTCCAGTGTTTTTCAGGGGAGGGAAATGTTGAGAAGGAAAGAAAAAAAATTAATTTTGTGTGAATGGAGTTGATGAATGCATGAGAGTGAAAAACAGAAGAAACTTACACTTTTGTGATCAGAGTACCAAATTATTGCAATAAAGAGTACAAAATTATTGCATTAATAACAGTTGCTCACAGAACTGAATGAATGGCTTCAATGATTTGTGCAGTTGCCTGGATTACATACACTGCCACATACAGACTCAACATACTGAGGTGTATTAAAACTGTTGGTAATGTTGATGGTGAAACATAAAACTTGCCTTAAAACTCAGATATTTATCAAAAGGTTTGCTAAGGTTCATGGGCCTTTTGAATGAAGTTGAACAGAATTATGGCTTTGCAATGACATCATGAAAAATTTGTGGTGCAATATGAAGCACAGTAAAACTCCTCACTTACAGAGGCAATTTTCAGCCAGGCAGCACCTAATACCTCCTGCATGTTAGTGAGACAAGCATATCACAGCCGTCGTGCCTTTGAGAATCCCTCTTCTTCAAATAAAATAAATGTCGCAATATAGAGCTTCTTTGCATCTCAAGTATGGCAGATTGTAATTAGTGTTTAGAACATGTGAAATGTGACTTGGGGAATCTGCTGTGTATGGCTTACAAATTCTGATTAATTTTATAAAAAACCTGTTTCATTTGGTGCCTCCATATGCGATGAGTCACCTAGAGCTGGCGAGATTCCTGACACATATTGCTTGTCCTGTCTGAAAGACATCACAGATCTTCCACAGGAAGGTTGTTACCATTAGGGAATGAGAAGTGGTAAAATAATGCACGTGCTAAGAAAGAGAGTTAGAAAAATCTAGTTTGACAATGTTATCTGAGGGAATGGGAGTGGGGAAACATACGTTGAACCTCTACACAAGAACAAAGACCAAAGATTTAAAAGCAGGTTTAAAAGGATAAAGGCAAAAAATCACAGGATTTTTGGTAGCTCACTTCGAACTCAATGCACAGACTTCCAGCTACCTTGCAGAGGATGTCCTACAACGCATATAATGCAGCTCATTGCTATATGATTTATTCAAAGAAAAAAAAAAAACACAACTGGATGATATCAATGATTTACACTAAAATAAAATCTGAGACCTTTTTTTTCAGCAGTTACATCCAAACTTCGTTTCAGTGCTTCACCCTCAGAGACGGATCTGATCACATAGGAAAAAGGTCAGATTCAATATAATGGGAAGCTGACTAGGTTGGGAAATATGTGTGAACCAATTAGTACTCCAGAGAAGTTATGAGGAGAAAGATTCAGGAAAGTTGAACTTGAACATGTATTGACACAAATCTGAAATTTACTCAGCATTTGTCAGAAAGCTGGTGTAGGGAATGAGGAATAAGAATTTTACCACTTTGTCTGGAAGTAAAAATATGCACACATATTTCCTAAACTGTCTATGATTTAACGTGATTATTTTTACAAACTTTGGCAAAGTTTGTGTGGTATGTGTTCAACTGTCTCATCTGCTGGATAGTATAATCAGCCCTATACATCTACAGGGAACATAGACACTCCTGTTAAGTATGAATATAGATGAAGAATTACATTGCCATATTTTAAAATATAAAAGAACAACTGAGGAACAAGTATTTATTTTTAAAACAGAATCATCCTTTTTGTGTATGTGGGGGAAAAAAGACCCCAAACATTCTCTTCATAGCAGAGGCATTTCGTATGTTTTCAATACAGAAGAAACTCCAGCATTCCTGCGTTATAAGAATAATCTTTTTCTGGTCATGCCTTTTTCTTTCATTTGCATTAGCAAAGTGTTTCCTCACTCCAGGACTTAGATTGCTTCATCTGACTGGGTAGTCTTCAAAGTATTCTCAAGTAAACTCTCTCTTTCCTTGAAATACTTTTATTTTCCTTATCTCAGCATTGACTATCTTTGCATCACTCAGTCTACAGGGGTCACTAACAGCTCTCTTCAGTAACCAGCATCTTGTATGTTTATTTCCATATTCTGTTCTTCATATCACATCAGATAATACTTGCTTGGTGTGCCATGGCTGCCTTTAAAAGAAGTGAATCTTATTTAAAGTTTTCAACATGGATTTTCCCCAAAGAAACAGACAGGAAATGTGGGGACCTTGTTGTGAAAAATCTGTTGGGAAGACAGAAATAATGAAGGTTGAGACAAAGGAACTTGGGATCTGTTAAAAAAAAACAACCATAAAAGGCTAGTTTATCCTCAAAATGGAGTGGCAGCAGCAAAGACAGGACAAAAAAATGCCATGTGTGCTTATTTAATACACCCTTATGACAACTATTATTGGGGCACAAATAACCCTTATATTAAACTAAGATGCTTGTCTATGAACTGTGTGGTCTGCTTCACAGAATTCACAGAATTCACAGAATTGTTAGGGTTGGAAGGGACCTCTGGAGATCATCTAGTCCAACCCCCCTGCCAGAGCAGGGTCACCTACAGCACGTTACACAGGACAGCGTCCAGGCGGGTTTTGAATGTCTCCAGAGTGGGAGACTCCACCACCTCTCTGGGCAGCCTGTTCCAGTGCTCCACTACCCTCAAAGTAAAGAAGTTCCTTGTCATGTTAAGATGGAACTTCCTATGTTCAAGTTTATGCCCATTACCCCTCGTCCTATCACTGGGCGCCACTGAAAAAAGACTACTCCCATCCCCCTGGCATCCTCCCATTAAGTATTTGTAAGTATTAATAAGATCCCCCCTCGATCTTCTTTTCTCTAGACTAAAGAGACCCAAGTCCCTCAGCCTTTCCTCATAAGAAAGGTGCTCCAGTCCCCTAATCATCTTTGTTGCCCTTTGCTGGACCCTCTCCAGCAGTTCCCTGTCTTTCTTGAACTGGGGAGCCCAGAACTGGACACAGTACTCCAGATGCGGTCTCACCAGGGCAGAGTAGAGGGGGAGGATGACCTCCCTCGACCTGCTGGCCACACTCTTCTTGATGCACCCCAGGATGCCATTCGCCTTCTTGGCCGCCAGGGCACATTGCTGGCTCATGGTCATCCTGTTGTCCACCAGGACTCCCAGGTCCCTCTCCACAGAGCTGCTCTCCAGGAGGTCAGCCCCCAACCTGTACTGGTGCATGGGGTTATTCCTCCCCAGGTGCAGTACCCTACACTTACCCTTGTTGAACTTCATAAGGTTTCTTTCTGCCCAACTCTCCAGCCTGGCGAGGTCACGCTGTAAGGCAGCACAGCCTTCTGGCGTGTCAGCCACTCCTCCCAGTTTTGTGTCATCAGCAAACTTGCTGATGGTACACTCTATCCCTTCATCCAGATCATTGATGAATATGTTGAACAAAACTGGGCCCAGTACTGACCCCTGAGGGACACCACTTGTTACTAACCTCCAACTAGACTCTGCACCACTAAGCACAACCCTCTGAGCTCTATCTGTAAGCCAGTTCTCAATCCACCTCACCGTCCATTCATCTAAGCCACACTTCCTAAGCTTTCCTGTGAGGATGATGTGGGAGACAGTGTCGAAAGCCTTGCCAAAGTCAAGGTAGACAACATCCACTGCCCTCCCCTCATCCACCCATCTAGTTACTTTGTCATAGAAGGCTATCAGATTAGTCAGACATGACTTCCCCTTGGTGAATCCATGTTGACTACTTCTGATAATCTTCTTTTCATCCAGGTGCTTTGAGATGACTCCCAGAACAAGCTGCTCCATCATCTTCCCAGGGATGGAGGTGAGGCTGACCGGCCTGTAGTTTCCCGGGTCATCCTTCCTGCCCTTTTTGAAGACTGGAGTGACATTGGCTATCCTCCAGTCCTCAGGCACCTCACCTGTCCTCCAGGACCTTTCAAAGATAATGGAGAGAGGCCCAGCAATGACTTCCCCCAGCTCCCTCAGCACACGAGGGTGCATCCCATCAGGCCCCATGGATTTATGTATATCCAATTTATCTAACTGATCTTTAACGTGCTCCTTGTCAACCAAGGGATAGTCTTGTTTCCCCCAGACTTTCTCTGTTACCTGCAAAGTCTGGGTCTCACAAGGACTGGCCCGAACAGTGAAGACAGAAGCAAAGAAGGCATTTAGCAACTCCGCCTTCTCTGCATCATCCGTCACCACAGCACCTGCCTCATTCAACAACGGGCCCACATTTTCCCTAGTTTTCCTTTTATCTCCTATATACTTAAAGAAACCCTTCCTGTTGGCCTTGACATCCCTCGCCAGGTTCAATTCCAAGGCTGCCTTGGCTTTCCTTGTTTCCTCCCTGCATACCCTGACAGCATTCTTGTATTCCTCCCAAGCAGTCAGCCCCTTCTTCCACCTATTGTAAACTCCCTTCTTCCACCTGAGCCTTTTCAGAAGGTCCCTGCTCAGCCAAGCAGGTCTCCTTCTCCCCTTGCCTGATTTCTTTCTCTGCTTCTGACCATTGGATCATCTTAAAACTCAAATCTGAACCACAATCCTAAACCTGTTATACAGTGTTGTCTCCTAGGAGATTAACACTGTCAGGAGCAAACTAAACTGTGTAAAACATGATTTAAAAATGCAGGGTTGCGTTTCTGTTTGTTACCTAGCCTCGTTGTATTTCTTATAAGAAGTTATCCTAATTTTACATAAAGCAAGATAGGAAATTATCATAGAATCATAGAATGGTTTGAGTTGGAAGGGACTTTAAAAATCATCTAGTTCCAACCCCCCTGCCATGGGCCGGACACCTTCCACCACACCAGGTTGCTCAAAGCCCTGTCCAACCTGTCCTTTAACTCTTACAGGAATGGGGCCTCCACAACTTCCCTGGGCAACCTGTTCCAGCTTCACAGTAAAAAATTTCTTCCTAATAGCTATTCTAAATCTACCCTCTTCCAGTTTGAAGCCATTACCCTTCGTCCTATCACTATGTGCCCTTGCAAAAAGTCCCTCTCCAGCCTTCTTGTAGGCCCCTTTTAGGTACTGGAAGGCTGCTATAAGGTCTCCCTGGAGCATTCTCTTCTCCAGGCTGAACAAACTCAACTGTCTCAGCCTGTCTTCGCAGGAGAGGTTCTCCAGCCCTCTGATCGTCTTTGTGGCCCTCCTCTGGACTCGCTCCAACAGGTCCATGTCCTTATGTTGGGGGCCCCAGAGCCGAACACACTACTCCGTGTGAGGTCTCACAAGAGCAGAGAAGAGGAGTAGAATCACCTCCTTTGACCTGCTGGCCACACTTCTTTTGATGCAGCCCAGAATGCGCTTGGCCTTCTGGGCTGCGAGCGCACATTTCTGGGTCATGTTGAGCTTCTCAACAATCAACACCCCCAAGTCCTTCTCCCAGGTCTGCTCTCAATCCATTCTCTGCCCAGCCTGTATTTGTGCTTGGAATTGCCCCGACCCATGTGCAGGACCTTGCACTTGGCCTTGTTGAACTTCATGAGGTTTGCATGGGACCATCTCTCAAGCCTGCCAAGATCCCTCTGGACAGCATCCCTCCTCTCCAGTGTGTTGACTGCTCCACACAGCTTGGTGTCATCAGCAAACTTGCTGAAGGTGCACTCAATCCCATCATCCATGTCACCAACAAAGCTGTTAAACAGCTCCGGTCCCAGTATCAACCCCTGAGTAACACCACTCATCACTGGTCTGCACTTGGATATCGAGCTGTTGACCGCAACTCTTTGAGTGCAGCCATCCAGCCAGTTCCTTATGCACCTAATGGTCCATCTGTCAAATCCATGTATCTCCAATTTAGAGTCAAGGATGTAGTGCAGGACAGTGTCAAATGCTTTGCATAAGTCCAGGCAGATGATGTCAGTTGCTCTTCTCTTATCCACCGATCCTATAATGTTGTCATAGAAGGCCACCCAATTTGCCAGGCATGATTTGCCCTTAGTGAAGCCATGTTGGCTGTCACCAGTCACGTCCTTATTTTCCATGTGCCTTTGCATAGTTTCCAGGAGGATCTGCTCCATGATCGTGCCAGGCTCAGAGGTGAGACTGACTGGCCTGTAGTTCCCTGGGTCTTCTTTTTTTCCCTTTTTAAAAGTGGGGGTTATGTTTCCCCTTTTCCAGTCAGTGGGAACTTCACTGGATTGCCATGACTTCTCAAATATGATGGATAGTGACTTAACAATTTAATCCGCCAGTTCCCTTAGGACCTGGAGATGTATCTCATCAGGTCCCGTGGATTTGTGCAACTTCAGGTTCCTGAGATGGTCTCGAACCTGATCTTCTCCTTTGGTGGGTGGTTCTTCATTCTCCCAGTCCCTGCCTTTGCCTTCTGCAACTTGGGCAGTGTGGTTAGAGCCCTCACTGGTGAAGACTGAGGCAAAAAAGTCATTGAGTACCTCAGCCTTCTCCATATCTCAGGTAACCAGGTCTCCTGTTTTCCTCTGGAGAAGGCCTACATTTTTCCTAGTCTTCCTTTTATCACTGACATACCTGTAGAAGCTTTTCTTGCTGCCCTTGATGTCCCTGGCCAGATTTAACTCTCTCTGGGCTGTAGCTTTCCTAACGTCATCCCTGACTGCTCAGACAATTTCTCTGTATTCCTCCCAGGCTACCTGTCCTTGCTTCCACCCTCTGTAGGCCTCCTTTTTGTGTTTGAGTTTGTCCAAGAGCTCCTTGTTCATCCATGCAGGCCTCCTGGAGTTTTTGCCTGACTTCCTGTTTGCTGGGATGCATTGGTCCTGAGCTTGGAGGAGGTGATCCTTGAATATTAACCAGTTTTATTGGTCCCCTCTTCCCTCTAGAGCTTTATCCCATAGTAGTCTACGAAATTACGGTGGAACAGTGGCATAATCTGTGACTTTCAGGCCTGTTTTAGCACCTCAAAAATCAGTTCCTAAAGTTGCTCACTGGACCTGCACTATATTGAAATGGATGTGACAGTTCCCACTATCCTCCAGAGGAAACGGTTCTCCTGAACAAAAATTAACTTTAAGTGGTGCAAGGAGGGGTTTGGTTTGTATTCTGTAGTGAGTAGAAGAGTTAGAATCATAGAATCTTTTATGTTGGAGAAGACTCTTAAGATCAACAGTAAACCTAACACTGTCAAGTCCACCACTAAGTCATGTCCCTAAGTGCCATGAATTGAAGTTGAATGGGAGTTCTACTGCGTGATGGATTCTGAAATTTTAAAATTTGCCTACATTCTGTATGAGAATTGAAGCAAAATATTTTAAAATTCTCTGAAGGAAATTTTCTTTGAAGTTGTGTCAGGCTGTTAGAAACACTTTGTTTCAGGGAAGTTAAGGCATTTCATTTTGATGTTGACAATTTTTTCACTACAAAATATAGTAATACAATTAAAATATGCAAATTATGATAAATTTTTTAAGAGTAGATTTAAAAAAATAAAAGACTTTGATCTGCGTGCACTGTCAAAGGAAACTCAACCTTCTTGACAATTTCCTTCCTTTTTTACTTCCAAAATGAAATTCCAGGAAAACTGACCTCATTTTACAAGGATTGTGATAGTACTGCACATTCTGATGGAAAAAGGCTCTTTGGGAGTGTCCCTGAGCAGCTCTGGTAATGAGCTTATCCATGAAACGTTTGCTGAACAGGTAATGCCTACTGAATTGAATTACTGTGCTTCTTTTATAACACACTAATCTTTAGATTCATGATTTCATTTGTTTACTTTCTTGTTTTATGGCTAAAATGAAACTAATCAAGGAATAAAAAAAAACCAAAACAGGACAGAGCACTATATTGGCATGCAATTTACGTTTTCTTGTTCGCAGATATGCAAGCTTTTCAAAACTAAGACAACAGAAAATTAACTGTTCTGTTGAAGAATGCTGGGAATTGCTCTTACTCCCACCAGGGAAAAGTTTTATCTTTTGAAACATGGCTTGACTTTAGTTTTAACTATAATTAACTCAGTTAATGGAAGGAGGGGGAAAAAAAAATACCTGTCAAGAAATTAGCTGTAAAACCAGTCAGTTCATTAAAAATAAATAAATAAATAAATAAAAATCGCCCATTCTGTCTCTGCAGTATATCTCAAAGGTAGACGAGATTATAAAGAGGAAAAATAAAGTGATTACTTTGATTCATTATAAGTTGGTGTGGTAAATTTTAGAAATGCTGTACTTCAAGTCATTCTAACAAAATAAAAGTCACAAGTTGCTCAGTCACCTAGGTATATTCTGAATATTTCAAATTTATCTTTTTAGGAAATGTATGGCTTTGCTGTATAACTTCTCATCTTTTTCATTGCCTTGAAAAAGTAGAGCATTGAACTGGTAGGGACAGTTATATAAAAAATAATTAAAGAAGTAATCCTTACTCTACTATGAACATCCTTACGATACCGCTATACGATACCACCCATTGCTAACAGGGAATTCTTCTCTGCGCCACTTAACTGTGATTTTTTTTTTTTGGTCTTGCCCCCTAATCTACCGTCCCCTCAAACTACTCATTGTTGTTTGCACTGCTCCAGCTGCAGACAAGTAATTGTGTGCTGTGTGTGGCACCAGCACAGTGCAAGTACAGCCTCTGTCCCTGAGACCTTTCAATCTGAGACAGGGAACACGAGGACAAATCTTCACCTTGTTATTAGCAGCTGGGTTGGCTTATGCGTAGTTTAGTCACCATCAATTGTTCTGTGCTAGGAAAGGGAGAATTTTAAAGAAGGGCTTCCAGTACATCATGGGTTTGGTATTTCTGTGTTCCTGTGTAATCTGCAGGGCAGCTGTATCCTGGGAATGTCACGCAAGAAGGTTCAGTGAGATTAAGGTGTGTTCTGCATAGGGGGTCTCAGAAAGATATCTTAACTGAAATTATACACAGCTGCCATAAAGAGGAAAGGAATAATCCAGTATTCATTTCCAGGATTGCACTTTGCTGGTGACACAGGGGATTTCCACAAGAGGAAAGTATCTTTATCTTTGCACCAAGGGTAGAGTGGAAGTGAGTGTCTAGGGCAGCACTGGAGTCCCCATTATAGGAATTAAAAAAAAATAAAATAGGCCAAATACATGTTGGAAACAACAGGTACAGTATAGCAATGAAGACGAAGAGTGGAAAGATGATCTCCCAAGACGTTTTCAAGCCTACCTTCTGTAATTCTAGGATGGTTGTTTTACGAGCTTGTGAACGAGGGCAGAGGGAAGTGAGTTCTTCCAACTGAACTGCAGCTGCTCATCATTGACTGGGGCTGTGGCTGCTCCCCAGGTGTCCATTTGAAGGAAGCGTGCACTGCAGACGTGTAGTTGCTTACCAGTGTGGTTCTCCCTAGATAACTTGTGTTTGTTCAAGTTTGGGTATATTAAAGGTTTTCCAAAGCGGGCCCATCCATGGCATCCAGTGCTTGGCCCTGTGTCTTTTCTCCACCCTGCATGGTGTCCCTTTAGCCCTAGGACACAGTCCCTAAGTTTTCTTTGCCGGCACAGGCATACTAGCACGACTGATCTGACAAGAATGACCTGGAGGGGCCAGACTTTTAGCTAGCTTCAGAGAGCCTCAGGTATAACCGATCGCTAAGTGTGTGAAAGATGAAGAGTTCAATAACTGCTTGGCTGCTGGGCTTTGTAAAACCACTGCCTCACACGGAAAGGCAGATTGCCTTTGACCGGCACAGGCTCATGGAAGAGCAGAGTCACTGCTCCCTCCAGGGACTTCCCAGTTTCATTTCTCTGAATGGGTCTCCCCCACATCAAAGGGATAAGGGACCCTGAATGAGGCCACCATGGTGTTACTCACACTGAGCTCCCACTGCAGCCCATTCTTTTAATCTGCTCCTTGCCTCCCAAGTGTGATAACATATTAGCATTGCCATTTTCTGGACAATTTTAATGAAGCCAGAGGCTGTAGCAGAGACAGGCAGGCTTCCTTATCTGTATGGGCATTTAGCAGCAAGTTTAGTAATTTGGAATTATATGAATGTCCCGAGACATATGTTAAATATTTTCCCTCGGGGTACTCCGGAGCTGCATTATGCCTGTAAATTTTGCTAGGGTAGGATAACTTGTCTTTCAGTGTGATACTCCATTCTGCATGTTGGATTTCCATATGTTGCTCCGTTTACTTCACTATCATCTCCTACTGAGGCAGCTGCATCTCCTGGCTGTGTGCAGCAAAAATTAAGACTTGAATGAGAAGTATATAAGGGAAATATATAGGACCTGGGTGTGCTGATTGACCAGAAGCTCAGCATGAGTCAGCAATGTGCAATGGCAGCCCAGAAGGCCAACCGGATCATGGGCTGCATCAAAAGGACTGTGGCCAGCAGGTCAAGGGAGGTGATCCTGACCCTCTACTCCACTCTCGTGAGACCCCACCTGGAGTACTGCCTCCAGCTCTGGAGTCCTCAACATAAGAAAGACATGGACCTGCTGGAGCGTGTCCAGAGGAGAGCCATGAGGATGATCCGAGGGCTGGAGCACTTCTCCTATGAGGAAAGGCTGAGAGAGCTGGGGCTGTTCAGTCTGGAGAAGAGAAGGCTCCGGGGAGACCTTATTGCGGCCTTCCAGTACCTAAAGGGGGCCTACAGGAGAGCTGTGGAAGGACTTTTTACTAGGGTGTGTAGTGACAGGACGAGGGGGAATGGCTATAAACTGGAAGAGGGCAGGTTTAGATTAAACATTAGGAAGAAGTTTTTCACTTTGAGGGTGGTGAGGCACTGGAACAGGTTGCCCAGAGAGGTTGTTGAGGCCCCATCCCTGGAGGTGTTCAAGGCCAAGCTGGATGTGGCCTTGGGCAACCTGGTCTAGTGGGAGGTGTCCCTGCTCATGGTAGGGGGGCTGGAACTTGATGATCTTTAAGGTCCTTTCCAACCTAAACCATTCTAAGATAAACCATTATCTTTGGCTATGAAACTGCAATCTATTCTCCATACACCTACCATTCTTCTCTTGTCTCTTCCAGTTCCAGGTAGAATCACTGGGGTGAACGTAGTTTAAGGTCAACAAACACTGAGACACGAACATCATATAGCTATTCCTAATGAAAATTATTTCATAAGAATTCCAGATTGTGCACTGTCTTTGAGTTTAGTTGTGGAAGAGGTTCAGGGTACTAGTGTTTCTCTGTGACACCTTTATTTATATAGAATAAAAGCATCCTATGGGTCACCTTTTTTACTTTTCTTTGACTTGGCAGTTTGAGAATAAATGATTTGCTCAGGTTTATAATTCCCACACATATTTTCCTGGGACTGAAGCACACAATATCTGTAAAAAGATCCTTTACTTCTAGAAGCAGTCCTTTTTATTTTCTAGCAGCCCATACGTTTGTTGACCTTCAGAACAGAGCTGTATTTATCACTGAGTTTTTTTGGTTCAGTGGTTCAGACAACAAAAAAAGTCATTTTGGGTCAACCTGAAATGAAAATTTCTTTGGTTGCTTCTTGCCCAGCTCCTAAGAATCAAAACTGAAAATCATTTTGGATTGAAGGAAATAACTTATTTGACCCCAGATAATGTCAGATAAATTTTATGCCGCTTTAGTAATGCAGGGGGAATTTCGGAGCAAAGTACTGAATTCACAAGGGAAATTCATTCAAAAAACGTGACTGTATCATGCTAAGTTCTTCTGTTTACCTCCTTTTTTATGCCTCTCAAATCCTAATGTTTGCAGCAGCTTTTGGGGAAGTGAGAGATGCAGGTTCAAATCCCCCCTCTCTCTGATTTTAAATATAGATTTTCTATCTCTGTAGCATGCCTATTGGTGCATTTCAGTCTCGCTTGCTGAAGCTGTTCTACTTTTTGTAAATAATTGAGTATTCATTTTGACAGACAGGGAAATAAATGTGAAAGCCTGGTTCTTTAGCTTGCTGGTTATGACATTTTAACTTAGAGGTATGAAAGTCAGTTCAAGTCCTTGCTTCAGTGATAGTTTAACCACTTCTGCTGGCTACACGGGCTTAGAAAAGAGAGCTCATTCCTAGAAAAATTGGAATGCCTAATGATGAGACTACTTTTTGCTAATAAGGGAGACTCCAAGCTCAAGTTCTAATGCACGGATGGTAGAGGAGATGTAGAAAACAGCCTCCTGGCCTGCAGCTGTAAGTGCCTTTATGAGGGGTAGTACTACTCTGCACTACATAGTTCTCATGGGGCTGCTGTAGTGTTTTTGTAAAGTTTATGAAATGTTATGTTGCTTTGTCCGACCAGCAGTGTTTGTCTAAGCTGAGCTGGACACACAGACAGTTTCAGCTGCTCCAAAATTCATCTTTTGGTGAAAAGAGACATCAAAGCAATGTCTACCAGTGCTAATTTAGAGCTCTTCTTAGATTTAACTTGATACTTAGGATTTTTTTTGAGGTACTAGTGGAGTGAAGGAGAGGCTATATAGGGAAATTATCAGTGTGTTCAGCTTGAAGAGGCTTTCTGTATAAGTGAATAACTCTGTGTGAATTAAAAATATTCCAGTTTCAGTCTCGTTAGTCTTCGAGACAGTTGTATTTTATAAATAGAAATAATAAATGTGATCAGCAAATGCTTATAAGCACTTTGAAGATGTAAAGTGCTAAAAAACAAAGAAAAAAATAGAAGAAGTTCTAGGTTCATCTCAAAGGAAAAGTCTCCAAAATTTTGACAGTTTGACAGGCATTTTCCATTCTGGGTGCTCCTGCAAGTGATATCCCAGACTTCCTTTTAAAGGCATACCAAGCAAATGCTGAGTATGTATGCCAGTTAATTTATCTAAAATAAGGAAAGGATTTTAAAGACAACAGATAAACTCCTGAACAATTATTTTTCGATAAATAACTGAATGCAAAATATTTTTAGAAAAACACATGTTCGATACCCAGAGGACTGAAAAAGACTATATGGGTCACTGAGTCCACTCACTAGCAGTCATATCAAATAATGAAATTATGCTATTGAGAACAGATCCAGAGAACACCTATTTCACACATCCTTATATATGTTATCCAAAAATGCCTCCCAACGCCCTCGTTATGGCTATAAAGACCCAGATTATAGGTATAACATTCCACAGGCCTTTCCTAGAGTTTTGCTTTTTAGGGACATCAGGACAGCTCTATCTTGGCATTATGGCCTGTGCTTCACAGGAAGGCAGAAACATCAGTGGTTCCTATCAACTTAACCTGAGGAGAAAAAGCCCTCTGAAATTTGATGGTTAATTTATGCCTAAATTTGATGGTTAATTTATGCCTGAGAATGTGAATGAGACTACAGATCTTGAAAGCACTGCAAACCACTTACCTTCTTTGACATTGTTTTATCACACCTTATTTTAAACATCTATAATGCAGAAGACTACATTTGAGCTAGTCATACCTACTACCTTAACAGAAAGTGTACAAAAATAAACATTTCTGGAAGACTTATGGTGTTTTAGTATCTAACATAGATTGACATGGATTGTGCACTGGAAGTGACTATAAAGGAAACTTTTTTCTCAGCTCATTGGTACCACAGGTATCCAGGTTTGGACTGATGTACTCCATCTATTTTAATTAAACTTAGTTTATTACATAAGAATGGGAGGACACCCACCTAAGACTTTTTCCCTGGCACACAACTGAGCCATTGTTCTTTAAGTTTCTTTGTATCGTAAGTGTCCCGTCTTCATCAATTTTGCTTCCTTTATTTTGGCCAGGACATAGCAGGTGAGCAAGTCAATAGAAGGGTTTGTTTTGCAGGGCACTGATTCTGAGAATCACAAAATCACAGAATCACAGAATGGTCAGAGTTGGACGGGACCTCTGGAGATCATCTAGTCCACCCCCCCTGACAGAGCAGGGTCACCTACAGCAGGTTGCACAGGACAGCATCCGGGAGGGGTTTGAATGTCTCCAGAGTAGGAGACTGCACAACCTCTCTGGGCAGCCTGTGCCAGTGCTCCGCCATCCTCAAAGTAAAGAAGCTCCTCCTCCTGTTAAGATGGAACTTCCTATGCTCAAGTTTGTGCCCATTACCTCTTGTCCTATTACTGGGCACCACTGAAAAAAGACTGTTCCCATCCCCCTGGCGACCTCCCTTTAAGTATTTGTAAGCATTAATAAGATCCCCCCTCAATCTTCTTTTCTCTACACTAAAAAGACCCAAGTCCCTCAGCCTTTCAAACTCTAAGTTAATGCAAAAAGAAAAAATGAAGAAAAAGGGAAGAATAAGGGCAATAAACAGTCAGCTGTGTAGAATGTCCTATTATGTGATTTAAGATTATAGAGAAATAATAACCTTGAAGCACAAAATGTACCATTTTGCTTTATTGCAGAGAAACCCCAAATTTATCTGCTCTAGAATTTAAAAAGTCAATTCTTTAATGAACAAGAAGCCCTGCTGGTGTTATATTCTCTCCCTTGTTTCTGTAGAGTTATATGCCAAGCGATTTTATTAAACAGAGAATGTAATACAACACTAGTTAAAATTTTGGAACCTTACTTTATTAAAGCTAATTTCAGAGGTTATTGGGAGAATGAGAAGGCAATTGTTTCAATTGCATTAAAGCAACGGTAATGTTCATTTCAACTTCTTTTTTAATTCTTGCCTTACCAGAACCCTATGCCAATCAAGGAAAACTCATTAATCCAGTTAACAAGCATAACAACAGTTTTTCTTGTGGAATCAAGTAGGCAGAACTCTGCTACACATTGTCCATTAGCCCAACGTCTTCTGCCTTTTCTTCTGCAGAGCTTATAGCTCTGCTTGGTACAATATTTTCTTGAATTCATTTCATAAGGATCTGTTCCTGCCCCATTGTGCAAGAGAGAAGAAAAGGGCTTTTGGAGTATTTCACATGGTGTCTCTGCATTCCGTGGGTGCAGACAGTATTCCTTCAATGTGTCTTTCAAGAAGAGAAAAAACAACAAAACACGTCAAAGGAACAAAGGATGCAGAGAGGAGAAGCAATTATTTTGTTTCCTCAAATGTCAGCCAGCTATTCTGGCCAGCGGGGTGTGGTTGAGGAGGATGCATTTGTTGGGGGGCTGGGGTGATATTCCTTGCATACTCTACAAGAATGTGAGAGGTGGGCCTCCAGTACTATGAAGACTCCTCATCATCCAGGTAAGGAGTTTCACCTTGAAACCATAACTGAAAAATAAGAATGACGATTTTAAAGTACCAAAAGATACAGGATTTAAGTCTCACTGGCTTTCAGTCAGGTACAGGTTGCTTTATGTAGAACTCACCTATCAAAATTTTTCCTATGTGCTTATTTCTGGCAAAATTGTATCCAGTTCTTCCAATTTATGCAGAAAATCTTCACAGATGTACTATCCATCATTTGCAACATTTCTTTTGTTGTGACAAGTAAGGACTTCTCAGACACACAAAGTATGTGTTCTCTAACATACACCATGACATGAAAACACTGTTCATTTTAACCAGAGAGGTCAGAAAATATGGCCACAGAGGTTGATACTAGTGATTTCCTCTTTCAACAAAGTAACAGTTGCTTAAAACTAAGTAAGTGCAGGCTGTAAGTAGACTGTTGAAAATATTTGGTAGATTCACATATTCACATTTCCTTTAGTGGGCTTTTCCCCCAAAGACATTTGAATAATTGAGTTCTACTGGCAGGAAAACCAATTCTGACCTTGCAAAAACAATATTGAAATTCACGTACAGATGTACTCATGCCCAGAGTATATAAATACTCACCAAATTGGGAAAATTAAATAAAGTCACATGCTTTATCAGACCTATTACAATGTACCGATGCAGATCATGTAGCAAGCACTGCATATCAAAGGCTCACAGGCTCAATCCATAGTTAAAAATATTCACCAAAAGTGGTCAAATGATTTTGATTAACAAATAAACTAGAAAGTAGATTCTCTAGCAGATATTCAGCAAGCAGAAAATGAGGTTACATTCAGCAGATGAATTATTCATTGTGAATTATTTGCTCAGTTCTAATAATTACAACAGGGAAAAATTAATTAATGTTACAGCAAATACTTTAATTTTTATAATAAAAAGATTGATCATTGAAATGAGTCTCAAAAAGAGATTTCCAAATGGAAGAAAGAATGAGACATGATCAAGAATAATATGAAGCTTCAACCTGAATAAAATTTACACCTGTGAGTAATTTTACACAGATATAATCTCATACAGATATCGTTTCAGTAAAGCATGTGGTCATCTAAATAGTTTCTTACTGACTTTCCTTTGCATTATGTTTATGAGAAATGTCCTTTTCTTAACCATGGTTTCCAGATGTACTCACAGGATAATATCCTACTTGTATTAAGTACAGGTTTAATTCTGATTATTTTACTAATAACTTTATTGCCATTTCGTTGCTTCTTGCATTCACAGCCCTGGAAGCTTTACTGAATGGAGGGATTCTCAGCAATGGAGCAACCATGAAATTATGGTTGAAACCACTAAACTGACAGTATGGACCTCCATGGAGACTATTGAGAAGAGCCCGGTGATGGGAAATCTTTGCACTGGCATGGAAGGAACACGCTTTTTCCATCTTAAAAAGGAAATAATGGAAAACAATGACAGAAAAAGCTGCTTTATCTCAACCACCCTCTTTACTGTTAAATCTTTTAAAATGAGAAAGAGATTGCACCAGAGAAAAGGATATCCGTGTGGAAACAGTTCGTAATAGGAGAAACCATGTTTAAGGGAAAGAGATTTTAATTATTATACCAAAAGTCTTACAAAAGGTTTGTTCAGTTATAGAGATTAATTTATCAGCAAACTAATGTGTCGAGGCATGCACAACATTTATTGAACCAAAAGCTGCCTTTCTAAGTGAAAATTTCCACAGAAAAGCGTGGCAATAAATTTTTCATTTTTTTTTCATGAAAGTTTTGGCATGAAAAGGGGTTAAAAAATTCATGTCTAAAAAAAAAGAACTGTAATAATAATAAAATCTCTTTGGTTTGGTTTTGCTGACTTTTTTATCAAGTGCAAAACCTTTTCCTGACCAAGTATAATAGAAACCCCTGATAATTTCTGTAGGTTGCTTAAAACTTGAATATGAAATGCTTTTTGCTGGTGTAGGGCTGATTGAAAGGGATACATTTAATTCCTTTATTGTGTTGTTTAACTAACAGAAGTTCTGTGCCATAATATGTTATTAAACTCATAATTTAAACCTGTGTTCCAAAAACGCTTGGTGAAAACATGGGTTACCATCAGCATCCAGCTGCTTTAGAGCTGAGTAACTATTTTGTGGTGATCGCTCAATGGGGTGAAAGGCAAGAGCAGCACCTGTCGACATGTGCATGCTGAAAGCTGTCCCAACAACACGGTGTTAACAGTGGGATTAGAGAACCACCGTGCTGAGAAGCCCAGCAATATATAGCAAGGATGTCCCTGCCCCAAAGATTTTTCCACTATGATATAATCCAAAAGTGCAGCGTCGTCACGAAATGGAGAGGCTGTGCAGTGGAAGGCAAGGAAAATAAGACCTTACAGGTGTAACCACACAAAATACTTACGCGCCTGGTTTCATAGGCTTGTGTTTAAAAACTGAAAAATACATAAGAAACAAGGGATATCAAATACGTCAGTATCCCTGCAGCCTACCTGCCGAAATGTTAGTCAAAGTGCTTATTAATGCAGCCTGAATTCAAAGAGAGGCAAAAAGCTTCCTGAAATCAGAGTTCAAACAAATGCAAGGCAAAAGGGCTTTCTGCAGACTCCCTTTCTTTCTTCCCAGGGAAGCTCTGGCCCTTGGGTCAGCCCAAATTTAGAATATGAGAAAGTCATAAATTCTTTTTTTTCTACTTTTTTTTTTTTTAAAATGTGTGTGTATTTCCTGGTTTCTGTCCCTCGTGGAGCAATTAGCCTCATCTGAGCCCTGGTATAGTTTCCCATGGCAGGTCTCCACAGCAATCTCTGCAGTAGGTCAGACATCTGCTGAAGTCGCTCGCTTCTATGGTTTTCATTTAACCCTTTTCTTTGCTACATAAGGCAGTCATACAGCAGGGCACCAAGAGGAATCAGAAGCACGGGTGTTAATTCCACCCATCAGAGTTCTTTGCAGAGCCTTAGATGTGATGCTTTAATCCTCTGAGCCTCATTTACTGGCTATGCAACCTGGCAATTCATGTTTTCAGTTTGAAGGTAGCGTTTGGGCTCGGCAGCTTTTTTAGTCCTTTGCCTTCCCCCCTCTGCCAGCCTCCTCTGTCAGCAGCGTGTACCCTGCTGGATCCCTTCCATGCTCTTGTGAAACATGTTGAAAGTATCTCTGCCTGTCTACTACCTTTTTCCTTTTTCACATTTTTTTTTCTTTTTTTTTAGTGCAATTTTGCCTGGCCAGTGGCAGCTGTTAGATCTCTAATTGGCAGTGGAATACCTCTCAAATTAAAAGACTGCACCACATATGAAAGACCAGTGTTACTGTAATATTGTGGCGTGGCAACCAATACCTTAACTGGGGAGGCTTTATGACATCAGGTGCTACAATTCACCCTTTTAATTTTCCTGAAAAAACACAGCTTGAGAGGGGAGAGTTTTCAATCACAAAGCTACACATTTCATTATTATTCTCATTACAGTTCATACTATTTATTTATGGAGTGCTCAGAAGTGTGATAGATGCTATATGGCTCTGCAGACCTCAGGAGCAAGCTTTAGATATGACAAGGCAAGTGAGACCTGAACAATAGGTGAATCAGTCAATTTCTTTTTGTATTAATTGGATCTGGAAGGAAAACTGAAGGAGGGAAAAAAAACCCCAAACCACTCTACTAGTCAAGTATCTCTAAAACTTCCACCGACTTTAACGGCATTAGTATTGAGGCCTTAACTACAGCCTCGTTCTCTTCGAGGAGCAGTGATAATAATTTCTCACTAAGACTCTGTAAAACCTCCTGCTTGTTTTTCCTTTCCACACCTTTTCCAGTAAGATTCCTGTGTCAGCTTCCCAAGCATGCCCAGTGGGGAAAGCCTGATTTTCACTTTCGGTGGATTGCTGATGCCTACCTAACAATAATAAAAGCAGTTTGTGTCCCTGAACCCTCCCAGGAACGCTGCAGCATGAATTGGGCATTATGCATTGCAGCTCGGCCTTTCGGAAGCGCCTATGGAAACAGAGCATACCGACTTGTCAGCCGCTGCTCAATTCTTCAATTAAAATGTGAGCTGTCTCTTTTATAGTTGTGTGGTTTGTCTCCATTTCTTATTGCAGCACTTCTACCTGATGCAGGTTATTTTAACACTTGCTTTCTGGCAGTCAGTTATATATTGAGGATTTTTTGTCCTCTGGGAGGTGTGCTCTGTTGTTTTGATTGATTTTCACTCTTTTTATTACCTGCAAAATACTAGATTCTGAAAGTAATAGCAACCATCGTTAAATAGTATAGGAAATAAAAGATACTTCAGTTGTCTTAAGGCTGTTTCAATCTCCTTTTCCCTTTCTACAGAGGCACATAAGTTTGTCTATGGCTTAGCAAAAAAAAAAAAAAAGCCTTTTTTTTCAATGCAGAGATTTTTTTGTCCTTTAAAGGCAAGCTTGAAAAGCTGTACGTTGTTTGAAGAGAATAAGAAAAATAAGTTAAGCTCCAAGAGACTGCTTTATTC
>NW_009647826.1:718542-722577 GCF_000708025.1 Charadrius vociferus
TAAAGACATGTTCTTGGAAAATATATGCAAATGCGAACACACCTTTCAAAACCTCATTTGGCAGTTCAGGTGCCTAAGTGCCTGAGCTAGAAGCTACTGTAAAATTGAGTGCAGGGTGGAGAAAATGCATACAACGTAAGCCAGAGGCAGAACAAGGCTGTAATCCAGGTTGATGGGGTACCAGTCCAGGGCAGCATCCTCTAGGCTATGTTAGCGCATATTTGCCCCGGTTATGTTTGAGAGGGCTCTTATCTTTTCAGGATGGTCAAAATTTGCTGGCTGGGGAGCTGGATCTGGATCTTAGGACATAGTCTCCCACTTAGGATTTGCTCCCCGCTGTCCTTCCAACAGCGGTAAATAAACCTTGCAGGATGTGCTAGGGAAAAGTCAGATTGCTGCGGGGAGAGGAGGGAGACAAAGGGCTAAAGCTGCTTCTGGGAGGGGTGGGCAGCAGGTTGACAGCATCATTTTCCATGCCTGGTCCCAGGGGAGCAGGCCAGCTGAGGGAGGGCTGCAGAGTTTGAGTTTGGAGTCCTCCAAAATCAATAACGTACGTCTGCATTCAACACCAGGATTTTCAGGGCAGGTAATTTAATATGGCTCTGAAATCTTCCTGTACAAATATCCCAGCTGTGATCATCTGAAAATTGCCTGACCTCTCAGGCCTTGACACGCAGCATTGTTGGGAGCAGATTCTCCTGTGATCACTTTAAATCACACCCAGATAATTAGCCCCCGGGGGGTTGGGTGTGCCTTTAGCACGCAGAAATGGTACAGGCACTGTGCGCTGCTGCTGGCCTCACTGGTAAACAGAGATATGAGGGAGGGAATGGTGTGGTGGCTGATGCGCCCTGTTAAACAGGTGCTTGATCTCTTTTCTGGGCACCTTGTGATATTAAAGGCCGGTGTAATTTAAAACAGCCTGTAGACTGCTCTAACACAGACCGAGGGAAATGCCTTTCACAGAGAGACAGACCTTTTGCACAACAGCCTCCACCTATGCAATTTGATTGCACCTGAGGAACCGACCCTTTGAATGACAAGGGCAATGACCTGAACCTGGCTTAAAAAATAGACTGAAAGCTGGTTTTAATCCTTCCATTATTTTCTCCCAGAATGATTTCTAATCAGAGGGGCCAACCTGTGGAAAGTGTAGCTAGTTAGCATATATTTCATTCTTCCTTATGTGTTTATTTGCATTGTTTTCCAGGCATGTGAATGAATGATGTGAATAATGTGGTTTGAATGCTTCAGTGACTGGGTCTTTTAAATAAAACCAAGAGGGGATTGATCAGTGTCACGAAAGAGCCAAAGAATCCCTTAAGCAGCAGCTCACATAACTGTGGATTGCATAATTCAAAGCTGTCCTGGGGCATCTTTAAATGATGCATAGATTTTGTTTTCTTACTTTACATTTTTGAGAGAAGAAAGTTAGATGAAAGTTTTGTGTTGGCCACAGTGTCACTGACAGATGTGAAGTGTTTTCCTTGAAAGAGAAGCTGCCTCGCCTGCCTGCTTGCTTAGAGTGAGGGGGGAAATTAGCTCAGCTACGTTCAATAAGAGATGCTGTCTGAGCAATGCATTCTCCTTGGTTAATTAAGATACGTGTTGAAAAGGTAATATAGGGAGACAAGTTCAAGCCTTTTAAAGTCACTATTAGACATTGTTAGCGAGGGTTCTGTGAGCAGTCCTGGTTTGCTGGGGAGGGGATTTGCAAACCAAATTGTGGTCTGGTGCAGGAGGGCTGCCAGAGTCTTGCTGAACTCACTGGATGCTGCTCCGTGCAACAAAACCTGCAGTGATGGGCATCAGATGGTGCGAGGCAGAAGGTACGGTGAGGAAATCCAAGATAATGATTTTATTTGTTCAGGACATTTAAGTTTTTTAAATCGGCAAATTAAGACAATGTAATTAGTTAACAACAAACTGTATTTGCTTAGCCTGTGAGTCTGAAGAACTGGCATCATTAAAATAGCACCTGTGGGTTACATTTAATTACCACATTTTTGAGACGGAGCTATACATTTTAATTTTCTGCCTTTTAAAACCGAAGTCAGAGTTTAACAAGTTGATATTTATGAGAGAGGAGATTTTAATTTATAGCACGAGCCCTCCTGGCGAGCAGCAGCGGGTTGGGTTTTGGGTTGTTTTTTCTTTTTTTTTGCCCAGACTGCAGTCGCAGCCGAGAGACGTGTAAAAACAAAAAGCAGGGCAGGCGGCCAGCGTGAAAAATCGTGATGGAGGCAAGAGGACCCTTCAGGTATGGAGCCGCATTCTTGACTCCCGCTGGCAAACGGAGCTGGTGGTCTTGGTGTAGAAGAGAAATGAATGGATGTTGTAAGTGGCAGTGTACAGCCAAGGGATGGAGGCAGGAAGGTGTCTGTGTGATCTTGCACCGCTGTCCTGAGATATTATACCTCGTGTGTGACCGGCAATGCAGTGTTCAGTCACTGACTTGCTTTCAATCTCCAGCTCCCTTTGCAGTTGGCTTAGAGATGTTGTAGGGGTTGATAAATCTCTGAGGAAGAAAGGTGGGGCAAAAAAACCCCACCCCAAGCTGTTGTGCATAACGCGCATCTTTTTTTGGCATGCTACAGGATTGCAGCAAAGTGATGCTGGTCATATAGTGATCAGTTCTTGAATGTCCTTTCTATAATCACTTTGGGGCAAAGATTGGCTTTGTTTACGTTCAGGGCAGCGGTAAGTGAGCTGGCAGTGCTTAAACAGCACATGGCATTTCATAGCAGAGCCTAATTTTAAGTGCACTTTAGTGATATGCTGCCAATAGATTAACATGGGGGATCCCTCAAAATTATACCCTGTAGCTTGTAATAAAATCAATTTTCCAAAGCAACATGCATTTGAAGAGAGGAGGGGATGGCAAATACACTTGTTTGTTTACCCATTTAAACAAAAAATACCCTTTCAAAGCAGAGAAAGGAACTTGGCAAGTGAGCTGATGGGAAAGGCCAGACTCCCTGATGTGTAAGGGGATTGCTGCCCTGTGAGTGGGGCTATGGGTCCTCTGGAGAGCATCCCTTGGATGCAAGCAATCTCCGGTATCTCCTTGGATACAGGGGATTTCTAGACACCTCTGCATCTCTGTGCTGCCTTACGACAGTAGAGAGGGTAGTCTGGGAAAAGAAAAGTGTTGAGGCAAATCTCTGGTCTCTTGTAACAGTTGTGGTGTCCCTGAAGGGAGCTCGCAGCAGAAGTACCATGAAGGGGCTGTCAGGCAGCAGCTCTGAGAGGGTTTCTGCATAGCAAATTGGGAGGGTGATTGAGGCGCTGATAGGCTAGTTGTCTTCCCGGGGGTTTGGGGCTTACTGACAGATTGAACAGCCTGGGGTGTGCATATCTGTCTTTCCCAAAACAAGTAATAGGGTGTCACACTTGCACTGTTGCTTAGTTCCTGTCAGTATAGGATTTCACCCTGTGTTTTCTGATCCTGAAAGCTGTATTGCAGGTGGGTTAGGTCATTCAGGTGCAGCTAGCAATACAGGATCCAGAAACCAAGCCTTTTTGTCTTCTTCCTCGGAGACTTGAGGAAAAGATAAGCTCAGAGCTTGTGTGTGTTTAAAGTGCAGCTGCTGGCACAATCCCAGCATCCCCACAGCTGTCAAATATTGGGGTAACTGGAGCACAGGGACTGAGCCTGGCACATGTGCATCTACACTATTGACAAACCTCCCAGTTCCAGGGTACGAGGTAAGAAGTATGAATATGAGTATTTCCAGGGCATGAGGTATGAATTGAGTTCAGTCTTCACTGTTGAAGCTGTGTTACTGGGCAGCCGAAGATGACAAGATCCTGTGGGCCAGCAAACACAAAAAAGAAAGCTGTGGTACAGCCTAGGGGATAGTCTACAAACATAGGAGACATTGTTTTTGGATTGCAGACCTTTTTCAGGTTTTTGGTGTGTGTTTTTTTGGTTTTGGTTTTGTTGTTGTTTTTTTTTTTTAATGCAGTTGCTGTTTCATGCAGAGTATGTGCTAATTTTTTCATACTATATCATGGACACTTATAGCAACACAC
>NW_009647826.1:722643-738987 GCF_000708025.1 Charadrius vociferus
AACAGAAGCTGAAAACCGCCCCAAACCTTCCACCAGTGTGGGAGCAGGACTGTAGCCCAGAGATGCTGGCACGGCAAAGACCCCCATCCTATAATACCATTTGTGGCCTATTTTACTTGGTTTGCACTCTCTCCTGAATGCTGAAACTTTAAACAGTAAGACCTACTTAATCAAAATACATGTAATCATAACCTGGGTTTTAAACAACTTTTGGAATTTGCACAGTAAAATCACATAAATATTTTTTAACAGGAAGACCGGGGGCTAAAAAATGGCTGAGACAAAGCAGAAAGAAAACCAAACATCTGACTGTATCACAATAAATCATTTCAGTATAGCTGAACTCAGAAAATATACATTCTCTCACTTGCACATTGGAATTTTTTTTTATAAGGATATCAAATTCACTAAGAAGCAGTTGCATTTTACTGTGCATAGCTCCATGGTTTCACAGCACAACTAACTGCATTGTAATTAAAGCTTTTTTTTTTTTTTTTTTTAACAGCCACACTAGTATTTTGTTCCTATGAGTATAGGATTTCAGCCTGTATTTCTTGATCCTGAAGACAAACCATCCTGGGCAGTGTGAAGGGGTTAGGCATAGATCAGTCAGGAATTAACAGGTTAGTTAATTTCAAGTGATTGAGCTTTAAACAGCATTTGGATTATCCCATGCAAAAGCACTTCAAGCTGTAAATCACAGTGGTAAACCACAGTGATTCCTGAGGGTATATCAATTGCAAACCTTCCCTAATGATTTTAAAATCTCCCAAATGAATTGGTATATTGACACAACTCTGTCCACAGTGGGGAATATTTGTAGTTCAACAGCTATAAATCCTAGAACAGTTGAATAATCTTATACTAAACCCAACTCTGTAAATGTTATACACATCCACTGTAGATTCTCCAACCGTATTAGCTTATTTAGTAGCTCTAACAGAGAAATGCTATCTATTACTGCTGTCTCCACTGGCAGGCTCACAACAAGAGGACATGCATCTCGGGAAGCTGCAGCCTTCCCACCTCATTCACAGACTGGGTGCCAATCGGTTGTGTGGGCACCCAGCTGCGCATACTGGGAGAAGGTGCTGGGAGGCTCCTGCTCCATCTCTGATGGGGAGAGCAGCCATCAGTTTTATATAAACATGTTGTTGATCCCTTGCCTCCTGACTATTCACCTTTTCTGACTGTCTGAACTCTTTTGTTTTTAACCCAGAGTCCTTGCTCTAAACATAATTTTGGAGGAAAAGAAGAGAAATATCTTGGCCATATATTTGAAGCTGTTAATTTATACTCTCTATGGCAACATGAGTGCAAATAGGTGCAGCAGAAGTATTGCTGGCATGACAGAGTCCTGACTTTGAAGGAAATAGGGCAGATTTATACTGGAGGTTGAGGTTCTCGCGATGCAGTATTCAGTGAGGGTAGTGACAAGTGTTGATAGATTTAAAAGTGGCGTCTTTCATAGTGTGAGTAAATGTAACATGCTGCATGTGGCTGTAAAAGAACATTCCTTCTAATGAAATTACATACATAATTAATGCTATGGACCTCATTATGCATGAACTGTAGAATAGTTTTGAACTATTCGAGACATCTGTCTAAACAAATCAATGAAAAGTCTTGGTGATCTTTACTAAAGAAACCTCTGACTATCCAAATGCAAGTGTTTCCTGTTACAAACAGTGATCCTGTTGCTGCTTGTAACTTTAACTTTTACAGAGTCAATTAATGCAGTAATGGCATCATCAAACTTCCCTGCATTGTAATTACAAAGATCTGGTAGGGGTATATCTTTTTTCTAAACAATGTCACATCATCTTATGCTGATCCCTGATCCCACTTTCAATATATCTAGGATTACCGTACTGAACAGTACATAAAGCAAACATTCCCTGCAATCAATACTATAAAGGCCTGTCTGAGTCAGCTGCAAGTGCACTTTAGAAACTGCCTCTTCTTAAATCATGGCACAGCACTGGAGATCAAACAAAGCACTGAAGCTGCTAGTCCCCGAATTTACACCTCAGGTTTTCACAAAAGGGCATTTACAGTGGAAGACCTGGCAAAAATTCACATACCCTGCACTGTAAGAGAAATGACAAAGTCTGTTTATTCATCCTTGTGCTCAAATTGCCTGAAGTTAATGAAGAGACTCTGAATTGGATTACAATGGGTTTTGGACTAGACATTTATTAAAATAGGTGTAAATATTTCTGTTTTGCTAATGTAAAATTTCCCTAAGCAATTACATCTACCACATCCTCAAGATGTTAAAATTTAAGGCTATAATTTAAGTTTATGAATTGTTTTATGTTCTGAGAATGTAGTGGCATTTTTGTTTTCACTATTTGTGATTTTTTTTACCACTTATCTGTGGTCCATGTAAATAAAAGCCATGTACACAGACACTTAGACATTCTCGACTATTTGCGCATTACCATTAATAAACACAGAAGGTATCTTGCTCTTTCCTATTCTTCAGATTAATTCTTCAGCCTCTTTCTTTACTACACAGGTAATGGCAAGGAATAAAGCAAAATCTGATGATTGTCTTCTGGAATTAAAAGACACGTATCTCAAAAATATTGCTAAACAAAGTAAAAACTGGGTAAGCTTATATTAAAAACGTGAACTATCTCAAACGAAGTGTGCATATCTTCACCGAGGACACATGTCCTATTACAGGGGATGGTTGCTTATGCTAATACATTGAGGCGTGCATAAAGTTCTCACGTTATCTAGCCCTGGTCGAAACATGGAGCTTTCATCTCACAGGAAACCCTTTCATTTCAAACTGTGCATTGCAAAGTTGAAAACTCAACATTATTTCTAGTGATGGGAGTACCAGAAAACATTTGGTAGAGTACTATAAGCTAGTCTCCCTGGACTTCCCCCTGAGAAGGGTTAATTTGCATGCCTAATATTCAGAGTGTAATTCCCTCCCCTGGGCTAGACTTCCCAATGCACTGACAGGCCTCTGGCTGTTGCTTTGAGTGGTGTCTTCTCCACTCCCTCTCCTCCTGGGGGGATAAAGCTTAGTGGAGGATCACAGACAATAAAAGAAACAGGACATTGACACTAAAACTCTCATGAGGGACAGCAAGAGCTTTGTATGTATCACTCAGATAGAAATATCTCATTAAGGAGCAATAAGTTGAAATATTTTTAGCCTTCTTTCTCAAGAAAACAAATCTTTTGTGACTGCGCTCGTTGTCTGTCTAACCATTCACGTTTCAGTCATTTCCCCCAGAGCAATAACCTTTGAACTTTTTTGGCAATGTTGATCTTAACACTACAAAAAGATTAAAAAATAAAAAAAAAAAAGTAAAAACATGTTTCTTGAACATAGGCAGCTATGTAGACAAAGGTGGCCTATGTCAATGACCCACAGAGGGAGCATGTTGCTGTGAGGCAAACAGTTACCTGCTCTGTTTCACCATGAGGACGCCCATCACCAAACTCATCAGTCAGAGCACGCCATAAACAGGGACAAAACTCTTCAGACAGTTAAATGTACTGTAATGAAAAAGTGGGTAATACTCAGAGAGAAAGGCAAGGTTATTATGGGAAAACACTAGGGGTATGGATGCAATTAAGGATTTTAGAAGAACACGTGGATGTGTTATGTAGATGACTGGGAATGTAAGAAATACATGGAAATACATTTCAATAGTCTGTTCACTCAGTTCTCATTGAGTATTGCACTTGTTTATCATATCCAAAACAGTGTATTTAAATTTGAATCTAGGTATGTATGTATTTGTTGTTTAGGATCAGATTAACTCAAAACATGTTTTTATTGACCCAAACTGAAACACGTCACTATAGATGAGCCTCTTCTGACCAAGTATAAACACCTACCGTACAGAATTTGCTATCAGTTTCAGTCCTCTGCACTCCCTTTTTAATCAGTGGAAGCTGTAGACCCTTCTAAGGAGTGATTCATGTCTCAGACATTCATTTTCCTAATGGAAAATTGGAAAGCTTCAGCACTCTTGAAACTCTCTGTCAGGCATTTAGAAAACTCTCAATAAACTCCAGTTATTTCTGTGTCCAAGGTAATGGTTCTTTATATACTTCATTCTGAATGTGGGGTTTGTTAGAAAACACTGAATTTCTAATAGCAACCACTTTGTGTTCTGAGTGACAACCTTTAAAGTTCAGAGGAGGAAGATCTCCATTTTGCATAGCAAAGGAAGAGTCATAATTGATTGGTGTCAGCAGAAACAGGTAGACAGGCAGCACAAATGTGGAAAATAACTGAATAATAGGAACAACGTCCACAATTCCAGGAGAGACAGTATCTCATAAAAATTGATGTAAGATGTATGAGGAGATGCACTCACCGAGCTCAGACATGAATCTACACAGACACTGCTGCTGTGTACCACTTTTACAAGAGCTGCAGTACGTTATCACTTCTGACCTATACCTGAAGAAGAAATAACACGTACCCCATAAATGATAGTTCCATATGAGGAGAACATAAGTTATCTTGGCATTTATTTTTACGTTTGTTGCTGGACCAGCTCAATTTGTTACCGGTTACAGATCCAGACAGCCTGGATTTTAGTACGAGTCCAGGCACTGCAAAAGCACTGGTGCCTCCCTAAAACAGCCTTGCAGAAATCCTCTTTCTGGAAAAAATGTGTTTTTATAAGCCAATACAAAAATAAAACAGAAGAAGGGCACCATACTCAACTACAACTTTCTTATGAATTCCCTTCTTATAAGTTTTCTTTAAAAGACAATACAGAGAGTAGAAGAGATATTTGCTTGAAACATAATGCATGCTACTACATAAGTTTTCATTAATATTAAGACTATCTCCAATGTCATCCTTGTTTTTCTCTACTTCTTTTTTTTTTAGCTGAAAGTGATTGAACATTAAGAAAAGTGGGAAATATAGTAGTTGCAACCAGAGTGAAGGTTTTCTTTTTCTTTGAAAGAAAAATTATTTTCCATGGATTTCAAATAGTATTGTGTTAGGAAACAGTGTCCTTTGGATTCCTTGCATTCCTTCAGCAATTATAGTAAATGCTATTAATGTGTTATGAGCTGCTTTTCTGATATGATTCGACATAATTGCACCAGTTTGGTAGCATTTTCAGATTTCAGCCTCTAATTCCCACTGAAATGGCTAAGATTTCAGTGCCTAGCTGTTCATTGTCTTTGGTTTTCTTCTGTGGGAGTCACCTCTTGGCTATCTGCAGATAAATATTCCCACGCTCCATGAGCATAGATAGTGCGGGCAGCTTTTGTGCATCAGGTGAAACAAATCTCCCCATGTGGCTAACTGAAGATGCTGGCCACATTTTCATTGCCTATCATAACTAATGCCGGCACCAAAGCCTTTTATTGTCACCAGCCACAGGGGAAAGTCTTAATAAATAATGGAGTCAGAGGTCTCAATTACTTGCTCTGGATCTATCCGTATGCATACTCAGTCTTCACTCCTGTTTGAGAGGTCTGAATGCAGGTATAAGCTACACTCAGTCCAACACACCTGCTATTGTCAGAGGATGTGGACAAAAACACCTCCTACACATTCTTTAGCAGTATTTCCAGAGATCTAATTCCCCCTGCTGTTTCCTGCTGCTCCCTGCTCGGTGAGACACTACACTCTTGACAGTCTTCACGGTCTTATCTGTGGAAGGTTTAAGCTTTATGCAGGTGTTTCACCTACACTTCACTCTGACCTTAAACGTCCATCCAATCTGGATAGGTTAGAGCTGCAGAACCAAAAACTTTTTGAAGGTTTACAGTTTTGTGTGGACTTGGAAATGAAGACTGCAAAAGATATTGAGACTTCACCATGTCTCCGTTTCAGAACGTGCCAACAGTTTCCAGCATTACTTTGATTTCACTGCTGGTCTAGAGCTGGAAGAAGACCAGAGTCCAGATTCCATATCAATCACCTGTTGCTTCTGCCGATGATGTACTGACGGCGCAGAAATATCCTGGGTCCAAACATGTGAGGTAGCTACCAGCTTTGAATGTGTCAATGCTATCACAAAGTCCATGATTCCAGATTTATTCCCTGCTTTACTCTGTCCAGCTCTGCTCTGTGCCACTTCACCATGTGTTTGTCCCCTCACCCCAGCACCTTTTGTCACCACTCTAAAGAATGAGATAAATTGTTGTTGGACACAGCTTTTCCCCCACCTCCCGACTCACAAAATTTACCCCACCCCAGTGAAATGCTGGACCAGACCTGCTGTGTATGTTAGTCAGTCGGTCCCAGGAGGAGAACATGTGGGGAAGGGAAAAATCTGGGCAAGGGCAGGAGAAACACATGAACTGGGAGGCAGTCCTTGGGCTGTAACTTTCACACTAGCATGCATTTCCTCCAGGACAGGTTTTGACTGCCTGATCCATAAAGATTTACTGTGGGGCAGCAGACCCTCACCCCATTCAGAGCCCTCCAATACCCTACAGACCCCTTTGCCAAAAGGTTTACTGTGATCCCTGACGTTGTCAAGAGTCTTTTCAGGTGTCATTATGTGGACAGACTTGAGTAATATTTCCCATAACTTACAGTTGTCTCATAATTATCAGATTGCACTTTTGGTATTACCTTGGCCCCCTGACTACTATGCTTATTATGCCAAATGGCTCTTCTTTGAAAAGTTCGCTGTGGCATTCAGCTGCACTGTCTATTGTGGTCTGAAAGAATTTGGATCGTGTTACTTGTCATCAGAAATGCATCCAGGATTTTCTAGGATTTGAGAGAGTTCAAATTTGAGAATCAGGTTTTTCCGTTAGAGTGATCCCTAGGTGCCAAAGGGAAAGTCTGAGTTTAGAGCTGCTGCTCTTCAAAGTTTGGCAGTATTTAAAGTGGATGTTTCAGGCCTAACTCTGCTTGTTATATTTCCCAAAGCTTTCCTGCCATTGTACATTCTGTGCTATAATAACCAATGCTCTAGCACTCGACTGCACTACTTATAATGCTCCCAGTGCTACTTGACTCTGCTACTAAAAATGCACCTGATGATAATGCCACTTGCCCACTACTTCCTAATGCACCACCGGTTGGCTCATTACTGGATGCCTGGAGGCAAAGTGAACTGTCCCAGTCTTTCCCTCCACGTTGGCAAGGATAAGGGTAGCATAATAAATACCACTCAGCCATTCGATTTCCCAGTTCCACTGAGTTCACGCATTTGGAATAGGTTGTAAATTCTCTTGAACACAATCACCCATAGATTATCACTGATGCACATACACTGAACTTTGTGCTCTTTATTTCAAAACAAGCACTGTCTTCAGCAAAGCAGCTCAGCTCAGCTGCTTTCCAGTCTTCGTGTGCAATAGATTGTATCTTTAACAAATTATTAATGTTCCTATTACAAACTGATTTGATTTATATTTTTGCTGCTAGCAATGGTCTAATTATTTTCGTATTACTGTGTGGTCATAATGATAATTGTCCTCAATTTACACACTGACTAAGCATTTACTTTCACAGATTTGGAGATTGTGAGATTACTGATGAGAAAAAGCAGAGAATGTAGAAGTTTAATATAATTAGTTGTACAGGGAGTCTCTAATAAGGAACCATAAAAACTCAATTTTCATTGAAAGGATCATTTTACATTGTATGGTTTTTGTGTTGCTTTGTGTTTTGTTTGGTTTTCATTTGTTTTTTGGTTTTGGTTTTGTTTTTGGTTTGTTTGTTGTTTTTTTTTTCCCCGGAAGCAGAACAAGCTGGTCTTACTGTCTCAGATGTTTTATTTGATTAGTCTACTTATATGTCCTCTGCAGGTTTTTGGGTTTTTTCTTAAACTTCTTATGGAGGACTATAACATGAGAGATAATAAATAGAGGTCAATGCATTATATTAAGGACTGAGACCTAAATGTTCTGTACATTTTATGATATAAAGGGAGGATGAGAAATCCTGGCCCTGCCATCTTCAACAGAGCCAGGATTTTGCCTTTGGATTGGCAAGATACACATATGTGTATAGAGCATCCACCAGGGAGAAAAGGAGGGATAAGATAACAACAAAATAAACAAATTATCACACAAGAAGTCTGAGCTCGCTAGCAGCTTGTCCATTGTCTGTAAGCCCTGTAGGTTTCACAGGGGAGGCACGTTGTAAATAGTGATTTGACAGTAATTACGTGGATTTGTGAAGGAATGTTTGCCATGCATATTGAAGGTGGCAAGTTAAAGCCTGAGCTCATCACCCTAAGGTCTTTTTATAGTTAATAGAGAGACACAAACATCTGCAAAGAGGAATTCATCTGGTCTTTGCTAGATTTCTGTCTGAGGTTGAGTACCAGCCAGGAGCTGTCTACTGCTCTCCATTAAATCTACGGGAAGCACAAGAGAGTTAAACTGCATTTAGACAACTAAATTTTAGATGCCTAATTTAGGCAAGATCAGTCCCACCCATGAAGGGATCATATTACCCACCTTCATTCATAAAATAGGGTAACAGACAATGAAAGGAAGTGGGTTTTTTGAATAGTTTCCAAGCAAAACATAATCATACTACTGGAGCTTTAAAAATTTCAGCTCACTGTTCTGTCCATGTTACAAAGGAAAAAAAAATTGTTTTTATGGAAATTATTATTCATTCTATACAAGAGGAGAGTTATTTCTACTACATTATAGCTACAGAAGAACCTGAAATCATGCATGGTTATGAATATTGTACAGAAAAATATTCAAAATATTTGCATAGTAAACCCAGCATTTTGTGCTTATTCTAACAGATTTTGAACATTTTTAATAGATTGTCTTATGTTCACCTGTAAATTCATAATGGTAGATTTTCAATACCGCAGATTTTCATCATGTGACATCAGAACCACAGTACTTTGGAAAACAGCGCAGTCTGTGAAGGTGCAAGTAGTTATTGTAACACAAGTAACTCCATTAATTAGAAACCTAGTTTGACAAGTTATAACCCTTCTTCCTAATTTTAATTCTACCTGGTGGATCTGTAGGAATGAGTTATTAATGCTGATATTCTGAAATGCCACTTAGGTCTTGTGTAATCAAAGAACTGTATTCTCTCAGAACACAAAGGAACCCCTAGTGTGAATTTGTAATTAACATGCTGAAGGGGATATTTCCACCCATGTACTGAACACAGTTGTTGGGGCTAATAAACAAGCACAATAGATTCATCCTTTCAACATGATCAAAGAATACATAAAGATACAGGCACACATAATTTTGGGAAGTGTGGAGACATTGCTTAGCATAAGCTTATATCAGAAGAAGGATGTTAGATCTGTGGTTTTGGATATGAATAATTTCCAGAAGAGATACAAAACCATCTTGCCTAGATTAGCAGCAAGATGCACTGTGTAGTATTAGACAAAAGATAAGGCAGCGCCTTTGGTACAAGTGAAACCCAGTATCACTCTATAGCCATGCCTGTCTCGGAAAGATTGGGAAGACTCCTGAACTAACAGGATTATTTATAGCTACTGCAAAGCTTTTAGGAAGAGAGAATATCTTTTATCAGACCAACAAAACAGACAGCTTTCCAGGCACAATAGTCTTTCTTCAGGTCACTTCAGACTCGTGAGCCAATCTGTTGTTTGGCGGTTTGTTTTTTTTTAAAGTGTATCAGTCGGTAATAAAAGATGTTACCTCCATACAAAAATTGCTTTGCTTGTGCCCTTAGGACATCATGATTACTCTATATGCCACCCTAATGGCTGCCTTAAGCAAACTGACCAAAGGCATAACTTGCCATATCTTTGTTAGGTGCCCATAAAATTTAAGTCAAGTACAAAAATCACTGGTTTTTATCAGGAGGTGAACCGTGGCCAGGGGGTGGCCTCATTTAGCTATCTCACAGTAGGAATACTGTAAAGAGACAAGAGGCTCATCTTGCCTGCTAGATTCGAGAGTAGGGTGGCTACTCTAGTTAGCAGGTATCCTGCTGACAGAAATACCCACCATTTTTCAATGAAGATGTAGTCCAAAAGTGCTGACATGAAGCATCACCTATTCATAACAGCTTGTTGCATTACTGTAATCTCTACAAGAGGAAAAGTTCTTGTACTTATAGCTAGGTTAGATTATTGCTTAATAACCTGTGTTTAAGATTCAGTCTAGGAACAAAATTATATTTAGGCATATTTAGACATGTATGAGTAACCATACCATTGAGCTTTCTGGTTATTTTTTTTATCTTTCTCCTATGGACACTTGGTTACTGACAACATTTGTGGAAAAAGAATTTCTAGACTGAAAAAATGCATTTCCTTCCCTTACAATAGCAAGCCAACAATATTCCAGAAGTTATATTCCATATTTTAACTATTGACCCTTGTGCCAGGGTCTGATGATATGACCCCCTCTTCAAAATACCTGCTAGTTATCGAAATAAGAAATCTGTAACATAACACATACTGGAAACAGGGAAGGATGATAAATTCTGCCCTTAGCTGAACAGTCAGCAAAGGCCTGAAAAGTAAAAAAGCATTTGCAAACCTAAATAAACAGAAGCCTTATCTCTCTATCTCTCTATCTATCTATCTATCTATCTCCCAGCAAGCTAGCTAGAGAGTGTCTAAGGTTGGTGTGTTTTTTTTTTTTTCAATGTAGAGTCTATTATCACAGAATCTAAACACCTAACACTCTAAACAATATGCAAACTGAAGAAGCTGACAAAATACTTGCCTGGAACATTGCAAATCTTGCTATTTTGTGCTATGTTTGCACAGCTCATGCATGAATGCTTTCCCCATATTACTGAGATTTTGTTTGTTAAGATAGTGAGGATAAATGAGGAAATATATGTTTTGTGACTTGAACTGAAAGTGCAGAAATATTTCCAGTGTTGCACACTGAAATTTGTTTTTTATTTTTTAACATAAAGGTTTATGGTAATGAAGAGGAGTTCATGGACATTGCTTTCTCTGTCTTCCAAATCTTATTTTATTTATTAATAATTTTAAAATGTCACACAGCCTCAGTTTGCTACATGTGACATTACCTCTTCTGAAAGAAAATCATGTGGATTGTTAAATTATCAATGCAATTGGTTTATCTTTGAAACTAAAGAGACCAGAAAGCAAAGAGGAGCCTTGGGGAATTCATAGTAAATCTAATCAGATACAAAAGCATTTGTAAATCTCGGTGCATCTTTGTGTTCTTTTTCTTTGTGGTAACCGTGTTTTCAGGAAAATGGTTGTGGTACACTGTTGCAAAACTAAGAACAGTCATTCCTTATTCTCTAATAGGGAATACTATATATGTATATATTCTGTGTGTGTATATATATACTGTTCTCACTTTCTGAACATCGCTTGTTTTGGAGGATCCCATAATGGCCGTTCTTAAGCAGAACTCACCCTGGAAGTCATATTTAACTCCTGAAATCAAATGCAAAAGATGGAGCACAATAGTGTAAAGGTCACTACCCTAACTTTGAACACCTCCAAATTCTGTATATTTTTAGTCTGGGAGTCTATACCTACTGCATAAACTCTGGCTGGTGGGCGCTGCGTGCTGCCAGAAGTGCTGTGCTGCTCGGCTCCTCCATGCTCAGGCTGTGAGGCTCAAATATCCACCACATCTTTTTTTTTTTTAAACTTCTCTCTGGCCGTCTCTCAGGCTTCTGCAGTTATGTACCTCAGAGTCAACTTCACACCAGTGGAGAAGAGGAATCTTCTTTGAACAGTTTTGCCATCTGTGAGAACCATTTATAAGTAATTTGCCTCTGCTGTTCTAAACCCATCAGCAGTTATGCACATGGATAATTTTATGGGCTGGGGTAGATCCTTGAAAGCGTAGAGACACACTCTGACAGTTAGGCTACGAAAGTGCCAAGCTGTTTGCAGCAAGAAGGCTTTAGCCTTAAAGATTTTCTGGCAGGGACTATGTATTATGGATGGTTTTACAGCTCCTAGCACATGGCCTCCATTTTGTTGAACACCCTTCTTGCCCCACTTCTTAAATGTTCGCCTGGCACAGAGATGGATACCCCTCACTCAGGAGCCAAGTGAGTTTGGCACCAGGTGTGTTTGGGTTATGCACCACCTAATGAGAGGAGGTGCAATTAGAACAAAGGGCATGTAGTGATAGGATGAGGGTGAATGGCTTCAAACTTGAAAAGGGTAGATTTAGAATAGATATTAGGAAAAAAATTTTCACTATGAGGGTGGTGAGACTGGAATAAATTGCTCAGGGAAGTTGTGGATGCCACATCCCTGGCAGTGTTCAAGGTCAGGCTTTGAGCAACCTGGTCTAGTGGGAGGTGTCCCTGCTCATGGCAGGGGGGGTTGGAACTAGATGATCTTTAAGGTCCCTTCCAACCTACACCATTCTATGATTCTATGAAATTCAGAAGTCCTGGGTGCACGCGTGGAAAGTGAAAGGGTTGGAGAATTCTCATTTGGACCTGTTGTTATTCATGAGCAGGGAGTAAAGACTTGTGTCTGTGACAATTGCATTGGTGTTTCTCAGCAAGGCAAGTGTTTTTAAAATGAAGATTAAAAAATGGTATTGCCTGTTCATAATATCATATCAGTTCTATCTAGTTTTTTATGGTATATGTAAATTACGTTTTGGATTTGATGTAATCTACAAAAATATGATTAAAATGCTTTTTTCTGTTTATTCCATTCTGTCATCCATGATAAGATGACATCCCTGAATTGAAAAGCCATATTCATTAATAAATAGTCTCATATTTTCAATAACTGCATTGGAAAAGATGGGTTTTTATCCAAACAGAGAAGTAAAAGCTTCAGCAGAGTTTCATTTCTCTGCAAATGGGAAAGAAATCTTTGGAGTCTGTAGTCTCCACTCATTGCACGCTATTTCCGCACAGCTGTGCTACCTCCTGCAGAGCTTCGCTCTCAGGACCTGCCTTTCGTCAGTTATTCTCCACTCTGCATTTATCTTCCCTGTCTGTACCGACAGCACAGGGCTAAATAGCCCCCTCAAGAGGCAAACCCCACATCTATAGGTTGAATCTCTAGCTGGGGTCCCCCTAACACAGTGCTCCCAGCATCTCTTCAGGCAGCACAGTGCACTCAAGGATCTGTATTATTGTGGCTGCCTGTTTGTGCCTGCTTGTAGGACTGGAGGTAGGGCAGGCTCCAGGGAAAAGATAATGCAGCTTCAGTTTGCTGTTTCCTAGGAGATTCAGTCAAGAGCAATAAGGGTGGCTGGCTGTTTGGAAATCCTGGTCCCTCGCTGAACCGGCAAGACCTGCTCCCGCACAGCTCACCCTTCTGCTGGGGCTGCTCTTGTGGGAAATCTTGCTGCTCAGCATGGCCTGCTGGGGCAACTGAGCTCGGTGGGCTTGGACCAGAGGACCACTCAGAAGACAGGGTGACACACAAAGTCTGGAAGAATCTGAAAGCAGTGACTCTAGCTTTTGGTATAGCTACAGTGCACAGCTAGAGCAAAACTGTACTTGGTGTGTCTAGGAAAGGGATTAGAAATGGCCCAATAAAACCCAGTAATCTTACATTAGTTGTATATGAAGCTTAAATGCAAGTTTTGAATGATATTTAAATATATGGAGATGAATGAAAAAGGGGGTACAATGGCCAGTGAATTAGCAAGTGGATTGTGTCTGACTGAACTGTGGTAACTGAGCTTGTCTGAAGAGATTAATTTAGCACTTAATCTACTTGGATTCAATGCATATGGTAAATTATTACATACTTGGAATAAAAGGTGGATTAGCACAAGATCCAAGTGTGGGAACTACAAAAAATTCAGCTGAAATAAAAGTGAATTGTTGGCTGTAATTCCTCAAGAATCAGTATCAGAACCAATGTTATGGAAAATACCAGCAATACCGTGAGTACAAAAAATAGGAAGGCGTTAATAATTTTTTTCAAGAAATACAAGTGTAGCAGACAGTAACAATATGGAAGCTGATCAGAATATCACATGGGAAGAAATGGATAGGCCTGAGAACTGGGACAACATATGTGATTTAATTAGTTTGAAATGCGAGGTAATGAACATAGGGAGCAATGAGAATTTCTTCAATCATAACTTCTGCAATCATCCTAAGGCCCACTAGTTGAAACAGGAAGACTTAGGGGTATTAGTCTGTCAAAGAATTATTATGCACCACCTAGGTGCATGTAGCAGTAAAAAATGGAAATATAATTCTCAGATGTATCCAGTGAGGCTTTTACAAAACGAAAGCATTAAGTATTAATTATAAGTTGCACTGGTGAGACTTTATCTGGTAGAGAGTTTAGAAATCCAGTTATAAAAACTCAACAAGTTAAAACTCCTAACGGAGCAGGTTGAGAGAAGAAAAGAGTTAATACTACTGCTATAGGAACAGAAAGACTTTTTTTTGGCCAAAGTTTATAAATTTGTTTACAGTAACAAAATAAAAACTAAAAGTACTTTTGGTCTATTTGTATAAAGGTACGATAAAAGTAGATGGAAAAGAGAAAAGAAGGCCCATTAAAGCTAAGGGACATTTTGACGTAAATAGGACATAATAAATGTGGCATAGAAATTGGGAAAAAAAAAAGTGTTCTAGAAAAATCTTATAATAGAAGTAGTGGTGGCAAGAAACTGAATTGGTTTCAACGCATAATGTTTTCAGTGAAAGGGATTTGATAATGTGATTGATTATGATGAAGGAGAGCTGGAGTCAGTGATGCAGAAGTGTCCCAAAGCAAGGGACCTCATGCTGGAGCTGGGAAAATGAAGCTAAAAAAGACCAAGACCCCGATTTTAAAAAGACCTACATTGTCCTTATGCACATAGACCTAATCTGTTGAAATCAAAGATATACTTGACTGAACGAATCGGCAAACAATGTGCTATGATGAAACTGGAATCAGCGAAAGACCTAGCAATAGAAAATAAAAAAATGCTAAAAAAAATATTCAATGGAAAAAAGCCACTTCAGTTTGCTATGTGCACCAGGACACAGTGATACATATGAATGTATACCTATATGTAGGTATCTATCTATATTGATCTGTCTACTTATGTTAATTGTCAGGGCCCCATGGACATCGCTCCCCATCCTGAGGGATGGCTGCCTGGGCTGAGGGCCAGCTCAGAGTGTGACTGTCTATCCACGTCCCTGCTTTGCTGGTGTGGCTGGGGCACTGCAGGACTGCGCCCTTGCTGGGGAGGACACTGTCCCTGCCAGCCTCGCCACCACCCAATGCCCTGGATCCCCTTCCCCTGTGGAGCACCCCTGACTTTAGCAACCCTGACACTAAACTACTTTCATAATTTGGTATTACTTCTTTGAGAGGAAAGATTTTTCTGCTCTGGAGACCTGGGAAGGGTTTGCCATTGTTCCTTTCTAATCTGTAAGTCCAGGTTTGCTCATAGGGTTGAGGAGCATCAGGAGGGTAGTTGAGCAAGGAGTCTGGGTGGGATGTGCAGAGAAGCCTGGCAGCTGGGAAGCACTCTGGAGCTCTCTCTTTGGCAGCTGCCTGCAAGCCCAATACTTGATTTCTTCTGTCAATACCAACCTGGAAAATATCTAAGCAAATGAAATCCAGATGGTTTCTTCTGAGCATGCAACTGAACCATTTAGGAACACTACAGACACAAGTGCTTCAAGACACAATATGCTAAAGCTCTCTCTGACATGCAGAAGAGCTGAAACCCCAATCCTAGTGCTAGTGAAGTGGTGGTGGATATGGCAGGGTTAGCAGAGGACACTGCAATTCCTCTACAGACTTAGGAGCTGCAACGGCATGTGTCCTGGGTGTTTGAAATTTTGTTTTGGATATTCCACATAGCTCTATTTGGTATGGACACCCCTGCAGTAGCACTCTCATTTCAGCAAAAGCAGTACAGAAATGATTCACATTCCTAGGTAATTTCCCTCTGCGCTACTGCACAGAGGATGGAAAGGGAGTTCATTTTCCTTGGCAGTTACCAAGATTTGAGACCAACCAACTTAAAAAAAAATATTTTTTTTTCTTCTCTTTCTCTCTTTTCCCTCCTGGAGTGTAAAAAAGAAGTTGTATTTGTGAAAATAAACAGCATGTTGCTATAACACTTCCTCAGTCCCAAGCATTTTCTCAGACTGCTTTTTTTTCCCCCTGAAGATCTACAGCACTGTTCTGGTGTATTAGAGACCTCCCCAGGTTTCCTGTATGTGGACTAAATTAATGAGTTCCATGTAGACCATAGAATATTCTAAGTATGCGGGAAACGTTTTAATGCATTCTCCAAAAGCGAAGTTTCTTCTAAATAGAAAGTGACTGGGTTCTCAGAAAAGTAACTCTTACAGCTCAACATATTTCATTTTTCTGAATTCACAGTTGTTAGCATCTGTGTGTATTTTGCTGTTTTTACTTGAATGCACTGATCATATATTAGTATTTGATCTATGTTAATGAAGACTGTAAT
>NW_009647826.1:739034-739364 GCF_000708025.1 Charadrius vociferus
GGGGAAGCAAAAGACCAAGAGGATTGGATCCATTTCCCTTTAAGGTCTTCAGGAGTGTTTCCACTGATTTCATTGAGCTTTAGCTCTTGTAGTTAGTGAAAAAAAAGAGTGAGGTTCATTAACAGCTGTTATTAAATGCAAATTATTACCAAAAAAAAAGTACAAATCCCCTCTTCCAGAGAGCTACTTGGAAAGATAAAACAGGAATTACCTGAAGGTTGTGGGTTTTTTTTGTTTTTGTTTTTGTTTTTGTTTTTTTTTTTGTTTTTGTTTTGTTTTGGTTTTTTTTTTAATCCAAATACTTTGAAACTGAAGCTCTTTTTTTTCAGA
>NW_009647826.1:739400-753143 GCF_000708025.1 Charadrius vociferus
AGGAATGCCTGTGTTGGAGAGGGTTTCTGGGTTTCTTTACCTGGATCAGAATAAGACAGGATGCCATGAACTGAGGGAAGGACAAAAAGTCCTTTCTCTGCCTCCTGCACCCAGTTTCGTAGTTAGGATGTTCCCTGGCGCGTTGCTTGCTTGAGAACATGGGCCCAGGCATGATCTGGAGCACACCCAAATGCTCAGCCCAGATGAGACATTGCGTTTGGAGAAAGAGAGGTCAGCTGTGGGGATGCCAGGTTTGCCTTGCCACTTCCCCTTATGGCCAGAGAACACACACTCTGCTTCCTTTTATACACTGGTATAAATGTGCCCTGTGAGTCCTGAAAAATAAATGCTTTACCCTTGTGATGCCTTTTCTGCATTCTTATTACCAAAACTCCTGCCTGTTTTTAAATTGGCATAACACTAATGATGCCAACGCAGCAAACGCTTTGCCAGGACTGTTCAGAGTAGTCTCCCCTGACATAGCACTGATTATTTATTTTGAAACATTTTCAACATTGCTTCTTCTGTCTTCTGTTATGTCAGCACTTACAGAGTGTCATTTTTCTAATAAATTAATTTGTTATTTTGAATTCACAGAAGTAAAATATGAATGGGGTGGAATTAAGCAGGCAAACAAACAAACAAAGATGAAAAATGTAGAAAACTGTTTGGGAATACATACTGAAGTCAATGAATTTTAAAATATCCTCTCGCTTGTAGTGTTACTTGAAAAGCAGAGTCAACCTTAGCCTCTCAACAAATACAGGGCAATTCATGCTATAAAATAACTGTGGAGTTTTGCTATCTTCTAGATCCATGGATAGAGAGGGGCATCTGCATGACGTGGAATTTCAGGAGTGTGGAGAGGGGGAGTCTGACCTCATATTATATGATGGTACATCCTAATGTAGGCAGGGTAACTCCTTGACTTTTGGCTTGAGACTTACAACATGAAGGAAAAAGCATGCATTACCACACAGCCTTGGGACTTAAGTTGAAATTCACCATGCAAGAGCATCTGCAACTCTTAACTCCAGCAGCTGCTCTATTTTGAGAATGTGGGTACACACTGATCTGATATTGCATGTTACCGCTAATTTAGATTGCACACATCAAGACAATTTGTTTGTAGGCAGAGTAAGGATATAAGAAAAAGAGGTGTGGGTGGGCTACCAGATAGGTGATACCTGATTTATTTATTAAATACAGAAATGATGAATACTGTTACTTCTATGTCAAGATTGTTACAGAAGAAGTCTAGAGTTTTCAGGATCTCCCAGAGGTAACGGGACTAATTCCAGTGTCCCATTTCTCTGTTGTACACTCTTTATTGTAGAATTAAGCTGTAAGGATCTGTTACCTTAATATCATAGCCAACTAGGTAGCAAATTTTGTAGGACTTCTGAATGATGCTCACTAAATCCACATCTTAGCAGTCCACTCCTGTTCAAAAGAGCTTTTAAGAAGGTGAAAGTTGCCAAGCACCTACTTTGGTCTCATTGACTTCATGCCTATTTCTCAAAGCCTTGTCCTTAGGTAGGTATGGATGCTCCACAATTTTGTAAGGCAATAATCCAGTGCACTGATGTGTGACCTTGGCTCCTGCTGGAGTCAGGGGTCCTGTACGTACAACAGGGCACTAATACCCATGAGTAATTTGATTACAGAGAAGTACACGCACTATGGGTTTAGCCAAATCGAGCCCCTTGACTCCACAGGCATAAAGAGTACCGTGTCCCTTGGAGGACTCAGCCTGGAAGGCTTTGAGTTGTTGATATTCATGCTGACTTACATGGCCATGCTGGGGAAGGAAGGAAGGCTGAGGGCTTCAGCGCATCATGGTGCTCAAAGAAAGAACTGTCTATCGTCTCTTCCCAGCAAAGGGAATTATGCTGCAGAAAGGCTATAAAGCTGCCCTCCTCTTGCAGAAGTTAAAGTGACAGCCATTCAATCCAGCTCAGCCAAGTGTTCTCAGGATCCATTTAAAGGGAAGGAGACAATGATAAATTGAACAAAACAGGTGGGCTGGTGAGAGAGAACAATGGAAGAAACAAAACACAACAGGACAGAGCGGTCCTGCAGCTGTCTCTGCTTTGTCTCTTTTTTCCAGCAGTCCCACTTGAGGAAGGACATGACTTAGCACTCAGGAGAGGTGGTAAAGGCTGAGCTTTATTTTGCAGAAATGTTTTTAAACTCCTTTCTCACTTTTTTTTTTTCTTTTTTGTTGACCCCAACCTCAAATTCTCAATGATGTTTTAATATATGAGGAAAATAAGCAAAGCATTTGCACTCATGTCAATCTAAATGAAAGCCATTTCTTTGAATTTTTTTTTTTTTTTAGCTTTTTGCAAGTATTATTTTATCGTTTCGTTTCTCTTTTAATCCCTCTTTGTTTCATTTGGCAGCTGCAACAATAGTTTCTAGCCTCTGGCAAGGAAAACAGATGAGCAAATATTCTCTGTCTTGGAAGTTAAATGCATCGCTCCAGCGACAGGCCTCTACAGCTTTCCAGCTACCATGAATCCTGAGCCTACTCTTAAATTGGTAAGTCAGCAGCCATGCCAGCACAACGCATTGCCAGAATTGTTCAATCAGGCCAGTCTATATTGATTTATTTTTAAACGTATTCAGCATCAGTTCCTCTGTTTTCTGTCAGTTAGCTATACTGTCACAGGCTTTGATTCACCACCCCTTCCACTGCAAATCCTATGAACACATTATCAAACAGCCAGTGCACCTCGGATTTGAAGCTGACAATAGAGGATCAATGTCCCAGGGGTTCAACCCTGAATTTCAATAATTCAATTAAATTCCTTGAATACTGGATTCAGCCAGAACATTGATTCCACATTGCTTGCATGTTCACGTACGAGGCATCCTCCACAGAGAACCTGCGTATAGTTCCCTTGTCAGCGTATAACGAAGGGAAAAGAGAAGATATTGAACTGGAGGAAAGATAATCAAGTGTTGAACTTGCTGAGCCTATTATGTGAAAAACTGTTCAGGAAGATGCTGCAGCAGCTGAAGCCACTGGAGGATATTGTATGTAAAATTGGGGTCCTATTAAAAATGTATAAACATATCCAGGATTTGGTTTTAAAGCTATTGCTACAGGTATGAAATGAGCTTAACTGAGAACTCCTGGGTTCCCTCTAGACTCATTTAGAACTAACCAAGGGAAAAAATAAACTCTTTTATTGCTTGAATAATTCTATGCTACCTATAACAGTAGTTAATAGTTAATAAGGATTTATGCCTCTCATAACTGAAAGGTGTATCTAGTTTCGGCAAGTGGGAAGGCTTATGTTACAGATACTAGTAATTCATCGCCCATTATTTTGTTCACAAACAATATAGGAAGAAAGAAGGAGGAAGAAAGAAGGAGAAAGAAATAGTCTGTGCAAGCAAGTGTATGTGAAACCGCAGTTTATTACCACACAGAAAGATTCTTTAAAGGACTCCCCTGCTTCCAGGCCCAACCCCAAACGTCTCTGGAGCTGTTTCTTTGGATGCAGAAATCTACAACTGCATGGTGCCCTCAGTGAATAGTTATTCATGCCAGGTGTAAATGTAACAGCCTTCTTCCCATCCAAGAGCAGCTGCAAATCTATAACTGCAGGATGTACCGAGTAGTGACAAACACTCCTTAGTCTGCAGCTGGAAGCTCCTCGGGACCCTCATTACCTCTTGGTGGGTGTTTGCACGATGCCCAAAATAAGAAGTTAGGGTTTTCTTTTAAGAAATAGCTTCAGCCCTTGCTGTAACAGAAGAAAGTAAAATAGTAGTAATTGATAGTGATGGCAACTGTGAAATAACTGCCCAGACAACAGAAAGATTGCCATGGCTAGAGCACTTATACCTTTAGAAGAGGACATTTGTCATTATAGTCTAATTCACAGGTCATTTTTCATTGACCAGTAAGAGACAAGTCATGCCCCTTTTAACAATTTTAGTGGTACTTCAATTAAGAAAAATTACAATGGTTTCTAATTGAGCAATGTCGTCATTGAGCATTTAAGCAGAATATCAAATAAGGTTCTGAGGCAAATGGTCCATATAGGACATAACATAATAATACCCTGGAAAGTAAGCATTTATAGGCCTCTTGATATCAATACTAGTCCTCGTAGATCCAGCAACAGTGAAACAAAAAAGCAGTGTAATTTTAAAAGGAAACAACTTTTTTATATAAACTACAGCCTTTTAATTTCTATAGGTTAGATTCCTGTATGACACCCCTGTTTCTTATTCATTTATTTGTTATAGTAGCAGCCAGAGACCCATTCTGAATTGAGGTATTGTACAAACACTCAGAAAAACCCAAAAAATATTTTTACAAAATATGAATGAAGATCAATGAATGTTGAAGAGGATAGAGTTTAGAGTAAATACCATTATGAGATGAGTGAAACCATTTACATATACAGCAAATGAATGCATTGCATAAGAACTGCCTGGGCAATAGTCTCAGCTTAAAAAGTTGTTATTAGCATGGTGAAGGGGAGGAGGATAAACAGATGGTTATTGTGTTCTTTTCAAAAGAAAAAGAATTGTGTATTTATTTTTCAAAAATGCAGTCTGCTTTCTACCTAAGAAAAGTAGTCACATTTCTTTTTAAAAAGCTTTATTCCTTTTGTTGACATCTTCTCAAACCACGGTGAATTTTTCATTGACAATATCTCCAGGGACACCATTTTAACATCTTTTGACAGTAAGGACCTGCCCTCTGACTAGCTGGGTCATTAAGGGTAAGTCTCCCTTCCACATCATCATTCACCATACAGGTCTTTTTTATTTCAATCATTAATTCACTGGTGAAGGGACTTTTTTAAATTTGTGTAGGTGAAGTTAGAACATGCGTCTCTCTTCTTATTTGTGTCCCACAAACTGAATTGTAATGTTAATGCTAATGCTAATACTTGCTAGAATAAGATTTCAGGATCAGTCCCCTACTATACAAGTGCAGTGATGGTTCATTATACAAATATGGTTGTGATACAGACTGTTGTCCTTTGTGGCTGAAGCAGAGCTAATCCAATTAATTTGTTCATGAAAGACAAGCTGGTTTTAAAACAGGGTCTAGCACAAAGAGGAAAGGACAGTTTTCTATTAACTTTCTCCTTTGTCTCAAGACATATTTATTGCTTTCTGCTCAAGCAGAAATAATAAAAGCCTAAGAGTACGACCACTTGCATGAAAAATCTTTCAGCTCTTGTGCATGTAAATAGATTGGACTTTTGATTGAAAATACTCTATGCATTTCTTAAGGCTGAAATTCTAGGGACTTATAAAATGCCTAATTTGGAAAGATAACAGTATGTGCAAAAGACTGACTTTCATGATACATGGCAGCAACATTATTAATTAAAGAGGAGGACACTGCAAGGATATGTCAATGCAAAATAACCTTCAGCTAGCAGAAACAGACTGGGCTATAGGTCAATTTTACTGCGTTATAGAGGCAGACACTGTTTTTCACATTGTGTTACCAGAGATACCAGTGAGATACTCAAGACAGGTTTTTGCTAAAAAAAAAGAGACCACATAGAAAGCCCCAGTAGTGACAGATAGAAATTATATGATGGAATGTGATGTGAGGGATATTTTCTCTTTTTTCCGTCTATGAAGACTCTTGCCTGTTGTGGCCTTTATGTGTCCCCGAAACACAAGTTGAACACAGCAAAATGCAGTAAATTCACCATTTGAAAGGGTTAATGTGCATTTACTCAGGTGTGAAGGGACAACCACGTATTGGCAATTGCTCTGCTGGGAGACTTGTCAGATGAGTTGCAGGTTCAGAGTCGTGGCAGCCACTCCCTTTCTGGGTGCTGAGTGCGTACTCCTACTGGGCTGAAAACCTCCAGGAGGATGCTGTTAATGAAAGAGACTCTTCTCAGTCCTGAAAATAAGGACAGATTTATCTGAGTGTCTGACAGAAAGTTCTTGCCCACTAGATTATGACACCAATAGTCGTTAGCAGGTTTAAAAAGCTTTACTTATGCTAGAAAGGTAGGATGTACCGGTCACCTCAGGAAATACTGAAACAGAAGTTGGAGCAGTATTCTCAAACTTATTGCATTGAGAGATGGGGTCATGCTCAGAGAGTTTTATTGTCTGTCTAAAACACCTGCCTTGAGAAGTATTTGTCCAGTTATGAGCAAACTGGTTTCTCTAAGACTCGTGGTCCTCCTTGACCTTTATATATTGCAGCTGTAAACAGGACAGATCTTCACCTGGCTTTATTTGTCATGGGTACACTGATGTTCAAATACTTCGAAAATTTTCACCAAGCAGCATCTGCACTTCTACTTAGAACACATTTCTTTCGCACAAACAGGCTGTACTGAATTGTGCTGCAGTACCGACTAATAATGCAGTCCAGTCTGGAATAGTGCTAATTAGCAGCTGCTGAAAACATCAATTGGTCGATACATGGCTTTCAGGGAAAGTTTATGCAAACCCACAATGCAGCCTGAAGTGTGCAATGTTCTGGTGCCCGGAATATGATTTGGAGTCAGGTTGCTTTCTCATTATGAGCTTTTGACCTGTATTGCGTACCTTAAGTAAATATCATCAAAGATAATCCATACTGGAATAATCTTGTAGACTGTTGTGTGGAATTCCACATTTTCAATTGAGACTAGTAAGCTTTCAGAAAATGGTCTTCTTGACTTGGAGGTAATAATGGAAAAACAAAGCACTAGAGCTCAAAAAAAAAAACAACAAAAAACCAACAACAAAACAAAAGGAAACAAAATAACATCCCCAGAACAAAATAATGATTTAATCTGTCTGTGGCATATGAAAGTGTTTACATGTTTTCATAAGTTGGAATCGGAAACACAGCAACAATACAGAAGTTGAGAAAAGCATCAGACACAGAAGCCTATCGCTTGCCTCTTTGTGATGGTGCCGCGTTTGCTTGATGACAGTCCACTGGTTGAGAAGATCTAATTATCAGAAGCAGCTTGTCTTTTACAGGTGGACATTTCTATACCTGTTCTGGGGGTGCTGCCACAACACCCATGCACATGTCCCCTTGCTTGGCTGAGGTCAGTGTGTTTTGGATAAAGTGCGCCGAAGAGTAAATGCTGTACTTGCTGCGCAAAATGTTTATCCAACCCCACCAGAGTGTGTTGTGCAGAATCAGTCCTGCATGTGATTCATTCCCCTTGTGCTCGGATCTGTGCCACTGTTGCTTTTTGATGTGCACTGCTGGCTGAGGGTCATCAGCCACTGGTGATTGTTGGACATTCATTTTCTCTGTGCTTTCCATAGCAGCAAAGCTTGTCCAAAGCTTTACAGCAATGCATTTTCCAGCAAATGGGTCCCCTTCTCTCTTTCTGTGGCCAGGATGCGCTCAAAAACAATGCCTCTGCTGTTAGCTTTGATAGCGCTGCAGAAACGAATACTAAGGTTTAAAAAGTTTAGAAATGTTTAAATGGTTGTCCTGGATGTACCTCATGAGTGTTAACACGGCAATCTTTCTTTAACTTATTTCAGGAAAGGTACTTTCCTTTTTACCTTCTTGCTTGCTTTCTTGGTTCATTTTATTCATCTTTTTTCTCTCTCTTTTTTCATTTATAACAACATCTTAGATCCTTCATGTACAGATTTTTGTGAGCATATATTCTGACATCCTTCATGGCATATAACAAAGAATATAAATACCCATTCCCGCATCTATGAGGCTTGGTGGATTGAAGAATATATTTTACAAAATGTCGGGCCTTCAAGGAGCAGAGGCTCCACTGTGTCACAAAATAAATTCTTCCACCAATTGATTGCTTTCATTGTTAAAAATCACCTATTACTGGTCTAATTTTTTCTAGTTTCATTTCCCTAGCCAGTAGGAGATGTTTTGTCATTGTTTGCTCATCAGAAATCTTTTCCTGACATACACGGTGATCAAACCAACTCATAACCTTTCCTATATACGTTAACACAGCTGAGCACTAGTGTCCTAGAAAAAGTCAGATTTTCCAGCTCTCAGGTGGCTCTTCTGGGTCTTCATAGAACATTTCCAATTTGTAAACATCCTTTGTTTGTAAACATCCTCTTTTGCAGACCACAGACTTTTGTAACTATTTTATTAACATTATTAGTGGGTATATACAGTGGAATAAACAGTTTATGCCTACTCTCAGTACTATTTTTTTATTTCTGAATATGACTACTGCTTGAATTTTTATGTATTCCATCATACTGGGAGCTCATGTTTGGAACATCATCTATTTATCACTTCAGAAACAGCACTATTTCAAATACAATTCTCCTTTCCTGCAACTCTGACCTAAATTCTATTTTCACAGATGCTTGTCCTTAAATTTGGTTGTTTTAAAAGGCATGATGCTCAGATGGTCTCATCTTGCTAAGTGAACTCGATTACTCTGTAGAACTGACCTGTCCTTACCCTAATTTACCACTTCACTGATTTTGTGTAATCTACAGACCTTACTAGCAATGATATTTTCTTCCAGATCATTGACAACAATATTGACTCGTGTGGAGCCAAGAATAGATCATCATGGTATCTGACCAAAAACATTCCTATTATATGATGATTACCAGTTAACAATTAGCTTTGCTATCAGCCAGTTTTAACCCATTTAATATATAGACCATTGATATTTTTTTTAATAGAGCCAATTTATTAATCAGAATGTGATGAACTACTAGGTTAAAATATGTACTCATAGATAACTTTGTCAGCCATATTGGTAATCTCAACAGGACGTAGTTCCTGTTGATGAGATCTGTTTCCCATTAAGCCCCACTGATTAGCATTAATGTTACTGTGATTTCTTTTTTATCCTGTGTGTACAGTGAACCTGAAGCTCCGCCCCATATTGATGTTCCCAAGTATCCCTTGGTGGGGAATAATGTCTCTGCTCCAAGAAGCCAATTCTAGGTTGAGATCACATTCCCCCTTGGGTGAGTTTGGAGTGAGCAAGTTGTAACACAGAATACAACTTCAGGGGGGAAATAGAGTGTGAGGGGAAGTAGGAACTGGGGAAAAGAGTTACATGACAGTGTAGCCAGCACTCTGGCTTGTGATTTTATGTTCATTTTACTTCTTGGTGAAGTGTGGGGTTTTTTTGTTTGAGGGTTGTTTTTTTTTGTTTGTTTGTTTTTTCATTTGTGGGTTTGATTGTTGTTTTCTTTTTCCCTATTAAATGTTTTGTGGTTCTCAGTGTTCTAAAACAGGGACATCCATGACTTTTCAGTATTTTTTTCATTGCTTTTTCTAATTCTTAATAGCCCACGAGAGTAGGCACATCAGCACATGTGAATAGTAAATAACTTGTACGGGATTATCTTGTTCTTGCTTTTTCTTGAGGTATTGTCAGCGATATCATAGAGGTTTCATAGCTACTGTGCAGACTCTAGTGAAAATATTCAATGCTTCTGCATTGTTTTAACACCTCCCCACTCACCCACACCCAATTAGTGCTGGATATTACAGACTCAACAGCTGTTTTTGAGTAAGCAATCTACAAGAAAACTGAATTACAGCAATACCTTATAAATTTAATATAGATGCTTTACAGTGGGCTCAGTACAAACATTCTATTTTAAAGACTTTTGGCTTCCCCCATACTCTTAATAGTCTGGCCCCAAATACCACCTCAAAATGTCATTTCTGGCTCAGGAAATCTGAGAGCCACAGACTGCTGGAGGCTGAGAAAGCGTCATTGTATGCTTGACCTATTTTACTCCTTTCTATTGGCATCTGTTGCTGGCCATTGTTGGAGATGGAACTGTTGGGTATTTGGTTTAACACAATTTGTCATTCTTGTGGTCTCCATTTCTCTGATAATTCATATATATTCTTTAGGGGTTCCAGCATATTAGCTTTCTTCAGCTTTGCTAAATAAGTTTTCAAACCCTGATCATTCAGGCTAAACACAGCAGCTGTATCACTATGGTAAGTGGTCACATGACGCATATTTTCCCTTTTTCTTCTGCTACAAATGCAGTGTTCATTAAATACAGGAATATTCTGTTTATATTTTATGTTTGGGAAATCAATCTAGCCTCAAATATACTCAGATTCTCTTCGTGTTTCTGCCACAGAGAATAGCTATCATTTGTTCTGTATGTGTATGTCCAGTGAATAGCTAAGTATTTTTTGGGGAAAAAGAACAACATAAAAGGTAGAAGGAATTGGTAGATTATATTAATTTGTATTAATGGAGGGTATTATAACCATCAGGCTTGTTACAGTGCAACCTGAATAAAACACATGCTATGGAGTTAAAAAGGAGTAGTACTTACATTGGTTTTACTGTCCTTCAAAGTCTATGATTTTGTCAAGCCTAAATTACTTGGAGATGGATGCATATATGAGTGCAGTGATACCCCTAGATCCAAGGCTTGAGGGCACTTCTACATGTTGCCTATTGAGACAATTTTCATGAAATTCAATTCACCAAATGACAGACTTTGATAAGATTCAGATGAAGAAAGGCTTCAGTTTTCTTTTTTTTTTTTTTTTGCTGTGGTAGTAGACCCATCTGGTCCCTTCCACTGTTCTTGTGCTATAGCCAGCTGAAAACTGGAGCTAATTTAGTATGAGTTAAATGGATTTATAATTGAATAAAATAAATCTGTCTTCTGCTTTCTATGTCCCTTGATTGGAGATATACCAGACATCAAGATATAAACATACTCAGCAGTATAAACCACCAAATCAAAAAAGGGCACTTTAAAGGAAATGTAGCACAGCCACTATCTCATGCGTCCTTTGTGGTCCATACTACTGGCTTGCAATCATGCCTTTAGTGCTCAGACATACAGAGGTAAGAATGTAACATTGCAATGGATCTGTAGCTACCCAAGTGTAGACTGTGACGCAAAGAGGTGCCCTAAGACAGCGACAGAAGCCAGAGTCATGAATTGAAATTGCTTTGTCAGTGATTTTAATTGTTCCCCTTAGAGAAAGGCATGTGTGATAGTCGTTCTTTCCACATTTTCTCAAAATATTTGTCAGCTTGCTGCTTAAGAGTCAAAACTTTTCCTCTTTCTACACTTTGCATTCAAAAGCCGGAGGGGAGAACACAGCTGGATGTTCAAACCTGCCTCTCATGCACACTGAAGGCAGCAGCAGAGTGATTTCTCCACAATATAAGGATGTGATTTATGTCTCTGCGCTGCTCCCTTGCACCAGTGCCCAGGCTGTGGCGTGCTTTGCTCTCATGCAAACTGTAATCTGTATAAAAGTCTTTGTTCTCATATTGTTAACAGATCTACCAGTCTACTTCTAGATCGGATGAAAGCAAGTTAAACAATAGCGTCATGTGAAAGATTACACATAGGTCTATTTTCCTTCCTTAGAAGCCTCATACAGAGTTAAAAGTGAGGCAGCCTGGCAGGAGGACAAGAATTTTTAGCACTGCTTAATGAAATTAAAACAGGTCAGACATAAACATGAGGTGGCTGTCCTGCAAATTGTTATGCACATCGATAATTATGTAATTGTATACAAATACATGTCTGTGTGTGTACCAAACATACAAGCTGCTTCACTGAAGCCAATGTGGATCTACTTGTGTGGCTAAGGTTCAGCTCTGGAGGTCCAGGGAGAAAGAATCATGCTTCATCTTTTGTTGATGGGAACTAAGAGGCGTCTTTGTAATCCCAAAATAGCCTTTGGAAGAAAAGCAGAATGAATCACTAGCCAACACCGGATTTCTCTTTTACTTTCTTTTTTTATTCATTTTATCTCTCCCTCATCTCCAAAACAGTAGAGCAGTAGGAGTAATCTTAATTTGGTACACTATGAGAAAGAACGTTTGTAACCTGGACATAGAGGTCCTCTCCTGCTAGTGGGAAGACAGATGCTGTAAGGATTTCCCATTCATGCTTATGAAAAGAAAGAAATGTCCTTATTGAAAAAAAGTTAATTCTAAGTTCAATATAAAAAAATCAAGAGATTCTGGTTATACTGCAAAAAGGAACCTGACTCCCTCTTACTCATAGGGCGGTGCGTGCTGCTCCCAAAAGTTTGGGTTTTTATACACTAAGAAATAATTTGGTCAAAAAAACGCAATAAATCAAAGTTAAAAATAATCCTCCTCAGAGTTAAGCACTTTGGCTATAAGAGTCGAGTCAGAGTCTTTCTTAACATCTCTTTTTTTGCCTTTGGAACATTGCTTCCTTGCTTTCATAATACCTCAACTTCGTCTTCAAGAGAGCTAGAAACAAGTTATTTATGCAAAATACCCTATAGTCTTGGATATACATGCCATGCAGGGTTTCAACACTCTCAGATCAAAATCCTAAATAAACCTGTCTCACTTTTAGGGCAAATTTTGTGGTGAAAAACAGTGCTCTCCTGTGGAGGTGCCTGGGTGGTTTTACTTTCCTTTTGGTTCTTAATGTTTGTTTCCTTCTCAGAAGTATGATGGTACATTTGTTTTGCAGTCAGCTACAAAAGTATATTATTACTGAATAGAAAGAACAATTCCTGAAATGAGAATTTTAAACTGTAAGCGGTAATGTTTGCTTTGAGTTACAGTAATTCATTAGTGAAAAAAATTAGCATCTGAGCTATATGCCAAATTCTGACATTCTCATTTCATAAACTAAATATTTGCCAGAAACAGCTGTAGAACCACATAAAAGCCACCAGTTAATTCTTACATATTGTAATTCTTTGTTTATTAATCCAAAGATTGGTTTACTGTTATTATAATGTGTATCTAATACTCATTAAGGGGCTGGTCACTGACCATGTTATGCTGAAGTGTGTTTTACATTTAATAATCAGAATTGCAATCAAATTTAGCTTGTGTTTCAAATAAGAACCCAAGTTTCTTAATGGTCAAATACAACTTTTTAAATTTTTTCAGTTCAAATAGTTGCTGCTGAAAGAGTTGAGCTAATATACAACTAGACAGATATTGCTCTGAGGTTTTCAGACAAAGAAAATCGCACCTATATTGCAAACGCTTAACTGAGAAATCCAAATAAACACACAAAACATCTGGGCTTAGGTTGTTTTCAGAGACAATTCTAGGACTTCAGTAGTTTCATGTGTTCACTCTGTTATTCTCTTACTCTTGAAGAGTGGTATCACTAGTAAATGGTACCATTTTTTACACAAAAGGCTTCTTGGGGAATCAGGATCTGTCCTTCAACAAGTAAGGATTTCAAAAAAAGTAATAATACTGAAATTTTCAGTGTTCCTATAGAGCTGCAGTCACCACTGAGCTTAATTGAACTCAAAGAAAAAAAGCACCTCTGAAAATGTGGTCTTGCGATCTAAAGTTGGAAGCAAATTCTGAGGTATCCAAATTTCTTAGACATTTCTGCCCATTATTTGAGCACTGAGGGCTTTTGTTGTTCGTTTGGTTTTTGGCTTTGTTTTTCTGTTTGTTTGTTTGTTTGTTTTTCAATCTCCATTTATCAGCTATACTGAAAGATTTAGAAACAAGGAAGCAAAGAAGTAAAGTGCCTGAAGATAGACTCCAAAGTATTTTCCATTAACTTCAATGGCATTTGGTGGAGTTCAGCACTTCTGAAAGTCAGGTTATTTCCTTAGTATTATACGAAAGGTTTTATGAACCTAACTTTAGGCTTGTACTTATGAAAATCTTGTCCCAGATATTAAGTTTGCATTTTAAGGTATTTCTGTAAGGTGAGAGAAATAAAAATTAAGAAAATTAGCCAACATAGCTCTCTTGTCAGGCAGCTAGGTCAACCAATCTTTTAAGGTAATGATGCCCTCAGAGGCAATGC
>NW_009647826.1:753175-761221 GCF_000708025.1 Charadrius vociferus
AAAGGGTCAAATATAAGAATTTAGCAAACTGAAGTTTTACCACCAATTTTTAGACCTTTTTTGTCTTTCCATCTTTTTAGTACAACACATTTTAGTTAACTTGAAAGGAGAATTAGGAGGCAGTGATGTTGCAAGCTTGAGATGCAGTCTAATTTTCACCATATGGTGTTTTTGTTTTTATCACCATCTTTGGAACAAAGGCTAGAACTTCCTAACTTGTTTGTTTTTATGCTAATTTTGCTTCTTTTTTTTTTCCCCCAGAAGTTCTAAATGGTTGACTTAAATCCCATAAGTTTCATTACTTTTTTCCCCCTTACTTTTTTCTTTTTTTTAAGCAGCTTTCACATATTCAACATTGCATAAAATACCCATTTGTAATTATGTTTAACCTTTGTAAAGCCTCTGGGTAAAGTCTACTCATTAATCTTTAACCTGACAAGCCTTGGGGGTGGTGGAATTGGCACAGCCATGTATTAGAGGCTCAGAGACCACAGACTAGAGGTACAAAAGGGGTAATTAAGAGGTAGTATGAAAGGAAATGGAACAAAGCTAAAGTGATAGGATCCTATTATGGTACATGTCAGACAGTAGTAAGGACAATGGAATGCAAATTCCTACAGACACAAATCAAAAAATAAACGAGGTGGTGCATTTTTCAAAACAAAACCAATTTAATGATCTCCTTTCTTAGTCAAGCACAGATAACCTTCACTAAATTAGATCTCAAATATTGTAATGGTCATACAGCACAGACACATGGTTAGTTTTTAATAGTGTGCGCCTATTTATCTTTTGTTTGTTTGTTCTTGACAAATGTGCTGCCTTGCAGTAACTGTAAAAGGTGCAAGTTAGTCTATCTCAATATGTCTCAGCAGAAAACAACATCACCTGAACATGTGTCATCCTGTAACTAAGGGACAAATTCTGCCCCTGGCCACCAGGCTGTGAGGAATGCCTGCCTTCTGGGCAGCTGCTCTGTGCTGATCCCAGCTCTCTATGGGCTCACAGCACAGATGATCATCAAGGTGGCTTGGAGGGTCTGAGATGTGTGACATCTGTGGGAAAGGATTCAGGGCCAGGATTCAAAACACTGGCTCCGATGAGGCTTTATGGCTTTTCCAACACCTCGGTAGGGAGGACTTTGAAATCATGGAAGCTACTCTCTTTGCTGTTCCTAAAGGACAAGGTCCTGTCATCTTTTTGACTGCACGCTGAGACAGGTGTCTAATTTTAAGTTCATGAATTATTCCATTGACCACAGTTAGACTCTTCTTTTCATCAGACACTTGCCTTAGCGCCTTTCTCAGTCTGATCTCCTCTGACCAATCTCTAAAGTGGTGTCATTAAGTGGTGATTTTCCCTCAGTCCTCTGCAGAAATCCTCATCATTCAGTTGTGATATTTAGACTTGGCTCCAGGGGCTGCGTTTCCTTTAAAGAAAATTTCACTTTATGCTTCTGTAAGCCTTCGGTGTATTACTGACTAAAACAAGGCTGTCATGCATTCATAAACTGATAACATTATAACCAGTAAGTCCCACATTAGGGAAGGGTGGGGAAGGATACAAAACCCAACATTACCAACTTTTGGGGTTTTATATCCACTTTCACAACAAGTGATGCTACTTTCCTAATAGGCAAAGCTGCTTATTTCAACAGGTTACATGAGAACCTTAGTAGTCATCAGAAATAAAAATAAATTTTGAAAAGTGCTATCTCTGGCCTTTCTGTTTTCAGAAATGTGCAGCAGCACTTCAGAAGATGCAGCATGGTCTTCTGCACCCCTGCCCCTGTGCATGGAAGAAAAAGTCCCTAGGATCTTTTTGGTGGTTCCCAGCAACAGGACAAAGGGCAATGGGCACAAACTAGAACACAGGAAATTCCATCTCAACACGAGGAAGAACTTCTTTACTTTCAGGGTGACAGAGCACTGGAACAGGCTGCCCAGAGAAGTTGTGGAGTCTCCTTCTCTGGAGATATTCAAAACCCGCCTGGATGCATTCCTGTCCAACCTGCTGTAGGTGAACCTGCTTTGGCGGGGGGGTTGGACTAGATGATCTCCAAAGGTCCCTTCCAACCCCTACCATTCTGTGATTCTGTGATATTCAGCATAGTGGAGTTGCAGTTTTGACAGTCATTGCTCAAGGAAGGTCCTCACCTATGTTCAGTGAGGTAGAAGCATGTTAGAAACCAATTCTATATCTGAACATGTATATCAGTTACTTATGAACATTTCAAGGTGAATGCATTACAAGCATTTTATTTTAAATCCCCAAGGAAGATAAAATGCTTGTACTTAAAAGAGGAAAAAGTCATAAAGAGAGTACGTCCATACTATACATCTCTATGTGTTTATATGGCTAATCATGTGGTTACGGGAAAGTAGAAAAAGGTTGGGGAAAAAAAAAAAAAACAAGCAAATAATTGTAATTGTAATAATTACAGTTGTAATAATTGTAATCTTAATTTGTCTTTCTCCAGGGCAAATACAAGACTTACAAATATAAATAAAGTTCCTTTAAAAAAATGTAATAGAAACATGAATAACCTGGCAGAAGGAGACTTCACCCGTTTTGGAAGGGGTAGCATGACACACAATGTGGATGTGGTCAACTTTGCACATAGAGTGCATAGAAAATCTCATAAATCAGACACTCCAATCTAAAAATGGTAGCAAAAAATAAAGGTTTAATGTCTTGAATACATTTCTTTCTGCTTTACTGCTTGCAAGAAGCATGGCTAACTGTAGTAAGTGAACAGTGGGCCAAATACTACCTCTTTTATTAATAGTCAAAATCATCTCTCTGTCCCTTAGATTAAGCTTCTCTAATCATCAATTAATCATCTCTCTGTCCCTTAGATTAAGCCCTTAAATGATGGGTTTTTTTAAGGCCGGATCTTAATATTTTGAAGATTTAGATCTGAAATGTACATTAGTGAGGCCCTTCTATTATGGCCAATTTATGGGAAGAAATAGATCTATAGAAAAAAAAAAGTGAGGATATCCTGCACAGTTATTATTTAAAATTTCATTAAAGGTGTAAACCTCATATACTGAGAAGTATCCAGTTCTCTTGGTTTATATGAACTCCCATGTTTGTTGAACTTAGTTACATTAAAAGAGTTAAACCAGAATGAAACCAATTTAACAACGTAGAGAATCATGCCCTGGCTTTTGAAAGATCAATGTAAATAGGAATAACCCTTCTCCTTTCTTCCTTTAACCCAACATTTTTCATTCCTTAATGAGATAGAGAACATGTGTAGGTCCTACTTGTAGGATTTGCTTATTTTTCTCAGGCCTTCAGGGCTCCCAAGACGAACTAAATCAAATCTAATCAAACAAATTCTTACTAAATTTAACAAATAACTAGGAGATACTGAAGGCAGAATAATGGATGCAACTGATACGTGGACTCAGGATATAAATGTAAGACAATTACGGGAAAGAAAAATAGGTCAGAAAAAATAAGGCAGAAAATGCTGTGTTTTTAGTGCTGTATTTATTAGCTGTCTGGGTCAGCTACTTTATCTCTTTCTAATCAACTGTGTAAATAAGACTAGCAATGTCATATTCTTTCATTCCTGCACTACACTGACAATTTTCATTGCTTAATGAGACTGAATGTTTCTAGGTTCTACATGTGTATACTCATTCTCTTCAACCCTTCGGGGCATCTTCCTTCCCATGATGAAAAAAATCCTCAAAGAATAATAAACAGTTTGTAGTGAATTCAGCAAATAAGTAGGATATGCATGCAATGCTTTAAATTTTCAGTTATGATAAAATTACACTCAACAACCCCAATACAAATCTCTGCTTGAGGTGCAGTATGGCACAAATCAGTGCATTGGTCATTTCCTCTGGAGTCTACAGTATTGACTATTGTTAGATACAGAATATTGGATTTAATAAACGTCTTGATTAACACAGTGATAAATTATGTGTTACCTTAAACATGAGTAGTCTTTTTAGACATTCCCATTGTTTATACTAATAAATGCTTATAGTGATGACTTTTTAAATGGGTAATACGACACATAAAATATAAGTATTCTTTCCCCTCTGCCTTTTTTCCACATTCATTCAAAGTAGTTTACACATGAACTTCCTTATATTTGATTCTCTTGCCCTTCTTAAAGTAGTGGTCCCACAGATAAAACAGCTCTTCTGAATCCCAATTCAAAGAACTCCTAAAAACATAAAATGTCAGCCTAAACCAAGAATCTTTTCAAGACTCGAGGATAACATCCCCAGAATAAGCTTTTTGTCAAGCCAACATATTATTTGTTTGGGGTGGAAAAGAAACAGAAGGGGGAAAATTAAGACCCAAAGGCAGACTAAAATAACACAGAAACCTGTCAAAAATCCAGAGGCAGCAAGACTCGGACCATTCCAAGTTGACCATTCCTTCATGGATAGTCATAATCCTTAGGAAAAAGGAGGTTTGAGCAAATTTGCAAAGAACCTACTGTCCACAAGACATGAATATAAGCATCATGGGGATGCTGATATTGGGAGCAGAGGGAGGAGTGAATGCTGCCTATGTTGGTCTTAGCCTAGTAAATAAAATCTCTTAGGAATCACAGGAATAATGAAAAATAGATTCACGTTTTCACTTCTAAATATTAATCCCTGGAAAGTCTCAGTAACACTGTTAAATGCATTTGGGGCATTTTTTCCAGGAACAAATATTCCTACTTTTGTGTTACCCACTGTAACCTCCATACTGTTACATTTTTAGGTTTCTTAAACACTGTCATCAAAGGCTGACTGGGTAATTTGAAATCTATGTAGCATATGAATGCCTTTTTTCTGTCCTTAGCCTACCTTTTTAATTTTTCTTTTCAATCATTTTTTATTCAAATGGATCAGTTAAATACATGAAAAGGGAATGATTTGTCTCTGATGATCCTGATTAAGTTAATGCATATTTCATTATCACATTTTATACCTACTTTTTTAAGTGGTTTTACCCACTCACATGCCTAATGATTGTGACTCCTAGATCTTGACCTAACTCCTTACTCTGGGTTTGCCTCCCTCTGCTCGGTTTAGCAAGGTGACGTGGAGTTCTGACATCTCTTCATTAGTTTGCTGCCAATTTCAGCTTTACATGGCTATGTGTGATCTACTGTCCTGCCCTGTCACTGCTTTCACCCCTCCTCTTTTTCTTCTGTCACCGTCAGCTCCATCATCACACTCCTGATCACTCAGCTCCATAAATAACCCATTCATTCCCTTAAACCCTTCCTTCTCTGTGGATTTGTACAGGTGCACTACTTCCAATTCCCCTGTCTTCCTCATTCATGGCATTTCCAGAATGTGGACTCCATTATTTCTACCTTTAGGAATTTAAGAGTTGGGCATCTAAGACTGACCTAGTCACCCTAAGATTTTTTTATAATCACTAATAGAAAAAGGCATATGCAGAAATTGATTCACGTAGTATATCTTAAACATTTATTTTAGGTTGAGATGAATTAACCCCAGATAGTATCTATTCCTCTCCATATACTTACAGGGAATATTAGGCGATCTGTTCAGACTTGGAAATCTCAAATGTCAAGAAACAGAGCATATGACTCCTAATCCCGTTGAATTTATTGCTCAGTAAATTGCTGGCCAACTTTTTCTACTACTATGCCTAGTCAGAGATTGCCTTGCTACAAGTAATGGTAAATATATTTGTGCTGGGATAGGAATACGGTTACTGTCCCATCTCAGCACAACAGTCCCCTTTCTGTAACCATGGGACGATCTTTCTTGCTGTCACATTTCTTTCTGCACTGCACCCCCTGATTTTGGCTTCTTGATTGTAATTGAACCAGAATTATGTGTTCCCATGGCTGTGGGTGACAACATGAGTTCAGGTAGGTGGAAGCAATAACCAGTCAATAAAATCTTTCATCCCCTGAGCTTACTCTGGACCCTTGACCTCTGGGCAGCAATGCTTTGTCAGAGCAGACTCTACATGGTTGCCATTAGGCAAATCATTTTGCTCTCTAGACATGATAAATTAGAGCAAGTTAAAGTGCATATTAATATCAGCATAACCTATTAAAATTATAGACAGTTCTGGATAGTGGAGTGGCCAGGGGGATATTGACAGAAAACTGGCTGAACTACCTGGTTCAAAGATTACTGGCATGAATTCCAGCTGGAGGCCAGTCACCAGCATTGTGTCCCAGGGGTCAATATTGATTCTGATGCTGTTTAACTTCTTTGTTAATGACGTGGATGATGGGGTCAAGTACACCAGCAGCAAGTTTGCAGAGGGCACAAAGCTGGGAGGAGTGGCTGATAGAAAATATGGTTGTGCTGCTATTCAGAGGGACCTCCACAGGCTGGAGAACTGGGCAAATGGGAACCTTATGGAGTTCAACAAAGGGAAGTGGGAAGTCCTGCATCTGCGGAGGAAAAACTCCAGGCATCAACATAGGCTGTGGGCCAAAAGACTGGAGAGCAGCTTTGCAGAAAATGGCCTGGGGCTCCTGGTGGGCAACAAGTTGACCATCAGCCAACAGTGCTCCCTTGCAACAAAGGCAGCCAACAGCCAGAAGTTCAACAGCTGCATTAGGAGGAGTCTTGCCAGCAGACTAAGGGTAGTGACTCTTCCTTCTACTCAGCCCTGGTGACACAGATCTGGAGTGATTAGTCCGAGTTTGGGCTCCCAAGTACAAGAGAGATAAGGACATACTGTGGAGAGTCTACAGAAGGGCTACTGAGGTGATTAAGGGACTGGAGCATCTGCCATATGAGGAGAGGCTGAGAGAGCTGGAACAGTTTAGCCTGGAGATGAGAAGGGTCAGGGAGATCTTATCCATGTGTATAAATACTGATAGGAGGGAACGAAGAGGACAGAGACAGACTTTTATCAGTGGTACACAGTGACAGGACAAGAGGCAATAAGCATAAATCAAAACACATGAAATTCCTTCTGAACACAATAACACATGTTGGTTTTTTTTTACTGTGCCAGTGCTCAAGAACTGGCACATGTTGCCCAGAGAGGTTTTACAGTCACCATCTTTGGAGATGTTCAAAACTTTATTAGACATGGTCCTGTGCAGCCTGCTCTGCCTGATCCTTCTTTGGATGTGGTGGGGGTTGGACTAGACGATCTGCAGAGGTCCCTGACAACCTCAGCCATCCTGTCATTCTGCAAAATCACAATAGGATTTATTAACATTAAGTGTAGTAAGGGTAATATCTCAGTTGTCATGGGGGAATGGGCCATAAAGTTATCATATACCAGCGCTATTTGGACATTTGATTTTTGTCAGATTTCAGACAACTGCAAAGTACCTGAAGTGATGATGTTAGAGCAAGTGTTACAGATAACAGGATGGTTTGTGCAATACTACTTAGACTACTTTAATTATTTTAATTCTTTGATACTTAAGATGTTAACAGTGCTATTGATCCACACACTATTTTGAATTGGGGCTCATATCTTGTCTGCTGTCACAAGAAAAATGGGCATATGGGATTTACAGCTTTCATTAATGGCATGGAAATAGATCTATTTCTTCAAGGAGTCAGTCGCCGAGGAGACAAGCTCCAATGTAGGTAAGGTTGCACTGGGGAAGGGGATTGCGGCAGAAAAAGCCGGCAAAGGGCTCTTTTTGGGGGTCTTCACTGCTAAAGCTGTCCCTCACGAATCCCATACCCTGGAGGCAAGGGGAAAGGTCTGGAGAGAGGAAGATTTCCCCTCAGTTGAGGAGGACCAGGTCAGAGACCACTTGGCCAAGCTGGACAAGACCCAGACTTTGCAGGTAACCGAGAAAGTCTGGGGGAAGTAAGACTATCCCTTGGTTGATGAGGAGCACGTTAGAGATTAGTTAGATAAACTGGATATACACAAATCCATGGGGCCTGATGGGATGCACCCTCAGGTGCTGAGGGAGCTGGGGGAAGTCATTGCTGGGCCGCTCTCCATCATCTTCGAAAGGTCCTGGAGGACAGGTGAGGTGCCTGAGGACTGGAAGATAGCCAGTCCAGTCTTCAAAAAGGGCAAGAAGGATGACCCGGGAAACTACAGGCC
>NW_009647826.1:762274-770313 GCF_000708025.1 Charadrius vociferus
AGATCTTCAAAACCCGCCTGGATGCAGTCCTGAGTAATGTGCTCTAGGCAATCCTGCTTTAGCAGGGGAGTTGGACTAGATGATCTCTAGAAGTCCCTTCCAATTCTGAAAATTCTGTGTGATTCTGTGATTCTGTGTTCATGTCTTATTCAGAGCATGTTACGGTGGGGAGGCATAGGTGGTAATCTGGACAAAACTCTGTCAACTGTGTTTCTAGTAAAGCAGAATTTTTACTGAGTTTGCTTGTTATTTATAAGATTGGAACATCAAAGTTTGCATCGTAACATATGCAAGTGCGTGACTGGTACTGTTGACAAATACCTGCCTCAGGTGTTGCACAGGAGTTTTTTACTGGCATGCTGATGGGTTTGTAAACTCCTAGGATCATAGCTAAGGATTTTGATCATACTCTTGAGTTTATTATTCCTCCTTCCCCCTTTTAGTTGTAATATAGATATAGATACAATAATGAACCAAGGATTGTCCTTTCTGGACTAATCCACAGAGGCCATTGCTAAATCATTCAAATCTCTCATGACAGGCTTGATGTTTATGATTAATCATGACCAAAGAAAATACATGCTCAAATACAAGGTCACTTTGAAATCAGATGTATACATACTGCTAGTCTGTGTCTTAATGCTCCTGGCACTATGACCCTCACCTTACCTCTCGTTGCTCTCCGACTACTTGCAGCATTTCACAAATTAGATCCTGACTCCTTGACTGACTCTTCCCTGTCCTTGGACAATGTCACTGTTTGGTGCTACTGAGTACCGTTATTCTGCGAATGAATAGAAATGAGAATATCAGATGTATATGGCCTATGACATGCAGCTGAAGAGTTCCGGTTCTGTCTGGGAGAAGGTTCACAAGCTTTATCTTTCCTTATGCTCTTTTGGCCTAGTCTACAAATCTTTATTCATGTCTGAAATGGCTTTACCTGTTCAAGAATGGGGTTGTAGCACACAAAGTTATGAGTTGAGTGATTTAAGAGTGTCTATTGCTAATCAACAGTTTTATGTTATTTAAATGTGAAATGCAATTAGACTAAAGATGTACCTTTGAATCTTCAGTTCTCATTTTTTCCGATGGTGGGTGGTGAGACCTAATAGGATTTATCCTTCTCATCCATCAGACTGACCTCTTTGCTAATTAATGAGAGTGTGAGAATATACAGAACTTGTGGCTAATGAGGATGTTTCATTTATTGGTGTATGGGAAAGCATTCACAGCATTAAAGCATCATTCCAGATGAACTTAGGTGAATGTTTGGCAGAAAAATTCCTCCTAAATGAACAGACCAGAACAGTACCATTAAAACACATCCCCAGTTCAACACTCATGTGCAGCCTGAAACCTGATTGCATTTTAAAAACTTTGTGTTGCTGCACTCTTGGACTTGATTGAGGACAGTACATAGGCCAGATTCATCCTATGTGCTTTGGTACATAACCAAGACAACTAAGTCAAGAGAATGTTGTCTTATGCTCTGTCTGTGGAGAACAGATGGAGACAGACACTTCTAGAAGTCAATCCAGACCTTAGGTGTACTAAATCACCTTCTGGCAAGGTCGGTTCTCTTTATATAATAGAAATCAAGGTTAGGGTGAATATGAAGGGCCTGCTTCAACATTACTTGGACTCCATAAGAGTTGTGTAGCTAATAGGCTGGTGGAGCTCATCCTCAGCTCCTTTTAACACTCCAGCTGCTGTGTAGTTACAGATGTTAAGAACAGATGTCCATTGTTCATCAGCTAACGATGTTAACTTGCGATGGCGAGCATGACATGCCATGCTAACGGAGATAACGCATCCTAATGTGACAGTGTCTAGCCATGAATGAACAGCTCCCACAGCTGTTTATTCCTTCTAGTAATATTTCCCAATTCCTAGTACAAAACTGTGTCATAGAATCATAGCATCATAGAATGATTTAGGTTGGAAAGGGCCTTAAAGATCATCGAGTTCCAATCCCCCTGCCATGGGCAGGGACACCTCCGACTAGACCAGGTTGCCGAAGGCCACGTCCAGCCTGGCCTTGAACAACTCCAGGGATGGGGCCTCAACAACCCCTCTGGGCAACCGGTTCCAGTGCCTTACAACCCTCAAAGTAAAAAACTTCTTCCTAATGTTTAATCTAAACCTGCCCTCTTCCAGTTTATAGCCATTCCCCCTCGTCCTCTCCCTACATGCCCTAGTAAAAAGTCCTTCCCCAGCTCTCCTGTAGGCCCCCTTTAGGTACTGGAAGGCCGCAATACGATCTCCCTGGAGCCTTCTCTTCTCCAGGCTGAACAGCCCCAACTCTTTCAGCCTTTTCTCATAGGAGAGGTGCTCCAGCCCTCAGATCATCCTCGTGGCTCTCCTCTGGACACTCTCCAGCAGGTCCATGTCTTTCTTATGTTGAGGACTCCAGAGCTGGAGGCAGTACTCCAGGTGGGGTCTCACGAGAGTGGAGTAGAGGGTCAGGATCACCTCCCTTGACCTGCTGGCCACAGTCCTTTTGATGCAGCCCATGATCTGGTTGGCCTTCTGGGCTGCGATTGTACATTGCTGAGTCATGCTGAGCTTCTGGTCAATCAGCACGCCCAGGTCGTTCTCCTCAGGGCTGCTCTCCAGCCATACCTCACCGAGCCTGTATTTGTGCTTGGGATTGCCCCGACCCATATGTAGGACCTTGCATCTCACACAGTCAATGCATATAACAGGAAGAACAAAAGATGTAGTCCAAATTCTCACTCACAGAACTTTTTCAAAACCTTCAGTGTTTTTAGCTTTCAGGTCTTTTCTCTTATTGGTTTGCCTTCTCCATATCTTCTACAGCTGGCTCCATTCTACATTAGCTACAGTCACCGTCTACTTCAAATTATGTAACCTAGAGAAGCAGAATTCTGGCTATCACAAGGCTTTCCACTTGGCAAATTGTATTCCTTGGTTTCTGTTCAGGAAGATATTTTTTTTTAAAACAAAACAAAACAAAACAAAACAGAATCAAATATGTAAGTTAGATTAGTTGGGAGATATTTTTTTATTATTATTATTCCCTGAGATCAATCTGTACTCCAAAATGCAGGAGGCCTGAGTAGGTATCCAGAAACACCTTTGTCTCTTCTCATTTCAATTCTGCTTTTTTTTTTGTTTTGTTTTAAAATGAGTACAGGCTTTGAGTTAAAATTTTCAAACAAATCATCCTGACAGGAGAAAATATTAGTGCTCTAGTAGGTAGGAGCAGAGAGTTACATGTTTTGCTGCTATTTACTCCAAAAGTCATCAGAGGACAACTTTCATAATACGTATAGGGACAAATTGGGTCATTTTGGGTATGTCTATGGTGCTGGGTGTAGGTAAGTACAAGAACCTTTGTTGATGCTCTGAGCTGCAAGTCAAGATGACCTTGAACTGTGGTTTTCTGGCTGAATCAGTAAATCTTGCCTTTCCAAAGAACTTACTATAACAAGGTTATATGGCTTCCAAAGTGGGGCTGCGGTAAGTAGAGTGACATATGGTCAGCACCTGACTGAGTAATGTCCTTAAGTACCACTAGTTATTGCCATATGCTGAGTTTTTAATACTACATATAGTAGTCCTGTATGTCTCATATGCTAGCACAATTTACCAAAGATCTACAGAAGAAAGAAGGGAAGAAGGAAAGAAAGAGAGGGAGGGACAGAAGGAAGGAAGGAAGGAAGGGAGAAAAAAGAAAGAGAGATAGAAAGAAAAAGAAAGAAAAGTAATTTAAAGGAATATTAGTACAGATTATTAAGTTACGTATGTGAAAGAACCCACATACCCTGTGTTTCAATCATATAAAACACTGATATTTTTGTGAGTTAGAGATAACTCTATGTAAACTATCCCATAAACTATTGGAAAGTTTTCGGCACTTACCTCTGAAACAGCTGCTGCTAGAGACTATTGGAGATGATCTACTGATTTAAATAAACCATCAGTCTGGTCTTTTATGGAAGTGTTTAAGAACAACTACTTAAGAACGGCTACTTTATTTAGTTTTCATGTGTTGTCACAAAAATGACAAATAAAGTAAATCAAGCCTGTAGTTCCCAGAGAACCTTTTAACATTGTTAGCTTTCTCCTTGACAGTCAAACCTGAGTGGGAAAAGCCCCCATGAACTAGCAGGTGCTCACAGAAGGATGTGGGTGCACAAAGCAGCATGTGGTGCTTACACTCCTTTCAGTTAATTTGAGGGAATGCAAACTGTTGAAGTTTCATAACAAGCTGTATCGACTTGGCATTTTTCCCCTCTTTCAATCATGCCTGAGTAGGGAAAAAAATTGGGAAAAAAAAAAAAAAAAGGAAGTAAAACATGCTAAATGGTGAGATTTAGTAAGATGGGGCGCACAGCTGTTTACGATGCTGTCACCACATAATTTCCAGAGTACAGCATAAAAAATGTGCTTATATTGGAGTTAGACACAAATCATCTATTTCTTGTGCACACTTAAGTGGCAGTTCATGTTTTAATTTTGGCTATGTGCAGTTAGTAGCATGGCCAACATATTTGTCTGAAAAAAATAAAAAAACAGTTTAGTTTATACATTCCTATAATTACAGATTGTGGACTTCCTTGAAGAAACAGAAGTGAATGCTTGAAGGAAGAAAGATAAAAGTTTAAAATAATGGATGGATGGATAGCATCAAATGCTTCTACCAAAAAGTATTGCCACAGTAAAAATAGGCACCAGATGTCTTTTGTCTTACTCCTCCTTCTGTGTAGCTGAGCACTTGTCTGCTCCACAATCTTTTCTACTCTCATTACCTTTAAAGGAATGCAGGAAGTAAATTTAAAGAAGTAGCACATACTGCCATGGATCTTGACCCACTAAATGTTGAAAAGTTAGGGTGTACTTCAGGAGTGGCCCAGCAAAGGTGATAGCGTCCTAAACTTTCTTGACTTCTGTCTTCCCCTGGCCTTAGGAATTAAGTGATTAAATGCATAGTTAGATTCAAACTGACTTCAGGTTATAGCACCCAGAGTCCATATACGCTAGTCCTAGAAAAATAAAACAATCCCAGATGTGAAGCTCAGATTTATTACAGTTAATTGCAAACGATTTAGCAGAAGTATCTAATTAGAACAGTTTTCTTCATCGCATATCGACACATACCACCAAAGAATGACTGAGGTCTTAGACAACTGCACATCTCCGATAACTACGCAGGCAACCTGCTCACTTATACTAACTTTAAACATTAAAGTGTAAAACTGAGTGTTTTAAGTGTCCTCCGTTGCCAATGAAAATATTGTTTTTTGTTAAAATTTACATCCAAAATTGAAATACAGAAAATCTAGGTTGATCCTAACTATCCACATGCTTTATTTTCAGTGCCTTCTTTATTGTGATGACAATATATTACTAAGGCATATAACTAAATATTATAAACTAAAATCTGGTAAAAAGATTGAAAACTCTAAAAAGTCAGGTGAAAAACCATTCCAGTATTTTCTTAAAAAAACTATATTGCTTGCTAATAAAAGGAATAATTTACCTTTTTAATGATTTAAATAAATAAAAAAAATCTCCATCTTATGTTCAACTAAGTTACTAAGATAGAAGGTGCTGTTAGGCAGTTTTTAATTGAGTAGCTTATAAAAGCTTACACTGAAAGAAAATGAAAATCACATGTAATTATTCCCAAATCTTCCTATTATTTACAGTACATCTGTGAAGTTTGTAGACAGAGATGTAAGATTTTTGTTGTTTTGCATTGGTCACCATGAATTTGAATTCTGGTTTGAATTTTCATCTCACAAAGCTCTTAAAAAGTAGGAAGGAATTACTGGAATTCAGTAGTACACAAGACTGGAATATGTAGGCCAGTCGAGTACAACCACTTGTCCCAGAGAATAAACTTCAGCAATATTTCAGGTGCCTTCTAGTCACATTGTATGCTCCCATTCAGCATGAACAACTCAAATTTAGTGGCAGGTCATGGCTATATAACTTGTGCACATGATTGTCAATATGGTCCATCTCAGAAAATTAATGACATAACATTCATGTTAAGTGAGAGACTCATTAGAGCATGTACTCCCAACTGGGACGTTATTTTTCAACCATTGGTTTGTTTTCACTAAGGACATCAGTCTTTGTTATTTTTCAACCATTTTGTTGTTGTTGTTGTTGTTTGTTTTCACTAAGGACATCAGTCTTTCAAATCATCCTTGGTGTTGGGTGATAAAATGAGTGTGAGGAGACATACCAGCCAAGTTTTTTATGTTAGTCCTTAGTCCTTATATTTTGCATATGTGAATGTGATTTCAAGATTTCTGATAACCTGCCAATTTACAACTAATTATCATGTTAAGGGACTCAACAGAAAAATACACTGAGGAGGAGATGGGAAAGATGGATTATGAAGAAAGAGGGTGTACCACTGTCCAGACAATGGCTACTAGAGGATGCAATATCTGTCTACAAGTATTTGAATGGTGTAAACACCTAGGAGGCATAGGATTTGTTTGCAGAGGTCCAAAGGAGCATAAATGGGAATAACGGAATGAAAATGAGCTAAGAAAAATGCAGACTTTACATCAGGCAAACTTCCTGTGAGGTCTATTAGTCTGTAGTAATCTCCCTGAGGAAGCATTGGAAGCCCATCCCTTGAATAATTTAATACTAGACTGGATAAAGCACTCAAGAATATATTGTAGGGAACAGTCTTTTAATGACTTATTACAGCTTATAGATGGATGAACTACATGCCTACATTGCACAGAGTTCCGATGGAGTTGAGGGTCAGGCTGTTCAGTATATGACAGGACTACAGTCTAGAAGGCTAAGCCAACTTTTCTCCTGTCAACAAAAGACCCTCTGGGTCTCAGCATACATCTACCTGCTGTTTTCCCCTTCAGTATAGTCCACGGCAGGGGAAATGTTATCCTTTTTGGATAATTTTGCTTCAGTTTTTTTCCATTGATGCCTACAATGTTAGATGGGTGAAATATAGTGTGGTGTGAGGCTATTCATATTGTTGGCATGTTAACTGTTCTCTGTTATGAACTACTGATCCTGCAGACTTCAGTAAGATCTAGGAACCGTTGTATTTAAAAGACTTTTATAAAACTTTTATAAAGTCCTAAGCTGTATCCTGGACCTGCCAGGGCAAAATTAACTCTATTTGTAATATTGGCAACTCTGTGTGCTCATTGTGAAAAATCTCAATTTTGCATGTTCTTATCACATGATATTTCTTTTTCTCATTGTACTAAAAATACGATAGTAGAATAAATGTAGCTTGCAGTCATTGTTATGTATAGGCAGTACATATCTATAAAGTTATTTTAACTTTACTGTCCATTAGCAATGATGTGTTTGGCCTTCAGTTGTCTAATTTAAACTGTAAGCACACTTACAAAATCTCAGTCCCAGCCTGGCTTTTAGCAGAATAAAGAGTGTAATGTATTTGATTTTGGAATATACAGTTCAAATAAAGCAATATGGCAGTGTTAGAGACTAACAGGTTTAAAAATCCTGTTCTTGTCTTTTTTTTTTTGGTCTACCACAGGGTCCTGCATTTTATAGACTAACATGACCACATCAAGGTGGAAAGGGCCTTTGAAGGATGATGCATCTGATGTGACTTTATGTAGGCTTAGCGAACTTTGCTGTGATGGGGAGGTCAGGCCTTGAAGGACTTGTCAAGAGGGCAAAGCAAACAATCAAACTGAAGCACTACAAAAGCATATTTACAATTCTAGTTTTGAAATATCTTTGGGAAGCAGCTTAATCACAACAAGAAGTATTCCTTCCACCCTGAAAAAGAAATAGCTAAATATCGATTGCAGAGAGTACATCCAGGACTCCAGATGCCATTTGGCTCTTTGGTATAGTACTATCTGTGAGGAGACTGACCTATATCCTTCACAGTCTCAAGGAAAATACTGTAATTTTTGTATGGGTTGTTTTGTCTGGGTGTGCTTTGCAAATTAAAGTAGTAGAGATTACATGAGGAATGGATAAATGGTTGCTTTCTAGCCTACGGCAAGAGAAATCTTCAGTTCCCTATAGGGTCTTGC
>NW_009647826.1:770353-772054 GCF_000708025.1 Charadrius vociferus
ATCTATTAAATAAAGTTGAAAATTCACAGAGTTCCATCATGGTTTAAACCTGGGGTGTGGCTCAGCCCCACACAGCTACTTGCTCACTCCCCACCAGTGGGATGAGGGAGAGAATCAGAACGGCAAAAGCATGAAAACTTGTGGGTTGTGACAAAGACAGCTTAATCGATAAGTAAAGCTGTGCATGCAAGCAAAGCAAAGTAAGGAATTCATCGAGTACTTCCCATTGTCCGGCAGGTGTTTATCCGTCTCCAGGATCCATCATGTGTAATGGTTACTTGGGAAAACAAATGCCATCACTCCGAATTTCCCTCCTTCCTCCTCTTCCCTTCAGCTTTCATTGCTGAGCATGAAAACATAGGGTATGGGATATCCCCTTGGTTGGTTGGGTCAATTATCCCCACTGCATTGCCTCCCAGCTTCCTGTGCATCCCCAGCCCGCTCACTGTTGGGGCAGGTTGAGAAACCAAAAAGGCCTTGATGCTGTGTAAGCACGGCTCAGCAATAGTTAAAACATCCATATGATATCAACACTGTTTTCAACACAAATCCAAAAAGTAGCATGATATAAGCTTCTGTGAAGAAAATTAACTCTATCCCAGCCAAAGTAATACATTATTACATTAAATACGTTAACTGTTGTGAAATACTTGGACACTACAGTAATGGTAGGTATAGCAAGAGATGAAATCTTTCTCATAGTCCATGAGAATTACAGGAGCTAATCCTTCCACAAAGTACTCTATAAACATTATGATTAATTTTCTCAACCTTTATCTTGTCTTACAAACCTGTGATAGCTTTGATTAGATTTTATCATTACCTTCAGGTGAGTTTGTAGCATGTTCAGAATACTCAGTAAACCATGAAAAAGTTTCCCCAAGCAGGCTGATTTCTTTGTTTTTATCAGAGCTTGGCAAAACCAGTAAATTTCAATAAGCAGTACATTTCTCCAACTGCTGACAAATTTGGAAGTTCAATGATATTCTCACTCAGGTTGTTTAATTTTCCATTATACAGGAAAACAGAGCACAAAGTTGAATGCAATGAACAAAACTGAAACTGCCTATGTTTTAAAAAACTCTCTTTTTTACGGAAACATTTCTTATATTTATTTTCTTGGTAGATTAAAAAAGTTTTAGAAACTGAGATAGGCATTTCTTTGCCCTACTTTCTTTAGTGTTTTCTGATGGTTACAGATCTACTTGTAAAACTCCTTCCTCATGCAGCAAGAAAAGTCTATTTCTATGAGCAAGAGTTTGCAGGGTCAAGGCTTATAGTTGTAATAGAATACTCAGACACAACTAAATAACAAAGAATAAAGTGAAAAACACCAGTAAATTAAAATAAAGCTGGAATACACTCAATTAGCTAAATTACTATTGATATCTGTCATTATAAAGTACCCAGGGCTGTATAATTTTGTTCTAATCCCCTAAATGTGCAACTAAGCAAGTGAGAGAACATATATTCCTACAACCCCCAGTGGAGACATTGAGATTATGCATGCTCTCACTAATTTAAAGAGGGACTTTCACACTGGGATACATTTTAAAAAGAGAACATTTAAATAAAAAGCAATTTGGTCTGCCTGTAATTGTATTCCCCTTGCTGTTATTGCTAATTGTTGAAGATATTTGTGCTCAAATGGGTGAACTCCTTTTTTTTTCTTTTTAATTTTGAACAGCTCAGTTTCTACTT
>NW_009647826.1:772077-806727 GCF_000708025.1 Charadrius vociferus
CCAGTGTCAGTCCAAAGAGCAAAGTCAGCACACTCAAATGGAGGGAGTCATAAAAATGCTTGACTAAAATCTGAAACCAGTCTAAAGTCAGCCACATGCACACTAGAAATAAGATTAAAAAATCACAAGTTTGAACAATAAGGGTGATGAGCTCCTGGAATAAATTCCTTGGAGAATTTAGAGGATCCTTTCTCTCTCTGTATGCCCCCATATCAAGACTGGGTGCTTTTTGGATCTTGACCTTTTAAATCAAGCTACATAGCTGTATACATGCTACTGGGCTCAACAGAGAGGTGATGTGATTACTTGTAAAGTATAAGAAACTAATTATCTCTTGGCTCTTTCTGGCCTTAGAACAGGCTAGTGTACACTTTGACCTTAGTCTAGTGGAACTGAGAGGTGATCAGAAATGAAGTAAAGATGATTATCCTTAGAAACATTCATCTTATTTCATTCTATGATTCGTGTCTAATAAAAAATACCCTCCCTTCTTTCCATACAGAGCAGAATAGCAGAAGGAAAGCCCAGTGATAAGTGCAGTCCTGTGATAAGAGTGTAAGTTTGTTAACATTCCCATCCAAACTACGGACAAGTTTTTTTGTAGTGGTTTTATATAGTGTGGATGTGTGAATTTAGAGCATGGTAGACAACTGGTGGCTTCTCAGCTGTTCAAGCAAGATTTCCATACTGAGGATACATCACATAAATATCAACAGAGAGGTCTTGGCTCAAAGTTTCTGGGTGAATCAAATTCCCAGCTAAGGGACACAGTGGGATGCTCAGAGTTGATCAGGCCAAAGTTACTAGGCTTCCCCTGTCCCCTGACACATGCTGGTCCAGTGATAGAAGACTTTATAATTCTTTGATGGTGCATCACTCACCAAGTTCCCTTATTATTATTCTGAAACGTGGTATGGATCATATATTTTTCCAGCCATATGAGAGTTTTCAAATGTGGTTAATAGGATCAGAGAGCCTGGCTTTCCTCCAAATTAATATATCTGAAGGCTGAATTTCAGAAAGCATATTTTTAATAAAATGTCCCGAATATTTCCTAACTGAATTACCAGATCTAGCAATGTGCTAGCATGCTTTTAAAGACATGCTCTGCTTTGCAGACAATTACAATGTCCTTCAATAAATTTAATTGTTTATCCTGATATGTTATACGCATACTTATATGCTCAACATCTGAACACTTTCTCAATACATTATTGATAACAATAATAATTTAGTAAATCACCCTGTTTCACTAAAAGTACATAATCTGGCTTTAGTTTTCTGCTACATTAGCCTCAGATATGACCATTAGATTATTTCTCAATACTGCAGCTTTTTTATACTTCTAGTTATGTGGCTTAGCAATTACACGAACAAGGTAAATACAAAAGAATTATGGAATGTGAAATGAAAAAAAATATGTGGTAGATTTGAAACAGCCTGAAAAAAAGTTGCTTCTAGTAAAAATCAAGAGTAAACTGTAGAATTCCTTGTTATGTTAGGATGCTCAGACTAAATATGCTAGATTTAGATATACTTAGATCATCATTGTTTTGGCACTGAGGCTGACTGGCAAGGAACATCTAAACATCTAAACTCTTGTAGCCTCCAAGACAGAGTAACTGCGTCCAAAGTACCTATTGGGAATGGTCCTAGCTTGTGCCTAGCTCCCAAATCATGCCCGGGAATTATATGAAAGCCAAAACTGTGCTAGGGACTGTTATAACAACTTAACAGATGATCTAGTTCCAGTTTTGGGAATATCTCCTTGCTCTGTTTAATTTCATAGCATTGACATAGCCTACTGATACTAAAAAAATAAATAGTTTAAAAAATGATTCAACAAACAGTAAAAAAAAAACCCAACCTATTACATGCAAAGATACAAACAAAACAAAGACTACATATTTTCTGCAAAAACAAGAAGGAAGTCCCTTTAAGGCACAAACAGCTGAAAACAAGAAGTATCCCTATATGTTTACTTTATTCTCACATTTGTCCCTAGGGATCTATTCTTGGCCATTGCCAAGAACAGAATATTAGGATCCACAAAGAAAGGTAAATCTTTGGGTTTGTGTTCAACAAATGCAGGGGCAGATGCAAAAAGTGGTTGGACTGAAGGTGGTTCCATGAAAGGAGACTTTCCCAGTATCAGGACATACGTTAGGTAAGAGGACTGCATGGAGTTTAACTTTGAAAAAAGAAATTTATCCTAGACTCTTGAGAAGAAATTCTGCTTCTTACTGATTTACTGTATCCAGCACATTAGATTGTGGAGCCGGGCAGATGTTGCCACACAAGGCTGGGAAAATGAGTTGTACCTATGCCATGGGAACAGAGCAGAAGACAAGGCATAGTAGGTGCTATATGAAAGGGGATTAAAGGTTCATGTCAAATCTATGCCTGAAGCTCTAGAAAAGCAATTATATGGGTGAGCTGATTGCTTCCCATTACAGATGAACTACTATAGCACATAACCCTGCCACTCTAATACTTTAAGAAGCAGCTGTATGGAAAATATGAGATAACAAGAATATCTAGTGACTAAAGATATACAAAAAGTACCTAGATCTTGAAAATACTGACATTTACCACTCATTCCTTTGAAAATGTAACAGCTTTAGAAAGTGCTCTCTCCCTCTGTCTGTATACATACAAATACATATATGTGTATATATGTATATATATAGCTACCTATCTGTCTCTCCATAAATAAAATGTGCAGTAAAAAGCAAAAAAACACCCAAACCAATTGATGTCATATAATATTGTGTGATGTGAAGATGAGATATTGTGCATCCTTTGGAATTGCAAAGACAACTCCAGATAGCATTATTAAACAGAACAGTTAACCGCCATATCTTTTAGGTAAATGTTACATTTTTCCACCTTAGATGTGTATTTGCTTTCAGGTGGAGTACTGTTTATTCTCATACTAATGTTCTCTTCTTTGTTTAACTATTTGTTTTTCTGATGAAAGAAAGCATCCTTGTTTTTCAGCCATGAGTACATGCATATTTTTGTGTGAAAAAAAGACATTGCATGTAACAAAAACAGCTTAGTGAGCAATTGAAACTGCAGACTAGTCTATGCCACAGGCCTGATTCCCCTCTGCCACTGCTGGGGTTCAGGGGTGAAACTCTCAAATTTATTACAGCTGCAGTAACCTAAACTCTGTGCACTTGTGATCAGAACTGCTCTCCCAAACACTGCATCACTTTATGAATTACTATCATTTCAAAGGTATTTTTGTTAGCTTGCTCAGTAAACGATCAATGTATTTACTGCTGATGCAATGGAGAGGAGCTGCAACACTCATCAGAAGCAGACTTAGCAAGTACAGTTGTTTTGCAAATTCCAGTTATAACCTGTGTTATATCCTATATATCCAGTTATATCCTATATGTTCTGTACCACACTTGATATTTAAGTTTGCTATTCCAGACGTATCTCCCTTTTCGACAATGGCTGAAAATCGTGTCTGTGTTTACCTTTATATTTTAAATTGACAGGTGTGAACAGATAATATGTTGTTGCTGAGGGACTGGCAGGTGTGACCAACCAACCAGAGGAAAAAAAAATCCATTGCTTTTAGACTGATCAATATTAGTCTTCATCCCAATTGTGCGATCTTGGATGTCATAAGAATGCATCTGTAACCACTTTCAAAGGGGATACTGCACATGTATTAAATCTGAGACAGCACCATTACAACCAACTAAAACTCAAGATCTGCTGAACACTTGAAACTATAATTTCCAAATATATTTCTTTTCTTTAATTGAGGTTTATTCTGCTGACAGACAAGTGCACCCTCAGCTGAATTTGAATAGAACTACTGCAATAATCAGTGACTCTACTTGAATGAAATAACATGTAGCCTGGTTCTCTGCACGGTTATGTCTAGGAATGTTTCTCAGACAGACCTGACTCCCACTTTTCCTAATTAAAAGTGGTAATAACTGTTTTATTGGATCTAAATTACACTTTTATTTGACAAACTTAATTTAAAGTGTGACCTATCAACTTAATGACATTTTGAGGCTGGGCACAACTATACATAAATTAGAACAGAGTAAGATGCTTTGCAATAAAGAGGTAAAGTGAAGAGAGAAAGAGAAAAAAAAAAAGAAAATGAAGGATAAAAACACATCAAAACATTTTAGCTAACGAGGTTTGCAATTTGGAATGGAATCAGAGCTAACTCTGCAAAATATTTCTTACCAGGCTAATGGCTAAAATCAAATATAGGGAACTGAAGTTTCTGATAGGTGTGATTTGATTTCTGTAACACAAATGCAGTAAGTTTTGTAATTGAATTTGCAAATAAAGAATGAAAAGCTTGCCTTAGTTGTTTGAATTCGAGCAAGAATAGTGTCTCCCATTTTCAGGTGCTTTTCATCTGTAATTCTTAAAGCACTTTTAAGAAACTATTGAGCACCCTCACCCACATTGTCCAGATGATGGAGCTACTGAGATTGTACTACAAACTTGAATACCTAAGAACTTGATAATGTTACATCCCATGAGGGATAGAGATACTTTGTAGGGAGTAGTATCCATCACAGCTTCTTAGGAGCAGAGGACAAGGCCATTGTCTGCCCTTATGAGTTAAACCTGTGATAGGGATTCTGCTTACTAGAGTCAAAATATTCCTCAGAGTACAAAGCCCCTCCACATATGAAATGAAGACATGAGATGGTAACAAATGTTTGGAGAAATTGTTGGGAAAATTTGTGTTGCAGATATGTCAAAGTCCAAGGCTGAGTTTTTTTCAGGAACTGCAGAATCATTGGAAGTAGTCATGCAAACATTTCAATACATTCTCTGTTTCAAAGCAATTTTGGAAAAAAATGTTGAAAAGTGATCCTACTGGGACATTTCAATGTATTTTTTAAGTCTGAAGGAAAAACGTGGGTTTTTTGTTTTGGTTTGGTTTTTTGGTTTTTGGGTTTTGGTTTTTTTCAATTTCTTCTGCAAAATACAGCCTCATGGAAGGTGAAAAAAATACAGGAAAATAAAAATGATCTAAATTAATTTTTTCAAGTAATTCAGTGGAAATTCTGGGTGTAGTTGGATTCAGTTTGTTAGAAGGTTTTAAATTTTTATTTATTACTTTGAAATGGGAAGAGAAAAATGCTTACATTTCTAAATCACTGAGATGTCAAACTGTAAGGATCAGTTGACATGATAGTAAGCAACTGAATTGCTGTGTTTCAGCAAGTAAACTTTTGTTGGAACAGGTGTGGTCTCTGGCTGTGCATGTGCTGTCACTCTTTTTACTTGAAGTGATTCCAACAAGAATATTGTGTATTGCCTTTGCCATAAACAATGAGACCTTGATTGTCCAGAGATTGGAAGTATAAAGACACATCTTAAGGAGTATTGGAAAAGTGCATCAGGTTTTTATTTCTCCAGAAGAAGTATTTTTTTCTGGCTACACATTGATACAGTGACACGGTTAGTGAACCTCTGAACACTTTCACAGAATCACAGAACAGCTGAGGTTGGAAGGCACCTCTGGAAATCGTCTAGTGCAATCCCCCAGCTCAGGCAGGGTCACCTAGAGCAGACTGCTCAGGGCTGTTTCCAGTAGGGTTTGGAATGTCTCCAAGGAGACTCCACAACCTCTCTGTGCCAGTGCTTAGTCACCCTCACAGTAACAGGATGTTTTTTCATGTTCAGATGGAATTTAATGTGTTTCAGTTTGTGCTCATTGCCTCTTGTCTTGAAGCAATGGCCTTTTAGTGGCCTTTTAACAGTACAGTGATAACAGTTTGATGCAATCCATGTATCTCCCTGGAAAGAATACATTTTCTATAGTTTCTGTCAATGGCTAAGTTTGCCATATGTTTCTAGTAGGTTGAAACTGTACAGTCACCAATAGTACCTGAGGGAAAATATTCTGGAAAATATTTGTCAACACGCAAGAGAAAAGTTTCATATCACCTAATTGTTACCTTAAACTTTCAGCCTAGGTGGGAAGGATGTGTAAACTCAGACAAGCAAAAGCATTGTATTCCTGCTATGATCTGGGAGTAGTAATTAAGTTATTCAGAAAACAATGAAAGATGTAGCCACTAAAAGTGACACATGGAACTTTGCAAAAGTTGTCACCTCTTACAGGGCTCGAGGTCTTTTTCTCCTGTAGTCAGAACATGTGTTCTCAGTCAATTGTATAAAAACAGTAAGCAAATAAAACGAGAAAATTCATGGTGTATTTATGGTGTGCACTGTATGACTTGATTATTTAATCTATAATATCTTTTTCTGAAACTTGGAAAAGACTTTTTTTGGTGCTCTCTTTAGCCTGGGATGCATACATACACACACATTCCCATTCAATTAATCTACAAGGAATAACCTCCCAGAAGAAGACATACTTGTATTTTTTTCCTCTTAATATTACCACACGTTGAACTCCTGATGACCAACTGAGCTTATCTGGAGGGTACAGCTGTAAACTCTGGGATCAGTGATTACTTATAGGAACAAAACCCTAAAACCTGCAATGAATCATGACTGTGGCAGCCTCACAACTCAGTCCATACACATTGCCTGAAATATCTCACCCATAAACTCTGTTTTTGCCTGTCTTGAACAAGTTCCTCATGGAAACATCCTCCAGTTCAAGTTCTCTAGGCTTGTTTCCAAAGCTCTGCCATCTAAATCCCCTTTTAATAACAACAGTGTGTACCGGCAATCTTGGTTTGACTTAGGGGGGAAACATAGTGAGAAATTTAAGAAGTTATTGCTATTATTACTGTTATCCAAATTCAACATGAGAAGACAGCCATTAGAAGCGTTCAAAGGGCATCTGAGGGGTGGGAAGTAAAAGAAGAGTGACTTTATAAGAGAAACAGAATAGGCAAGATGAGGAGAGGGACTATAATGGATTAAATTTGTAGTTCGCAGTGGATTGCCACTTCCTATTTTAGCTCCCTTAATACAAGGTCTAGTTGTCTCACCATCTTAAATCTGTATCTTCAAGATTGTCTTATGAAGAAAATAAAAATTCTTCCCTTTATTTTATAATGGACAACTAAAGCACTAAAACTGTATATATACTGTTGACATGAACAACACCTAACCTGGGCTTGAAGACGAATGTGCTGGTTGCTGAGGTTCTCTGCAGGGAAATTCTACGGAGAGTAGGCTGCTGGCCGTTATGGAGGGAAAACACCCCAGGTGTGTTTTCTAGTTTAAAGCATGCCCTCTTTACCTAGATGTCTGGGTTCCTTTCCAAGAAATGCAGAATGATAAGTACTTCTGAAAAGCAATTAAAAAAGCTGAAACTACAAAGGAAAGCCTAGACTTCATGATTTAGGACTTCTAAACTAGGAGGGCAGTGGCTACAGCACTAATATGGATTGATTCAAAGGTCTTCCAAATCAACGAAAACCACTTTTTTTAGACCAGAAGGAATTCACTAGTTGAAATAACACTAGTTTTTTGATGCTTCTGCAGTCACTGTCATATAAATATTTGTTTATTACATATGTTTCTGTGGTGTCTGTTTTGTTTTATGATTTGGGTTTTTTTGTTTCATTTCAAAAAGAAAAAAAAACAACCACAATATTGCATGGAAAAGATACACATTTTCACCACATTCACCATCCTGCAGAAATAATAAATTGTGACTAATCTGGATTGTGTGGATTAGTGGGCCTCCACTGCTATTGCCCTTGATATTTGAAGATTTCTTTGGGGAATTTCAGGTTTATTTTTATTTTTACTGGCTGCAGTAGCCTTTTGGTCATCTTTTATGCAAGTATAGGAAAGTAGGTAAATCCTTGTGTATTAAAATTAATTTATCCATGGCTCTAATAAACCAACAAATGAACATGTTCAAACATCACAAAATGATTGTACTGTGCTAGGAAATGACAGATCATTTCCTCCTATACATAATAAGACAGCCTTAACAGTAGGATGTTTGAACACACCAGTAAATCAGGAAACAGGGACGTTTTACCATAGGAAGAATATTAGTATGAAGTACGATTTATATCACTGTTCATTACATGAGCAGGAATCCCAGCTACCCAGCTGAGGAAAAGATTGAAAATAAAATGAAATGTAATAGAGATTTTTTATTTTTTTTTTCCTGGAAAGCTTTATGTCCAAGAAAATGGAAACTAAATATATATCTCTGTCTCTTTCTTTATATCGTTCTTGTTGATATGTTTGCATGTGTAGATAGAAACAAAAAAGAAAAAGAATGAGATAGTGTGGATAATACCCCACTTGCATTAGTATACTTGAGGAGGGCAAAGCTGCGTTTTGGTAGAAGCAGCTACTTACACTGCCTCTTCCCATATGTAGTCTTTGGCAATAGTTGCAACATCTTGGAAACACAGCTTTTACTTTTGTGTGTCTGGAATCAGAACAAAATTAACCAAAGCTAAAGCGACGGTGACAGACTGAAACAATAGGTCTTTACAAGGAGGCTATTCTATTTCAATGCACTTAGTTAAGTGAGAGGAATCCCTTGTAGACTGTCTATAACCTGCAGGTTTGCAGTAAGAGTCCAGTGGATTAGCCTGTCCTAGTTTATTGGTATATTAAGTTTGTAAGCACCTTCTGCTATTCAGGCTGCTCTGGCAGAAAGAGGGACCTCACTCCATTCCTGGCTTATCAAGGAGGCATATTGTATTTCTCTAAGCATGTATGTGTTTATATATTGCTATTAATTACATATGTGAGTGTGTTTGTATTTTGGGACGTAATTTTGACATTTTTTATTGTGTTTTGTTCTTAAGTTCACAATCCAGCCCAATTTCTACAAAATTTGTGACTAGAGTTACTGTATATATATATATATATATGTATGTGCATGTTTACGTACATATACATTTTAGGTATTTAATGGTGCTGATAGGTACATAGTGGAATTGATTAGATCAATGACCATTAGCTTCCAGCAGAAACCATGTTTTCTATTTACCTTCTTAAGTACTTTGTAATATCTGTCCTGCAGAGGTTTGCAGTAATTCATTCAGTCATGTGTTCTTTGTTCCTTCTTTCGCCATAGCAGCAGTATGAATACTTCTGCCATGATTCAATATTTGCTGTGAAGATGCAAGTAGAGTTTTGCTACCATAGACAGATTTGGTCGGTGGCAATTTCTTCACTCTTGACCATTGTTAAGCATGGCCTTGCCATTGCCATTCTTCTGCAGGCTGGGATGGATGCCCCGGTGTTTCTTCTCAGCTGCTTCTAGTGTAAGAGCACTGAGCCAGGAACAGATATTCATGCTGTTAGTACTGAAGCATGTGACCTTGTATTTGGTAAAACCTTGCTTAAAGCTTTTTGTGATTCAGGGCTTAAAGTCTTGGCATCTCCCCAAACCAACAGACGAAATGCTTATTTTGCATTTCTTTATCAAGAAGTTGCTTCAACACATTTGTTGAGGGTTTTTTTCTTAACTTTCTTACACTTATTGCTCATTTCTCCTGCAAATCCAAGCTGTCTTGGTGTCATGCATCCTTTTGTAGATGTAGACCTCAAGGAAAGACCAATGACAACTACAGTATTTTAATAATACAAAATCTGCAAGTTATCTATAAAAAACAAAGGTGAAAAAAACCAAACTGAGGATTCATCAGTCGAGTAGCTCATGCAGCAACAGGTAATGCAAATGAAACTGTCGTGCAGAGCTCACTCTGTCTCACAGTCTTTCACAGAATCACAGAATCATGGAATGGTTGAGTTTGGAAGGGAGCCCTGGAGATCATCTGGTCTAATCCCCCTGCTTTACCCGGACCACCTTGAGCTGAGTGCCCAGAACTATGTCCAAACAGCTTTTGAATCTCCAAGGATGGAAACTTGTGCTGGTTTTCGCTGGGACAAAGTTAATTTTTTTTATAGTAGCTTGTATGGGGCTATGTTTTGAATTTTTGCTGAAAACTGTGTTGATAACACAGGGATGTTTTAGTTATTGTCAAGCAGTGCTTATACTGAGTCAAGGCCTTTTCTGCTTCTCATGCCACCCCACCAGCAAGTAGGCTGGGTGTGCACAAGAAGTTGGGAGGAGACACAGCCGTGACAGCTGACCCCAACTGACCAAAGGGATATTCTAGATCATATGATGTCATGCTCAGCAGTATAAAGCTGCAGCAAGAAGAAGGAATGGGAAGATGTTCAGAGTCAAGGTGTTTGTCTTCCCAAGTAACTGTTAAATGTGATGGAGCCCTGCTTTCCTGGAGATGGATAAACACCTGCCCACTGATGTACAGTAGTGAACAAATTCCTGATTTGGCTTTGCTTTTGTGTGCAGCTTTTACTTTACTTATTAAACTGCCTTTATCTCAACCCACAAGTGCTCTCACTTTCCCCCTTCCAATTCTTTCCCCCATCCTGCTGAGGGGGAGTAAGCAAGAAGCTGTGTGGTGCTTAGTTGCCAGCTGAGGTTAAACCACGACAAGTCTTCACAACCTCTCTGAGCAACCTGCGCCAGTGCTCAGTCACCTTCACAGTAAAAAAGTGTTTCCTGATGTTTAAACAGCCTCTTGCATTGCAGTTTGTGCCCATTGACTCTGGTCCTGTCACTGGGCACCCCAGAAAAAAGCCTGGCTCCATCTTCTTTACATCATCCCTTCAGGTTTTTATATACATTGATAACATCCCCCCTGAGCCTTCTCTTCTACAGGCTAAACAGTCCCAGCCCTCTCAGGCTTTCTGGAGAGCTGCTGCAGTCTCTTCATCATGTTCATGGCCCTTTGCATTTAACTGTCTCAAACATGTCCCTGTCTCTCTTGTACTGAGGAACCCAGAACTGGACACAGAACTCCAGGTGTGGTCTCACCAGTGCCTAGCAGAGAGGAAGGATCACCTCCCTCATCCTCTTGGCAATGCTTTGCCTAATGCAGCCCAGGATACCAATGCAGCCTAACTTGTTCTTTATCATCCAGTAGTTCCAACATCTGCCTCCCTTATGGTTTCCTACCTCTCCTTAATATCTGGGATCTCCCACAAAACCTCAGAAAACTGTTGGATCAACAGTTGCTTCATCAGGCAGAAAATTTTTATTACTTCAGTCTAATTTATTGATTATCAAGAAACAGTTTTTTACAGTGAGATGGGAAGGCAAGTCCATGAAAGTACTGTCATCCTTTCCTATGTTTTCTTGTGAATAGTGCTGCTGTCAGTGGAGAAGTAAGGAAAACATAGTTTTATAGTTATTTTTTGTGGGTTTTACTGAGTCTTGTACAAGGGAGAAAGTCTTCGGGGTCACGAAAAAGAAAGCAACTGGTTATACAGAGACATAAATAATTCCAATGTCAGATTACAAAAGATCATAATGCCTGTCTAAAATAGACTTACGTAAGTTATTGACAACTGCAGAATTTCTTATTAGTAGGAAGGTGTTCACAAGACCTTGCTTAGGGCAGTATACATACCTAATGCATGGCTGTCACTCATAAAAGGATCACAACTTTTCCATGTAGTATTGTTTCAGGACTTGGAGGGAGTCACACCTGAGGAGTCACACCTGAAAAATCATCTGGAAATCTTCCTTTTCCTTAGACTAAATCTTTTTGCAGGATTTCAGGGGAACAAATTTTTAAAATAGATTTTTTTTCCTATACAGAAAAGGTTGTAAGACTAAGTAGGATTTATGATATACAGAATTATAGAATTAGAGAATAATTTAAGTTTGACAGGACCTCCAGAGTTTGTCTAGGCTCTCCCCTGATTCAGAGCAGGTTGAGTTGATCAGGACCTTTTCCGGTCAAGTTCAGTGTGTGTCCGAGGAAAGAGCTCCTACAACCAGCCCCTCTAGGCAGCATATTCCAGTGTTTGATCACCCTTACAGTGATATTTTTTCCCTACTTATATCTCCTCCTTGAGTTTCAGATGATCAAAATGTGTAGATTGATGTGTGTGTTTGTGTGGTGCAAGTGTGTGTGTACACAAGGGAGTGGTAAATTATAAAGAATATTTAATTCTTCTTCTATCTACTCTCAAACAACAGCTTAATGATAGCCACCAAAGCAAAGCAGTAAAGTTTCATGCTTACCTTGCATAAGGTACTTGCTTCTATAACAAGCCAGCCGAAATTCCATAAAGAGCTGTTTCTACATTAAGATTGGGGGTCAATATTCAGGTGGCGCATTTGACTTTCATTGTGAGAAACTATGTGTGTGCAATTTAAGGTATTCTTTCATGAACTTGAAAGTTATTTTCCCCCAAATTTGAGTTCATTTAGAATTGGTGGAAATGAGGTGAAACTTCATGCAAATTGAGATCAGTGTGAGTGTTCATGTTGTCTTCTCTGATGACCTCCGTTTTAGATAGCTGACACATACAGACTGACTGCAGCTAAAGATTAAACAGCTATATAGCTATATGATGATATTAAAAACATTTTCAAATATTCTCTTCAGACAAGTAAATACCCACTGAAAGCTGAAGGTGGCTTCTAAGGTACTCTTCAATCCCCTAGGGTAAAAAAAATATATACACATATATGAAGGTAAGTTATTGGAACACAATAGACGAAGTGTCTTCTAATTTCACTGTGACATTTGAAATGCTCTGTGATAAGCATGCAGTGAAACTAAGTTTACAGACTTGCGGCATGTATTGCAGATGTATTTTTCAGGTTAAACTATTTGACTTGTATTATAACAGAGACAGAATAAGTATATATATGTTCCTGTGCTTGTTGTGTTTTACTTCAGAAGTCCCTTCCAACTCAAACCATTCTGTGAACCCCAAACCTACCTGTATCAATTTATGTAAACCAATATTCTTTAAAATAGGTTTTCAGAAGCCCTGAGAAGACTTTTGCAGCATGATGGAATTACCTTCTGTGTATAGTGTTTTTAAACAGCTTGCTTACCACCTCCACCAAGTCTGCACCTCAGTTAGAAATGCCTGCCAGTCCATTGTGAGATTCATGAGAGTTTATTACAGCTTGCTACAAGTTACTTCTAGCGAAAATGTCAGTGGTTAGTATATAACTATGTTAGGATAACTTATAGCAAGCTTGAAGCAATTTATGGCTTCTGCGTGAGGGGTTGATATAGAATCTTATTATGTAAATTTGTTAAGCCATATTTCACTTGAAAGTTTTTCCTCCTCCCATGACCAGCAGACTGAGCTAGAGAAAGCAGTACGCCCCTTCCTGACACACTTGAACGTGACGATCATATTGAACATTCAGTTATTTCAATGTGCTCTTTTAATTTCCACAAAGAAGTGAAGTATTAAATCCAAGAAGTGCAATGTGTGGAGAAAGCAAACATTTGAATGTGCAAGGCATCGAAAAAAAGACCTTTAGCATATCTCATTTTCTTGGTTCTTTTTTACTTCTTTTTTTTTTTTTTTTTTCGCCTGTGCTTGATTATTTAAGAGTTTTATGCTTGCCATAACTCATCTGTAATATGTAATTGATTCCACCAGTTGTCTCTTACTGCTATGGGCATTCTAATCAATTAAGGATCTTCATTGAACTGTGGCCTCCTATTTTCCCTCCTCCACCTTTCTTCCATTAAGTCTCTTGAGCGTGACCACATGCCTACTTGTGTTTACGTATGGATGTGCTTGTTTGTTCTTTGAACTTAAATCAAGTTCTTTCATTTTCTTTATCTTAGCGTTGCTTATCTCTGCCTGAATTTCCTCAAGATTCTGTATTCTGTGGGGCTCGCTTTAATTTCCAGCTATCCAAAAAGCTGCTTGCACAGCATCCAAAATGTAAACAGTATTTCTGCAGTTTTTATCAGGCAATCTTGTGATATTATTGCATCAATATATCTATAATGATTCAGTGTCATAACCAATGTTATCATCAGGCAGCAAGCACCCAAATAATCCTCTAAGATCCCATAAAGCCTTTCAGTTTATTTAATTATTTCTACAGCTTTAAAATTCAACTGGATAGCCAACACAGGTTTTCTTCCTTCTGTGCAGACTACTGTTTTTTTTTTCTTATCCCATATATTTGAGAAACTATCTTTTGATTTAATCTCTGTGTAATCCAGAGCTGTAAAATTCTAATTGTAATTGCCTTTACTGCTGGATTACTGTTGTCCTTGACATCTGGTGTGCTGAATATTTAAAGTTAAAGAGTCAAATTCCCAGACATGCCTAACCTCTGGCCTCTAAATTTGGAAACTGTTGCACTTCAATAATTATGGAGTAGAATACGTTGCTTTAATAGAGTGGCCTTTTCATAAACAAGGAAGAGAAACAGTCTTTGAGGATCAAGTGATTTGATTTTCTGCTGTGAGCTAATCCAGTTGTTTGTCTACCATAAAAATCCCCTGAGCAATAATCTTAGCATTTTTCCTTGCATGAGGGAAATATATGTAGCATAATTGTTCCTCAGTATTTTCATTATATATGTACCATGTGTTCAGGGGCAGTTTGCATACAAATACATCTCCTTTGGCCCTAAAAGTTGCATACAATTCTTCAAAGGCAGCACACAGTGCTGGCCAGCACATACCAGAAAGCATGTTGCTCTCTCCTAAAAAAGTGCTCATACTGTTCCCTTCCTTCTTTTAACACCTGAAGTCAGAGGACAGGCCCAGCTTCTGGAAACACAGGGCTTCCTAAAGCTCCTGGTGGGGCAACATTTTTCTGTGTCATGTATTGTTCTGCATTTTAATCTTGCACACCCAGATTCAGGAAGTTTCCAGGCTGAAAGTATCTGAGGGGGTTTATCTAGCTAACTTGGACTGGAATTTGCATCGGATCAAAGTTTAGGCTTTCCTCACCACCACCACTACATCCATTTTCTCTTTAGCATCCCCAGGGAAACCTTAAAAAGTATTGTAATACCAACGTGCTGACTCAGGCTTTTTTCTCTTGGAGGGATGGCATTAAAATCCTTTCCCCAGGGATTTCTGCAACTGTTAGCAGTAAGAAAATTTATCTGATACTCTCTTTTTTTCTTCCTTTTCTATATAATTGCTAAGCTGGCAAGCAATGATTCTTTTCTTCTTTTCCTGCGAGTTATTTTTTCCCTCTGTTCTTTCTTTCGCTAATGTTACAGAGAACTCATGGGAGACAAGAAGAGACCTAAAAGACTTAAATTATTTGACTGGAAAATGTGCTGCCTTTTTATTACTTCGGTGTCTCAAGGAAAAAGTACTCATTTTACTTTTATGGGAGATAGCACGACTTACTGGATTAGGTTACTTTTCAGTTAAGTACACTTGTGTTATTAATTGAATGAAGATCAACTTTATTTGGCAAGAGTAGATAAAATGCTCATTTAAAATTTAGGATTTTATACGATAGTTGTTTCCTTCAAATTAAACCAACTGCAGAATCCAAGCTCTCTGCACATACACAACAACTGAGAACAGACTTTGGCTACTCATGGCTTCAGTGGATAGTTACAGTGATTGTAAACACTGATGGACAGTTTCAGAGCTTCTCCGGTTCTATTTTGTAGAGACTGGGGATGATGAAAGAGACTTCATGACAGCTGTATATGTCCTGAGAACCTTGCTGTGTGATGGCACTGCCTCGGTGTTTGGTGTGAACTAGTTATTAGAGTGTTTTGGTGCCAAATGAGCCCTGATACAGCCCAATATCTAGCCTCATGTTTCTTGAATTTGTCAATGTTTGCTTTGTCCTTCAAATGGCTTCAGAAGTATTAGAACAAAGCAGTCACTTACATATAAATCTAACACATATACCCATACAGGTAAGTCTTATGTGTACTCCTCTGATGATTTTAAACCAGGATCAAAACCCAAAAGCAAACCCAAAAAACTCACAGAGGGCGCTTGAATATTTTTAACACTTTCTGCCTGGAAACAAGGCAGAGAAAATACCTTCTCTCTTTAGATAGGTATCATGTGTTATAAAAAGAAAGGTAAAGAACAATTCCCTGTGTATGTTAGTTTAAGATGGGACTTATGTCACTTAACTTTGTCTGCCGAAAATTTAGGCAGCCACTTATAAGCTAGCCATCCAGAATCATTTTGTAGGCAACAAAGATCACCATTTCCAAGAGTCCTGCATACCCAATCTAAACAATGGCATGACTTATTATCCCATGGAGGCACCTGTCTCTTCCATTAACATTAGAAGAAATCTTGAAAATTAGCTTGGGCTTGATGCCCAACTTTTAGGCAAGCAAATTTAGATGAGATGAATCCTACTCTTAGTCATTATTTTAAGTTGAAGCCAACTCCAGGTATGTCGTATCTAATACCAATTTGTCATTTAAATGGCCTTCATGCACAGATCATGCTGTGCTGTTGATAAAAAAAAAAAAAAAAAAAATCAATTCTTTGGCCATACCAATTCTTTTAAGACAGTTAAGTCACCCCAGAGCATTTTACTCTAAATTGGCAAATTAAGTTCTTCTGTTCCTCATTGCCCCTGAGAAAACAGCAAACTCAGGAAATCTTAGACCTAAATCAGAAAATAGGAGACCATGAAAAGTCTGCTGAAACCAAACATAGTGACTAGGGCAAATTAAAAAATGATACATCTTTATTGCATCATGTGTTAGACCTAATGTGCATATCTAACGGGGCTAAAACATTAGTCTTACTGTGTATGGGATGTGCCATTGGTCTGTGCAGTCATTCCAGGAAAAAAAAGAACAAACAACTCAGAATGACAGAATAGTATGTACAAAAACACAGAGTTGAGAGATTTGTAATTTTATCAGTCATCAACAATCCTTCAGTTACAGAAGAAAAAAGCATTGACAGGTTTTGAGCTAAAAACAGGAAAGTAATAGAATATGTTTTCAGTGTTCACAATTAAATGCTGAAAAGCAAACAACTTCAATTATAAAAAGAAAATAAAAATATAATTCAACTCAAATAACTTTTTTATCATTATTTTTTTGATAGCCTGAGTAAGACGTGTTTAAATACTGGCCCTTTACACAGAAATACATATATAAGCATAAGTGAGAAAAGGTGATGGGGAGGATTAATGTCTTTCACTGAATAATTCCATTTTTCAGAAAAAAAAAAGACAAGGTTCAAAGTACACAAATACTTTGATGTCTCCTACATTGACAAAAATACCTTATTTTGTTCTCTTTATTAATATCTGTTGTGAAAAGAACGACTTTTCCAACACATGACCAAATGGTTCAATTTCAGTTGAGCATATTTTACCTACATAGAGATTTTAAAGGACTGTGATTGATCTAAACAAAAGTAAAACCAACTTTATTTTAACAGAAATTGCTTGACGTTTAGTCTGGCTTCTGAAAACAAAATTGTATTTTGAGGAGGGGGAGAGTGAAATACCTTGATTCCTTCAACCTAAAAAAGAAATCGTTGGGTTTAGATATTAAAAAGCCGCCAAAACCAAAGATTGCAGGTCTGCCCTCAAACAAAACAGGAGGCAAAATCTAGGGCTCAAACATCCCAAACAGGTGTTTGGACTGTTATCTTCACAGGACAGAAGAATGAGACCCTGTGCATGACTTGTCTTGTCAAGGGTCTTCTTGTCCTTGTCCTTGTCCTCTTCCTCATCATCATCCTCCTTCTTCTTCTTCTTCTTCTTCACCACCTTCTTCTTTGCCTTCTCCTCCTCTCCTCTCCTCTCCTCTCCTCTCCTCTCCTCTCCCCTCCCCTCCCCTCCCATAATTTCTTTTACTTGAATGGCATTTGTGCCACTCATGTTTGCTGGAAGATTTCTTTCAGCTGGTAGCAAACTTCTGGTTCCTTAGATTACATCTCTGTTTGGCTAAAAATAAGCAATTTCCAAAAGAGTATTTTCTAAAAGATGGGATGCATGCATAGGAGACTTGATTGCAGTATTTTGATATACAAACTGTTCTGAACTTCTTAGATAGGTATATAATTTCCCTTTGTAGGAATGGAGAGCAAGCGGTTGGTGAGATCAAGGCGGTATGCTATGCTTTTTTATAAGCTGGAAATGTCAGCAACCATTACAATTTACTATTTGATATATAACTTTTTTATTGTAATATAGGAGCATGCCACAGTTCCCTTTATGATTTGTCAGACTACAGACAGTTGGCTCTCTCCATTTATATAAATACATTGGTTAGCTTGCAAATCTAGTTAGTTATTTGGAGTTGCTGTGTGAGGAATTGATGCCGCTACAATAGAAGAGCCTCAGCTGTAAATATGTAAGATTAGAAATAAAATTGCTGCAACTTACAGAAATCAACAGACCTGGAGTTTTTGTTTAAGCCCAGGAATACAGCAAATCTGGGACATTCATATAGAAAGGAAATTCCTTTGATATATTAAAAAAAAAAAAAAATCTGAACTGTTTACTTAACAACCTATAAAAATATATACCTGAGAGTGAAGTGGGTAATAAGATGTCACATTTGTTCTATAAAAATACTTTGCTACTAGGAAAATGATTCAAAAAAGAGTAGTCAGCATCTGAAGCAAACCATCTGCTGAAGACTTGCACTCCTGATCTTCTGATGTTAATAGCTGGGAAGGGCAAAACTTACCCACCTTACATCCATCAAAAATATAGTGGGTTTTATTTGTTATTGATTCTTAAGGTACAGTGAAGTGCTGCCTCTGGAGAGTGCTTGCTGACGTGGCAGATGGTCTTTATTACTCCTAAAGGTCTGTTTGGTTAATGGCATTCTAATTCTTTAGTACCTCCATCTATCTACCCTTCCTTTCCAATTAAACATTAGTGACACATTTTTATGGCCTCTAAAGCAGCATAAATTAGCATAAACTATGGACACAATAGAGTAATCCACTAATTGCAATCTGATGACTAACTTGGAGAAACATGGAAGACATACTGAAGTTTTAAGATTGGAGAGCTCCTGTGAAAGTTATTCTGATGTGAAGAACATTTTAGGTCTAAACAAAATCCTTCCATACTGGTAGTTAAAAGAAGTACTGGAACACCAGTTTAACATACATCTAATCTTCAAACTTTACCACAAGTCTGTATGTTGGTGGTCATAGTGTGGAGGCCCATTATAAACAGGCATGTGCAGAAAAACTCTCTTCATATGCTACAGAAGCTAAAATACAGTTAATGGGCATCCAAGCAGGGCCTGACCTTAAGTATATTTAAGTTATAGCAGGAATCCATTGCCTTCAGGGGGATCAGGTCATAGCTGTAATGACTGTTTTAAGTCACTATACAGAGTCCCATAAAAGTTTCACATTCAAGCGTTTCTCATCAGAACAGGGTACATTTGAATTAAATTAACTTAATTAAATCAAAATGTAACGAACTATAGCCATTTTATTATATTGATAGCTCTTTAGCTGTATTTAAATGTCATATTTTCACAAAGTTTAATTATGCTTTCCTACTTCCCAGAAAAAATACTGAATTTAAGACTGTTATCCCCCTTTCTTCAGGTGAGAAAATGGTGAGGAAGTGGACAATTCTTTATGTTGGCTTCTATTCTTGGCAGCCTTTGAAGTGAGTATTTAAAAACAAAGGGCACTTTCAAAAGACTTAAGCCAAAAAGTACTGGATGCTAAGCCAAATCTAGGACTCACTTGCACTATTGTCTCTCTTGTGCCTCATCCATCAGATGATACTTTTAATGCTACCTGAGCATGATGCTCTCTCTGCCTCTCGGCATTACTGAGATTATAGATCACTGAGAGATAGCGTATACTTGTCCTGTGTGCTTGCCTTGTTTTATGCTTTTGCCTAAGCCTTCAAGATTGCCCATTACTGAGGACAGGATACTTGTCTAGAAGGAATTTTGATCTGACTGAGAACATTATGTCCTCAGCTATGTTGCACACAATAAAGTGAACTGACGTGTGGAAGATGGCTTTCTTGTTCTCTTTTTATGTATTTGTTTGGTCTTTGCCCACAAATGTCTTGTGACAATTAATTTTCCTTCTGGATTATCTAGAAAACACTTATGCAAACAAATAACAAAACAAATACATCAATAGGTGCATAAATCCGCCACTGACAGTGTTCAACTAAATAGTTTTAAGCTCTATCAGATAAATGAATAAGGATTGTTCTTTGTTTTTGCTTTTAAGTAAGTTATCCTCCGATGTTCTAAATGTGCCTTTTATTCATACATTGCAGGGGTGGTAGCACAGCTCTAGCTATAAACCACATCATAGTTTTATGGACAAGGACAATAATGTAGATGTTAATATGTGCATTCTTGAGCAGTATCCTTTGGATGAGTCTCTAAGTTATTGAGAAAAAAAACCAACATGAAACCCCATATCAATTTTTACTAACATTAAAAAAGAAATAATAATTTCAAAGTTTTACATCAGTTCCTATGTATGCTTATGTATCAATTGCTTATAATCATAAAGGAAAGGTTAGTGTTCATGATTTTCATTGCTTTGTACTTTTCAAATTTTCTTAGCCTAGTTTCATGTGTCACTTTAACAATGGATATCTTTTTACTTACAACTTCTGACTATTTTGCTGTTCTTAAGTTTTTGAAGAAAATACTCATAGTCCCATCCTCACCAGCAACAGCAGCAAGAATTATGTTTCTTATGATTTTCTGATTTTTTCTTCAGATATTGCATATTAAAATTTACTGAGGTACAACTAGTAGAGTAAAACAAATTGGTCTGTCTGGATGGTATGTGAGCTAGCTATGGATGTCACTTACTATAATAGCATTTCTAACAAATGACAGGTCAAAGTCTTGGGTTTCGAAGTATTTATGCAGAGTGTCAATCATTTACTCTTTGCCAGTTCAAATGCATAGTCATCTAGGCATACCTTTAAGGGATGTCCCTGACTTTTCATCAAAAATTCCTTTTTCCCTATCTCATCTAGTGGGTCTTAATGACTGGAACTCAAACAGAGGGAAATAATGACATATTTGAAAGGAAAACCTGAACAGCTATACTGTTTTTGTTGCTATTACTCACCACCTCCTAAATTTATAGTGCAATTTGACTCTTTCCCCCCTCTCTACTTTTTAAGTAAACAGAATTTCTTGGATTTTTCAACAGAGAGTCACCTTAGCCTTTTAAGTAAAATAAAGAACATAATTAAATAACTAACAGAAGCTGCAACATAAGGGAGGGTCATGGCAAGACATGAATTTAATAGCATCCTACAGAAAACATGTAATCAACAGCAAGGATGAAATTAACTTTACCGGTAGTACCTAAGATGATATTTAGAAAGCAACTTGGAATGAAAAATCAGTTTCTTACTTTGTTTCAGCAATATCTATGACTAGTTCAAATAGTCAAATGATGTTTATCTTTTCAAGTGCAGTTTTTCCTGATGGCATTCTCGTGTCTGAAGTGTGAAATGCATAATGAAGGATCTAATAAATGATGCAATATATGTTTCATTGCAGAAACTTTCCACTATTTCCTGAATATCTGTGTCTTTGAAAGATGTTTTTTCCAGGAAAACTTAATTTCTTGATTATTTCATTTGTAAGTAGCACAAAAGGCAAAGAAACGGGTTTATTTTTAATTCATTACCACATTCAAACGAGTATTTATAGTATTGTGATTAGTGAACCATCTGTATTAGTTAAGGACTGAACAGCAAGGTTTGCAAAAGTCTGCATTTACTCAAAAAATAATTCAGAAGTCTTCACCACGTTACATAAGCTCCTGATGAACTTACACCTTTTTGTACGATAGTCTTTCAGCATGCGTGGAACTTCTTTATGTCGATAGGTTTTGTTCATTTTTAGCAGGTGAGATCCACCAGCAAAGAGCTGACATAGCAATTCTGGGTAGCAGTTTTCTAAAGTGTTTAGTGTTTAATCCACTTTGTTTCCACTGAAAGCACTGGAACTTACAGAACAATGAATGTCCTGGAACTGGTGCTGTTATGTTGTAGAAAATCCCGTGATGATGAAGACACTGATCACTTAAGGTTTTGTTCCACTTTAAGGAAATTTCCATTATAATTTCAGTTTACATGGAACTGAGCAAAAATAGTATTTCAAGATTAAAGAGAGGTTCCAGAGGTCTCAAAATAAGAAGTATTTCTCCATTAGTTCTGTTTGTCTTCGATTACTTGTATTAAAGTCTGCGTGGTTCACATTTTATGACATTTCTCCACCATGCCTTTGTGCATTTACCCTCTAAAAGTCTTATTTCTGACCAAGAATTTAGACTTAACTTTCACATTAAGTGTCATGAACAGTATCTAGAATTTAATATTACAAACTGACATTATTGCATACCATTAAATATGAATTTAAATCTACTCGGAGAAAGGCAAGTCTCTTTTTTCCTTGGCATTCACACAGTTCATTTAGTACCTTTATGGAAATGAGGGTGTTCCTAGAATCGTTCTAGTGTGCTGGTCTTATTACACAGACACTGATGCTCACAAAGAATGTTATTTATGTAAGTATTTCTACCAAAGTCTATGGGACATCTCCCTGCTGTAAAGTTGCAATACAAAGGGGAAGGTGGAATTGGGCCTACAGACATTAATGATTACCAAGCACCCAAACTTAGAAAGCAGGTAACTTAATTATATAAATCAACAGGAGATTGACCCTGCAGTGAATTTTTAATAATACACTAATTGCATGATAGAGAAATCAAATTAGACATTAGTGGCAAATCTTCATCTCGGCATGCAGAGAGTTACATCCCCAAATCTTGTTACTAATAGAAGAACTGCACATAATTCTTGAGGCAGTACGAAAACAATTTAGGTTGGATTTTTCCCTCTTTCCTCCCCTATGAAAAGAGTTAATATTAAATCTGTCTCAGTTCTTCTATATTGATCTCGAGGGTGACTCTCAGCTGCCCTCAACTATTACCTATTGTAGTCTCCTACAGCTTGTAAATTGGTTGTGGAACCAAATAATTAAGACCTTTATCACAATAGTTTTCCAGTGGAAGAAAAAGCTGTTTCGGCAGGGGAGAAATTTTGTGAAACCTGTGGAGAAAATTCATCTTGAGAATAAATAATTATTCTAAAATTCCATGAAAAATCTCCTGAAAGTTTCAAAATTGCATTTCACATTCTCATTTTACAATTTGTCTTTACTTATAACAGACATCTAAAATAATTCTGCTACTGTTATGTCACAATAATGAAATGTGCTATTTGTATAATCATTTTTTGCAGCTACTACTGATAGAAGCATCATCTGGAGATCAAAGTGTCTTTTGTTCTGTTCTGAAAAACGCTTCAAACTGCTGCTTGAAACTTTTCAAAAATAACTTTTTGAAGATATTTGCTTTCATATACAATCTCAAAAGTATCTGTCTCTTTATCTGAAACCCTGAAATTTTTAATGGCATAGATATTCTGATTTTCAGCCTGCTAGTCGCTAGTATCAGCACCTGGTAATTTATGACTGAAATAATAACATTACCAAACACAATATTCTTAAAATCATGAATTGGATGCAAGAAGATCTTAAGATATACTTATTATCACAAAGTGTTCAAAGAATAATTTTGGAAATCAATTGTTCTGCAGACCTTTAGGGGTTTTTTGAGTTTTCAGTGTCTTCTCCTCAAAGATTAGAAGTGTCTTTTCTTATTAGCTGAAAGCTGATTTTTTATGTGACTTCAGGAGGTGGAGTTTTAGTAAATTAAAAAAATCAAACACCATGAGAACTATACTAAGATTATTAATGGCAGTTACACTAAAGCAGGGAAAAATAAGTTACTCTAAGTTAGCATTTATTCACTGGCTATCTCTGTTTAATGCTATTCTACCAGCTAGGCATCAGTTACTATTGATTTCAATGATACTACCTACTAAAAAGAACTCCAAGAGGAGACAATGATTAGAGTTTGGTTTAAAGACACTTGTAAGACTTGAATTATACACCACAATAAACACCTCCCTGATTCACTGTATGTGGAGTTATAACTAAGGTTAGCAGAGACTCATCACACTGTTTTTAAATTTGGACTAAAATGTAGTATTTGTTTTCATAAACTTCTCTATTTTTGTTCTGATTTGGTTACTTTTTAGGAAAAAATATGCTAATATCTACTATGATCAGTGTTAATTTACCTGTGCCCTCAATTCGCAAAAGAAACATCAACTACTCTGCAGCAGAAGCACCAGTTATAAACATCCTTTCCTTATAGAAAGATTTAAATTACACTTTCTTTCCTTCCACAAGATTAAAATATTTTGTTTATAACCATTATCCTGAAGTAGTTTTACAACTTAAACAGTTAATTAGTAAATTGTTTCCCTATCAAAGAATTTGGTTTAACCAACTCAGATTATGTATGAAATTGTGGCTGCAGTATTTAGCTGTATTGAAATGTAAACATTAATATCTGTTCCAAAATTAAATCCACTTCATAATTCCCCTGTTTTCACTGAGCAATCATACTCTTTGTCAGAGTCCTCACAAAATAATCAGTGAGGACTTCTGGCAGTTTCTGCTGCCTTTAATACAAGTAGTGGAACAAGATTCTTTTCCCAGGAGCATCGGCAATGAGCCCTTGCAGCTCTTTCACTCCTCTTTCTGCCATTTGTTGTATGATCTCGAGCTTTAGGCAATCTCCAAGCAGCGTAGGAGTGGTGACTTACAAATGAAACAATTATTTTGACTTGTAAAGTCCTTTGACAAACATTCAGACGGCAGTTATGGATCAGCTAGCAAATGAAGTCTTAGATATGTTTTAAGCGCACAAGATAATTGACCTGAACTATGCTTGTCTGCATTGGTATCCAAAAATCTGTCTCTCCTCAGGCTCTGACTGGTAGCTGACAGCATGACTGAAAGGCTCTCTTAAGCAGTTCTGGATGGGCTCCAGCATTGCCCTGTTCTATCCTGTTGTCTCTTCTCATTCTCACAGTTTTGGGGCTTTTGACACTCTAAAGGGGATGCTTCTCAGTATGTCTCTGTCTCCATTTCATGTCCACAGAATGCCTCCATCAGTTACATCTAATCAGTCACCTTGTTCAATCCTCTGCTGAAATTCCTTTCCTTTTCCTGTAAAGGTTGAAACATTTCTTTAAAAAACCTCTTATTGGTTTGAGAGCTGAGTTCTTCAGTTTTGTTTTCTTTATTTGTTTTGCTTGTTGTTGTTGTTTTTATTCAGACTTTAGAAAGAATCTTTTCTTGCAGTAGAACTGAAATATCCTGTGGTTCAGCTTTGTATTGGAATATGAATGACAGCATGCAATGTTCTACATCACTACTCATTTTATTTACATTTTTGACATCTTTTCTTCTCAAACTCCTTTGTTAGCATAGAACTTTCCAGCATGACTTTATTGCTGTAATATACACATTGTTTGCTCCACTGTAGCTTTTTCCTCTTCTTTACATAGCAACAGTTCTAATTTAAAGCAACAGGTTTTGTTTATTTATTTAAACAGATTGCATCATTGCTGCTCAAAATCATAGAACAAATTATAATCTCGTGTATAATAAAGAAAATGGCTACATTTCTCCCATACCTTATTTAGTCAGAGACAAGATTCTTTCCTCCTTCTCTTCTGTTTGAAAGCATCTTCATGAAAGCATGGGCTAGTCACTGAGGAAACGTCTCAGATCTGCAAAGGGCCTGCCCCTTCTGGATGCTAAAAAATTCCAAAACCTTTCACAGGACTTCCTCATGAGATAGATTTAGTCCTGGATGCATATTCACAAAATCATAGAAACTCTGCTAGTACACCTAAATATGAAGTGTTCTTGACCAAAGTTGATTTGACCTAATCTGACTTTGAAGTTGGTCCTATTTTCAGCAGAAGTTTGGTGCTTCTGCAGATACCCTCCAGAGGTCCCTTCCAGCTCTAAATTATTCTGTGATTCTATGACTGGTGCTCAAGCATGTAGGTAACTAGGGTAACACACAAGGATAACATTTTCAGTATTTCCCCTCTGACATTTGCCTTGGCAGTTTACTCTTACTATAAATGAAAACTGAAGTTTTTGTGATATTAGTTGCATTCAAAAGACTGGCCTCTAAGAGGGAAATGAGAGACATTTAAAGAGAAAACAACAGAAATTTCCCCAGAAATCACAAGGTCACTACTCAGCAATAAATGGAATAAAATTTGATGACCTACTTTTACATTTCAAGGTAATGTTTTGCACTCTTTTCAGTCTTAGGAGAGAACTTCATCTGGCCGTATACATACTCTTGGATTTGTATCTCTTCCTAGGTTGTAGGAGCCAGACCAGAGGATCTGTTATCTTGCAACAAGTGTGAAGTTTCCTTACATGCAGTAAGTTGTGTTTAGAGATATTGTGCTGCCTCCATCAGGTTTTTGGTGTGCAGTATTTTTTTTGTTTATTTTTAATAAGGAACTTTTATTTTCTAATATCATAGAATACCAGGTTGGGAGGGACCTCAAGGATCGCCTGGTTCAACCTTTCTTTGCAAAAGCAGAGTCTAGACAGGATGGCCCAGCACCCTGTCCAGCCAAATCTTAAAAGTGTCCAGTGATGGGGAATCCACCACTTCCCTGGGGAGATTATTCCAGTGGCTCAATGTGAAAAATGCTCCTCTTGTGTCCAATTGGAATCTCCCCAGGAGTAACTTGTACTCATTACCCCTCCTCTTTTCCATGTGATTCCTTGTAAAAATTGAGTCTTCATCTTCTTTGTAGCCACCCTCTAAACACTGGAACACGGTGACCTTTAAGGTCCTTTCCAACCCAAACCATTCTATTATTTGCCACAGCAGCATACTGTTCACTCATGTTGAACTTGCTGTCCACCAGGTTCCCCAGGTCCCTTTCCACAGAGCTGCTCCCTAGGCAGGTAGATCCAAGCCTGTGCTGCACTCCCGGATTGTTTCCCCAGGTGCAAGACCTTACACTTGTCCTTGTTGAACTTCATAAGGTTCTTGTTAGCCCACTCTTCCAGCCTACCCAGATCTTCGTGCAGGGTGGCTCTCCCTTCCAAAGTGACCACTTCCCCACTCAGTTTCATATCATAGGCAAACTTCGCCTGGGTACACTTGATCCCATCATCCAGATCACTTATGAAGATACTAAATAGCATTGAGCCTAATATCAGTCCCTGGGGGACCCCACATTTGACAGGTCACCAGTTTGAAAAGGGGCTATTTACCATCACCTGTCAGCCAGTTCCCCACCCACTGCACAGACCTCTTGTATAGACTATAACACATCAGTTTCCCTAGATAGAAGTTGTGTTTAAAAGTGTCAAAAGCCTTGGAGAAATCCAAGTAGACAATGTCCGCCGCTCACCCCTCATCAACTGAGCAGGTTATTTTGTTATAGAAGGTCATCAGGTTTGTCAAGCACAATTTGCCCTTGGTGAATCCATGTTGCCTTTTCCCAGTCATGTGCTTCATTTGACTTGTGATAGCCCCCAGGGAGATTTGTTCCATAACTTTCCCAGGGACTGAAGTAAGACTGTACATACATAATATACATATTATGTTCCAAAAATAAGGAGGCCAGAGCTGGCAGGGAATATTCTCTTTAGTATCTTTATCAGTGATCTGGATGAGGGGATCGAATGCACCCTCAGTAGGTTCGCAGATGACACTAAGCTAGGCGGGTGTGTTGATCTGCTTGAGGGTAGGATGGCTCTGCAGAGTGATCTGGACAGGCTGGACTGATGGGCTGAGGCCAGTGGTATGAGGTTCAACAATGCCAAGTGCCGGGTCACAACAACCCCATGCAATGCTACAGGATTGGGGCAGAGTGGCTTGAAAGCTGCCCGTCAGAAAAGGATCTGGGGGTGTTGGTGGACAGCCGGCTGAATATGAGCTGGTAGTGTGCACAGGTGGCCTAGAAAGCCGATGGCATCCTAGACTGTATCAGGAATAGTGTGGTGAGCAGGACTAGGGAAGTGATCATCCCCCTGTACTCGGCACTGGTGAGGGCCCACCTCAAGTATTGTGTTCAGTTTTGGACCCCTTGCTACAATAAGGACATTGAGGTGCTGGAGTGTGTCCAGAGAAGGGCTACAAAGGTGGTGAGGGGTCTGGAGAACAAGTCATATGAGGAGTGGCTGAGGGAACTGGGGTTGTTTAGCCTGGAGGAGGCTGAGGGGAGACCTTATCACTCTCTACAACTACCTGAAAGGAGGTTGTAAAGAGGTGGGGGCTGACCTCTTCTCCCTGGTGACAAGTGATAGGACAAGAAGAAATGGGTTCAAGTTATGTCAGACTAAGTTTAGATTGGATATTAGGAAAAAACTTTTCACTGAAAAGTTATTAAACATTGGAATAGGCAGCCCAGGGAGGTGGTGGATTCACCATCCCTGGAGTGTCTAAAAAAAAGGTAAATGTGGTACTTAGGGACATGGTTTAGAGGCAGTTTTGTCAGGGTATGTTGATGGTTGGACTTGATGATCTTAAAGGTCCCTTCCAACCTCAGCAATTCTATGATTCTATATCTACTCCCTCATAAATCAAAGGAGTAAACCTGAAGATATAAGTGTATACACATATGTATGTATGCATGTATTTATATACATGTATGTGTGTAGGTGTGCATGCACACAGACATGCACAAATATGTAGACATACCAGCATACACATAACTATATACAGGCTACATATATGGCTTAATCTTAGAAGAAATAGATGAATTATCAGAATAATGCAACATAGTAATATAACATATTCTAACAAAAAAGCATAGACTACAGATATTTGAAGTATCTGAAAATGGCTGAAGTTACATTCCCTTTTGATTATATTTAATTTCATCTATCTGAGCTTGACATAGTTCTGAAAAATTTGGCAATTCTTACATTTTGAAAGTGTAGCCTTCCTGCTGTACAATAACCAAACCCCTGATTTCAGATTGCATTTCTGTAATATATATCCACAATCATGACGAGTCATAAGAAACAAGAGATGATGGACTCTTCAGTGTTTTCTCTGTAGCTACAAAATAACCTGAAGCTTCAAAATTACAAAACGAGACACCTAAGAATAGGAGCATAAGAATATACAGACAATACTTGCAAATGCTCCTGTACTTGTTTATGTTAGAACATTTGTATTTTTCAGAGAGTGCTGACTCACCACACAAGTCATCTGACAAAAAACTAATTTTACATTCTACCCATCATACAACCAAGTTATTTCTGGACAGATATATATCAGACAACAATAATTAACACCCCCAACATTGCCTTCAACAACATAACTAGGAAGAATACAGAACATTCATGTTACTTATAGCAGTTGAAGATACACTGAATGTTTCTGAATTAATTAGTGTTGCTTTGCAGTATAGATGTTGGATGTGCGTAGAAGAGATGAGCTCTAACAACCTGTGTCTTGTTGCTGTTCACAGGTATTCATTTTGCAGCTTTGCTATATGCATACATTATGTGTAATGGTTCTGAAAGCTCCCTTTTATAGATCTTAATGATATTGTGTGCCTCGTGTAAACTGAGGTGAAAGAGGAAAGAAAAAGACAAAATTAATCAGATAAGCTTCTTTGCTATTCTTCTTGAATTCCCCCTTTAATTCTCCTTTTTGCTGTGATGCTTACAAAATACCAGCTGCAGTACTGAATCTATCATGCTGCCAAACATACTCCTTGTATTCCTTCTCTGTCTCTCTATCTGTATACCTAATATAGATTATCTGATTGTAAACCATATAAAATGAGGATCATCATTCAGTTCTGTGCTTGAACCCTGTCTACTTTTAGGGCTAGATCCACAATTAAGGATTATGGTAAAACAAATAGCGATTAATAAAGGATGTGATATAATATCCAACTGGATTTTGTGAAGGGCATAAGATATTTAAAGATATAGAAGAACATGATTTCTTTAACATCATCATATAAAGCAAGGACAGTTGGGGTGAAAGAAGTTATACAGCAAATCTAGTACATGCCAATATGCCTTGTCATGGACTACTGCTTAGGGAAGTCATTGGCTTTTGGTCAAAATTCTTGTTAAATATTCATTGTCTGAACTGGCAAAATTTTTTATACCTGATGTCAAAGATGCAATGAACATTTTCTTGAATGTATTTATTTCTATTCAAAATACTAGGGATCAGCATGGAAAATATTGTCTCAGTGCAGAAGTTTGGTCCTATGTTGTTTATATCACTGAGTAGCAGTCTAGTTGCCTCTGGTGTACTATGGAAAATGTACCACTCAGACATCATGTTAATAACATGACAGGAAGTACGAGCTTTTGAACTGTTTCTGTGTGGAGACAGAAGTGTCAGTATTTTGCAGTTTCTGCCAAGGAAACGCAAATGTTTCCTTTCCTACACTTAATGACTGAACATATTTAACTACCGTATAACATACATTATTTGTATCCAGGTGCATGTTTGTACATATACCTGTACTGCCACGGTGTTGCTACAAGACAAGCTAATCATCTAAACCTCTTCAGAAAAATAATATAAAAAATGAAGATGTTCAGACTGAATGACTAACTGTAAGAGGCATATTTATTTTCTTCACTATCATTTCTTTCCAGTACTTTTCTACCTTCTTTTCCAAACTACTTTTTCCATGTTTTGATACTCTGTATGGCATACAGAATATTTTGTTATTGTTTTTAAAAGACCTTCAGAATATTATGCTCCTTTTTCAGTGGTTCTTTCTTCTTTGTTCTTGGGTTTGCTAAAAGCTCCAAATTGTTACAAATTGATGAGGCCAGACTTTGGGGTTTTTTAAGTATTTTTACAGGACATCTACCTGTACCTCTTAATTTCAGCATAGTCTTTCTGTGTGTCATCAGCCTTCACTTCTATATCCCACAGGGCTTTATTCAGTCTTTAACTCAATTCTACCAGATTCCCATTTGATAACACCTTTTTTTCCACATTATCTTTTTCCACTATAGAGCATTTCAGTTCACAAATCTAGGCCCTGCCTCTTTGTCTTTTACTCAAGTGTGTACCTCTTACTACAGACATAATTGGGAATATTATTTGCACAACCAACACCAATAAAAGAACCTGATTAAGGGACTGGGGAAAAAAAAAAACAACCTACTTCTGTTGTGCTGCATGTAGGACTGCACTAAACATAAGAGATATCAGTATTTGCTAATGATAAAACATGTGACCTCCTTGTCCCTACTCTCCTGGATAACCTGGATAACGCACTGAAATAATATCCATAAAAGCAAGATTTATTTGTGCAGTAATTTTTGTATTGATCATGGCTACTAGTAACGGATCCATGTGTGGAGAAATTATTAGAAACCCAGTTAACTCAAAGAGGTGTTCTGTATTTTGAAATGCTTCTGGGTTGCATTAGAGAAACCTGTGGCTATTCCTCCAGCTTGCCTATTTCAAAATCAATATGTTTTCTGATTATAAAGTAAATACTTTTTTTTTTTTTAATGTAGTACTTCAGACAGTTGAATAACAACCTTCTTTTAAAAAATATTTATCTCAAGGACATTTATAGATCCTCAACCTGAATTACTGCACCAGCACAGAAATTTGTTTAAGAAGAAATTACTTGTATTCATACATTTAAAATATGTGACTTTGTGGAAAGACTTCATAGAATTTACTCTGTTTTTCCCCAGAAACCTTCTGTTCACTGCTTGCATGCATGTTTGGCATGAGAATTACTCTTCTGGACAGCGCACACATTTCCTGTGTGACAGGAGTGGCGAACGTAGAGCACAAAGCTGGACATGAACAGGCTATGGACTGCAGGCTTGATCTTAGCCAGGGAACACTGAACATCTCACAGATACCAATGACTGAGGCAGCAGCAGGCAAATTATATATAAACCCTCCAGGTTACGGACAGTGAATCTAAAGCAGCACATAGCAGTGGCCAGCTACAAATCCTACTGTTCAGGACTTGGAACCCCGAGTGTGGCATCTGGGCCCTACAATTGCCAGCTCTACTCTCAGATAGCCTCAAAGGTTGTCTCATCTGCAAAAATAGAGGAAAATGAAGGCCAAGGGGTCCCGTGTACAGCCTGCTCCTGCCAGCTACATGAGGAGGGAGTGCCAAATACATTTTTGGAGTGTTTTAGTCACAATCATGTTGATGAGGTCCAAGGATTTAAAAATACATTAGTGTCAGATGAAACCTGGGCTGTATGAATTGGATTTATTAAAATTGTATTAGGGATTACATTCTAAAACACAGTATGTTTGAAATAACTTTCAAGGCTACCTTTTCTATCTATCTTTGGCTAACTTTGCGATCAATCATTTCACTACTTAGAATAGATGTCAAGCAAGTCAGGAGAGATTCATGTCAAAAGATCAATACAGGACTGAAGATAGAGTCAAAGCAGTTGTGAATATAAAAAGGAAATTCACATAAATTCTGGTCCCAGCTCCACTATCCTTTTCAAAAACATAAATTGCGCTAACCTGAAAGATTTAAAAAACAGAAAAAACCCCACCAAATCAAAACCAAAACCAAAACCAATCTGCTCCCTCTGCCCAAACCACCCAAGAAAATAACCAAAAGCAGGATTCTAGAGGCGTGCCCCTTGAATTATGTCATATTACATAGTTTCTTCTCTCTACCTAAGTGTTAGCTCATGCAACAGAGAGCATACCTGCTGCCTTTATATGGGACTGCATGAGCTGGGATGACTGACTCCCATCTTTTTGCAATGTCTGTGCAACTGGGGGCATTTTCTAGAACACAGCTTGAGAGGTAGAAGGTGGAAAAATCACAGAATCACAGAATGGTCAGGGTTGGAAGGGACCTCTGGAGATCATCTAGTCCAATCCCCCAGCCAGAGCAGGATCACCTACAACAGGTTGCACAGGACAGCGTCCAGGCGGGTTTTGAATGTCTCCAGAGTGGGAGACACCACAACCTCTCTGGGCAGCCTGTGCCAGTGCTCCACTACCCTCAAAGTAAAGAAGTTCCTTCTCATCTTAAGATGGAACTTCCTATGTTCAAGTTTATGCCCATTACCCCTCATCCTATCACTGAGCACCACTGAAAAAAGACTGCTCCCATCCCCCTGGCATCCTCCCTTTAAGTATTTGTAAATATTAATAAGATCCCCCCTCAATCTTCTTTTCTCTAGACTAAAGAGACCGAAGTCCCTCAGCCTTTCCTCATATGAGAGATGTTCTAATCCCCTAATCATCTTCGTAGCCCTTTGCTGGACCCTCTCCAGCAGATCCCTGTCTTTCTTGAACTGGGGAGCCCAGAACTGGATGCAGTAATCCAGATGCGGCCTCACCAGGGCAGAGTAGAGGGGGAGGATGACCTCCCTCGACCTGCTGGCCACATTCTTCTTGATGCACCCCAGGATACCATTCACCTTCTTGGCCACCAGGGCACATTGCTGGCTCATGGTCATCCTGTTGTCCACCAGGACTCCCAGGTCCCTTTCCACAGAGCTGCTCTCCAGCAGGTCAGCCCCCAAGTACTGATGCATGACATTATTCCTCCCCAGATGCAGTACCCTACACTTACCCTTGTTGAATTTCATAAGATTTCTCTCTGCCCAACTCTCCAGCCTGTCCAGGTCATGCTGTAAAGCAGCACAGCCTTCTGGCGTGTCAGCCAACCTTCCCAGTTTTGTGTGATTAGCAATCTTGTATTCTTGACGAAAATCTTACAGTACTTTTGCTTTTGTACACACTAGTAAAACAAAAATGCATGAGGAAATAAGATTTTCTGTGGGATGCTGAAACAGAGAACCCCAAGTCTACCTCAGACAAATGCAGACATAGTCTCTTCTAATGAGGAAGTTAGTCAATAATTAAGGAGTGAATTAAAAGTCAAAGGATTTGGGTCAAATTCCTCTATTTAACCTGGAGAAAAGCAGTTAATCTTTTTCTGCCTCTTCTAAAACCAGAATTCTCTCCTTCTTGTCATTACACATTAAAAATGATCTTTAGACCAATTATTCCCTTAATATGGACACGTCCATTGTCCAGAAAATAGAACCATGACTTTATTTGTTCCTCTAGCTGTCACTGATATTTAAATAGCTGACTCAGAAATTTATCTGAATAAAACATCTAGATAGACACTAAGGAGGTGACTGGTGACAGCCAGCATGGCTTCACCAAGGGCAAATCATGCCTGACAAATTTGGTGGCCTTCTATGAAGGGGTTACAGTGGCAGTTGACAAGGGACGATCAATGGATGTCATCTACCTGGACTTGTGCAAAGCATTTGACACCGTCCACACAATATCCTGGTCTCTAAATTGAAGACATGAGGATTTGACAAATGAACCACTTGGTGGATAAAGAACTGGCTGGATGGTCGCACCCAAAGAGTTGCAGTCAATGGCTCAATGTCCAAGTGGAGAGCAGTGACGAGTGGTGTTCCTCAGAGGTCGGTACTGGGATCTGTACTATTAAACATTCTTGTCGCAGACATGGACAGTGGGGTCGAGTGCACCCTCAACAAGTTTGCCGATGATATCAAGCTGTTTGGCGAGGTAGACACGCTGGAGGGGAGGGATGCCATCCAGAGAGACCTGGACAGGCTGGAGAGGTGGGCCCAAGCCAACCTCATGCAGTTCAACAAGGCCAAGTGCAAGGTCCTACATCTGGGTCAGGGCAATCCCAAGCACAAATACAGGCTCAGTGGGGTATGGCTGGAGAGCAGCCCTGAGGAGAATGACCTGGGCATGCTGATTGACCAGAAGCTCAGCATGACTCAGCAATGTACAATCGCAGCCCAGAAGGCCAACCGTATCCTGGGCTGCATCAAAAGGACTGTGGCCAGCAGGTCAAGGGAGGTGATCCTGACCCTCTACTCCACTCTCGTGAGACCCCACCTGGAGTACTGCCTCCAGCTCTGGAGTCCTCAACATAAGAAAGACATGGACCTGCTGGAGAGGGTCCAGCGGAGAGCCA
>NW_009647826.1:806763-827285 GCF_000708025.1 Charadrius vociferus
GGGGGCCTACAGGAGAGCTGGGGAAGGACCTTTTACTAGGGCATGTAGGGAGAGGACAAGGGGGAATGGCTATAAACTGGAAGAGGGCAGGTTTAGATTAAACATTAGGAAGAAGTTTTTTACTTTGAGGGTTGTAAGGCACTGGAACAGGTTGCCCAGAAGGGGTTGTTGAGGCCCCATCCCTGGAGTTGTTCAAGGCCAGGCTGGACGTGGCCTTCGGCAACTTGCTCTAGTCGGAGGTGTCCCTGCCCAAGACAGGGGGGTTAGATCGGTGATCTTCAAGGTCCTTTCCAACCTAAACCATTCTATGATTCTATGACACTCCAGATTTTAGTTCAAGAAAGTGGAATGCTTTTACTCAGGCTTGAGATTTAGACTGGTCATCTAATCAGTGCAGAGATGGGCTCTTCTGTAGGAAACTTGACTGTTTTATACAGATGTCTCAGAACAGAATGAAACACTTAGTCAGGGTACTTCTGCACTGAGTGTATAAGCCTATATATTGGCTTAGTCTAAAGGTCTTCCTTCCAGAGAGCCAACAAGAGGTGAGATTCATTTTGGTAATATAATCTCACAACGTACAAGGATGGCCTGGAAAGTACTGCAATACTTAAAATTTCCAGCAAGAAATAGTAACAGTAGAACAAGGCATCTGCCCAAAAGCATATTTGAATTTAGAGTTATGCACTGAGCTTTGCATCTCATATGCTCAGTAGCATTCATTCAATCAATGTGAAAAATCTGAGCTTTTTCCAGAAGGAAATCATTCATTCAACAGGGCTGTTACCTCTAGCTATCCATCAATCTCTCTATATAGTATGTAGTCACCACACAGTTTGACCTAAAAATTTCAGTTTGCCAACTGTTGATGAACTACCTAACTTAACATTAAGTAAAGCTGGTCAACAAAATTATTAGAAATTCTGATGAAAAATGGCCCTTTTGTAAAACAACATTTCCCTGGAAATTTCTGCCAGCTGAAAAAGAATCTAGTCCTCAACCCTTCTTATTATTATTCTCTTTTTTTCTCTGTCACATTTTCTCAATGTCCATACAGAAAGGGCTGTGGAAGAAGAAGAACACAAAGTATTAATATTGTATGTTTCACTTAAAAATGCAAAAATTAAACTGACAAATATTTCTAAATGCTCAGGAACAAAGGTATAAATTGCTGCAAAAATATATTGCTATGGCAAAGTGTATGGCAAGTGTCTAAATCCAGTCTAAACAAGGCTTCTGTGCTGTTCTGGTATAGAATCGCAGCTCATGCCAGAGAAAGACATAAATGTAGTGTCAGGGAGACCTCAGGCTCCTGAAGATGTCACTAAAACCCTTCTAGACCCTATAGCAAATCCATGCTATTATTGGGGTTCACTTTTTGTTTTAGTCACAAATAACATGTGCCAAAGATACCAGTAACTACTATCAGCTGATTTTGGCATTGTGATATTCTGATCATTCTGAGTACCTGTATGAAATTAGTGGTTCTATTATCCAAGTAATTTCCTGCTCAGTATAAACGGCAGTGCTGGTCCCCAGTGATTTTCAGATCACGTGTCTCTGGGCTTAAAAACCTCTCTACCTACCCCTTTTGTATAGCACCACCCAATTAATTAAGAACATATCACAGTTAAAGGTTTTACCATCTCCTGAAGTATTAAGCATAGGATGCTACTGCACACAGGAAGCATACAGAATTGATGTTCTGATCCGAGATGCCAGTGTCTGAACTCCCAGCTGCAAAGCTACAGCATCAGCACTGAGCCTTAAATTCTGTATTTGCAAGAAAGTGCTTAAGATTTTCATTTTAAAACTGCATTTTGTCATGCACCATCACTGCAAATCATTCTTACTTTGAGTCTGACTATCCTTCAAAAACGATGTCAAAGGAAGGAAATACAGTCAGAGATAGAGGTAATACAAACACAGGGAAAACCCAGCAAAGCTCGGTATATTCCGAAGAGACTTTATAGTGATGAGCAGTCACCTGCTATTAAAAAGTAACCATTTTTGTTTTGAAAGTATTTTTCCTTAGGTAGTGGTGATGCCTAGAATGATGATATCACATTATCCCCTTTGACTGAGTCCACTTTCTAAATCCTCACTTTCAGGTAATGTCTAGTTTTCACATATTCTTTTTACAGACGATATCTAGGATGTGGCTTTTGCTATCTATCCACACAGCTGAAATATCTCACGTCTCAGCTACTGCAACACCCTTTTATTCTCTGACTTTGACAAATGCAATCTTGCTCAGCTGCTGCGAAGATCATTTTCGTGGTCTGTCATTTTGACCATTTCACCTCTCTCTACACCTCCCTCCGCTAGCTACTGCTTTTCTGCCACTTCAAACACAAGCTGCTTGGCTTCACCTTCAAAATCCCTTTCACAACCCATCCCCACCCCACAAATGATCTTTACAGTCAGTAAAGAGCAGTTCACACCTGCTACCGACTGGCACACAAAACCGGACTCTTAACAGACTTTTAATCTAGTCTGATTTTAGTCAATTATTGAGATTCTTGTATTTGAAAGCATAAAAATTGAGAGAGGTCTCCTCTGAGTTTCTTAAATGAGTTTCTACACATTTTGCATTCAGAGTAATTTGAACAATACTTCTACATTTCTGGGACCTTCTGATCCTTAGATGTCGCTATTGTTAGCTTCGGTCTTCATCTTCCAGACTAAGTATTCATCAGATTTCATTTGGGCCATCCTAGGACTTCAGTCTCATCTCAATATAATGATAAGTGCTAGAGCTGAGCCTATCATCAACATTTACACAGAATGGCTGGGTGCTTCTTAAATGTAGAAGAATGTATACCTTAGGTATAATGATAGTACCTGAAATAGAGATTTCCTCAGAACTGATACCATATGTAGTGTAACTCTCCAGCTCCTTCTGTCTTGCATCATTGCTCAGATAAAAATGAAGTAGTTCAGGCATTTTATGGGAAGGACATAATGCCTATAAAATTTATTTCTCTCTTCACATGGTGAGAAAACACTCCAGGGTATACCAGAGAACAAACTTGCCCAGATCATAAGAAACACAGCACATTGGATGCAGGCCATTAAATTAGTGCTTTCTAAGCTATCTAATCAGATGCAGCAGGCAGCTTTGTCTGCTGCAAGTATTAGGTATTAACGGGTGTTTCCCCTTCTTTCCCTCTTCCTCTTGCTAGTGTTTTTAATCATAACCTTAAAGCCATTTCTAAGCACAGGTGTTGTCACATTGATGGGTTCTTGTCTATAAGTATAAGCAGAGCATGCATTAGTATACTGCAGAAAAAGAACAGAGTGCTGTGGTTGACTTTGTCATATAGTAATTATTGTCTTTTAAAGACCAGTGTATTTGAAAACTGATGTGTACTGCTGAGCATCTGTATTCATAAACTTGGTGGCTTGATTTTTATTTTTTTTTCCCAAGAGCTACTGAGGTGAATAAGAAGGTGAATGTTGACCTTTCAGCACACATAAGTGAAGACTTTGGGTTGCATATGAAGTTCGTTATAAGGAACGGAAGTTCTTCAAACTGCATTAACATATTTTGATGCTTCATGCAGGACACCTTGGTGTTCTGGGCTTCTGATCTTGCAGACATATGACCTCTTATTTTGTGCTTCAAAGTATGTCTTTCAGTGGGAAAAGGAACAAGGCACAAAAAGGATGTTGCATGTACATATTTATACCTATACAAAGTTAGGGCATAGCCTAGGAAGAGACTTGACTCAGGAACTAGGAAGCCCCGACATCTTTAACATATATGTAACTTCAGTTCATTAATGATGTCTGGCCCAGTCATCTAGAGTATATTGGTACAGAAGGTGAAGCAAGCACTAATCATTGCAAATCAGAGTCCTGACTGGGGAAAGAAGATAACTTTTTACTCAAAAAAAATATCCTTACTGTGTGCTTAAAAGCTGTACTTGTTTGTCTTTACTACAAAAAAAAAGGATCTTTTTTTATATAAGTAGCATTTGGTAGTATTGCAGTGTCAAGACAGCTGTGAGAAAGTGAGTTCAATTATATTTTTGTTTGTGCATCTGTTGTATTCAGTCAACACCACGTCTGGAATATTTTCTCCTGTTGGTGGTGTGCGCCCAGAGTACAGGTCAGCTTTCACATCTTGAGTAAATTATGCCTGGAAGTCATCTTAAACATATATTTCTTGACATTAAGACACTGAAAGAAAGGAAAGATGAAATTTCAAGTGGAATGTGTCAATATTGTCTAGTGAACATTTACAAGGGAAATAAAAGTGAGAATGAGGTGTTTGGTAGCTGGAACTATGCTTAAAGCTGCACAGATTTTCATTCAACTCCTGTTCCAGAAGAACAGTGAAATTGTATTTTAACACACAAAATTATAAGTAAACATAGGAGGTAAGATGTAGAATTCCCATCTAAGATAAGAAGTTTAGCACTAAAGTATCGCTGAATTGCTGGAAAAATCAAAGAAACACGGAAAGTTCTACGAAATATATGAATTTGCTATAGATGGTATAAAACTTACTTTTTTTGTACAAAACATACTTTTTTGTATAAAAGATCTCATGAAATTTAAACAAAAAGTTAAGTAGAAAGAGGATGCTTTTTCATCATCCCAGTAAGATAATGTTCTCTAACGCATATAGATCATTCTTCAGTTACTCCTATTATCTACAGACAGTAACATAATAAGGAGTGTATCAGTGAGTGAGTGAAATTCACATTATTCAGCTAAAGCCTAAGTAAAAGACTGTGTGAAAAAGGTTATCTTTCTGCTGGAAATGAAACTGGAGTTTTGATCCAGCCTCCGACGTAGATCCAAAGTCTGGGCTGCAGCTCAGCTTGCTCCTTCTCTATAGTCTGAACCATACACAACACACCATAGTGTGTGCCAATGCTTGGCATAATTAGTAATGACCAGAGATGACCGGACTGATTTTTGTACATGTATGACTTAAAGAACACTACTATATTTTGCTAATTTGTTCCTCACTGATCAGTTACAAACAGATTCTGGTTTTTGTTATGGCATCTGTGTTTTAGTGCATGTGTGAAATACCTGGGAAAGAAGTGAGCAACCTTTCCACCTGCACTGCCCGTTGTTTGTTCTTGGTGACTAGCTTCTGATACTAAACAGTTCTGCCTTTGATTCGTGATCTGGTAACTGAAGCTTCAACATGGAGACATTGATTCAGACCAAAACACAAGCAAGTCCACGCACATTTATGCTGCAAACATGGTAGAAATTCTGTTCAAGACGAAAAATAGGTGTTAGTCAGCTTTTCTGCGTGTTCCTAGCTATAGTAACTATCTATACATACTTTAGCAGAAATCTCTTTCACGTTTAGAATATAAATAATTTTCCTGATATTTTTATTTTTCCATGAGAGAAAAACATCTCTCTATGTATGGTGTACAAATTAGTATGTTAGAGATGGGAATGTGTCTGGATCCCTAGAAAACAAAGGAGGATGCTTTGTCATTCAAAGACAGCACAAAGTGATCTTTTGACCATCTAATTAAGCCTACTCAGGTTTGTTGGGTTGTTTTTTTTTATTATTTTATTTTATTTTGCTTCCTGTGCAATTTGTGAATTTGACTTTACAGCTGACCAAGGTGGATGGCATGACACAGCTTGACAATCTGTGTCAGAACAGTAAGCATATTTCTGAGTCGTTGCATGGCACAAAAGTGTGGACTGCTATAGAGAAAGCAACAGTATTCATAAAAATATTGGTCTAAGTCTCCTTTTAAACACATTATGTGCAGGTAACAGATAATAACACCTATAGAATAACTAAAACCTCATCTTGAGGTTTGTACCAGGATCAAAAGTATTTTACTTTTCTTTCTTAGCAAAACACAGATACAGGTCATGAGAAGTATCCTGCTTGTTCTCTTCTGCACTCATTCCTTCAACATACCAAACCATATTTGTGGGATAGTCTGACTGGATGCTAAATGTACTGACAAATGATGACATACTCCTACTCAAGGTGATTTTTCTTCTTTTTCTATAAATCATTATACAGAAAGAAAAAAAATGTCTCTTTCTGCAGTTACGCTTAGATTGAAAACCATCAATAGCTGCAGCACAAACCCCAGAATTTATAAAATGGAGTTATTTAATTTTGAGATTGTTTTTTATGTAACTAAAAGAGACCGCACACACAAATGTATTGGCTAGAGATGTTGTAGTGTTTGTGGACAAATGTAAAACCTAGAGTATACAACAGTTTTTGGGGGACACAGTTACAACAAAGGCTGGTTGAGGTATATTTATGGAAATTTTGGAGGGCATTTTTTTAACCCTTTCTGATTTCCATCCATGACTGAAAAAAAAAAATAATAAAAAGATCTAAAATCCAAACCATGTGATTTGGGGAAATGTCACTGCAGTATTTAACAATAGCTGTAATGGAGGTGTCTTAATTTCCTTCCCCTTGTCTATGGCAGACTTCACGATTGGCAGAAATCTGACATAGTTCACAGTACATTCTGCACATTTTGTACCTTTCTGATTCTTTATATTGACATAAAATGGAAGGACTCTAAAAGAGCCATACTTGGACTCACACTTAGAATGGGTACATCCAAAATACATCAGAAGTCACTCGGGTGGCATTTCTGAAATAGGAATACCCTTTGCTGCTTAAAATGTGGATTTTCTCATGGGAGCAAAGCACTCATGTAGTCATGCCCATAGATGTTTTAACATTCCCCTACTTTGAAAATGTTTTCTCCACAAAAAAGGAGACTAAATGAGGTTTAAAGGGAAAAGCACAGACAAAACCATGAACTTGAGCCCAGTCCAATATTCATACATCTCTCTGAGACTGCATCAAAGACCAGTAGTATAATCAATTTCATTGTAGAAATGAAGACTATTGTGCATTAACACTATGTACATCCCAAGGGATTTAGTTCACTAAACATGTATATTGATTTTTTTTGGCAGGGTGGAAAAGAATGGGAAGGATGGGGTTTGTCTTGAGCACATCGTAGCAATATTCTTTCCGTTACTAACTAGAGTTCCAATTTATTTGTAAAACACTAGCTTAACAACACCCATTTTCTAAAAATCTGTTAGCTGGTGCTAATTATGCCTTCTATTAGTTATGACCCAACTCATGCACCAGCTGTTCCACTATTTCACCCACAACCTGGCATGCCCGTAATTACTTGTGTTGTCCTGTTTAGTCTTTTACAATGTCATAACATTAACTTTGCTCAGTCAATGAACATGATGAAAGACCATGTCTCTTCAAACCGTTTTTCAAAAGCTTATGCAAGTCAGGCTTTTGTGATTGTGAAGGAGAAAGCAATATGACCAGGAAATACTACATCTATTACTCTTTGAATATTCTTTTGGTGATTTTTCTTTGTTAATATATATCTTACACCTTATAAATGGAAAACTTTCGGAGTATGTTCTGATGAATTCTTGAGTATCAAAACTAATCTGGTGATGAAAAATGCTATCCTATATCCCTTTTGCACCCAATGACTTGAAAAAGAATTGACTCAATTTAAGGTGCACAAGGAAAACATGGCTGAGTCCTCAGAAGTAATTTGCTAAGCTGAAAATAAGTTGCTAGTGAAACATTGGAGAAAAGAACTAAGTGCAGAGAAACCCTACATTTGAAGCTGCTTAGAATGCATATAAATTACCTTTACACTCTGTTTTCCAGACTTGATTATCTAGAGGCAAATATCACTGCTTTAGCATTCTTCCCAAATTCATCTCCAGGGTTAACCATCCATGTTTAATCATTGCTGATAATGAGATTTGTAAACTTTCAAAAATCCCTTAACTAGAACTCTATGAATAGGTTTGTGCATAAAGCAGACTGGGAGGAATTAGATGATTTATTTTTTTTTAATCTAAAGAGTTAGAATAAGTTGATTGACTTTTTTTTTTTTTTAGCATGTTGTACTTCTGAAAATCTCACTATGCAAAGAGTAAGCTTGATATGCCACAGTGAAAGCAATAGAAAAGAAATGCAAAGAAGCTCTTCAGTTTCCTTCAGTATCTGAATATTCTTTACATAACACTGATATCTACTGCGCAGGTAGTCAGGGCTCACATCTATCTGAGGGTTTCTCAGATTGGGGATTCATGTAACACATGAAGTCAATTAAATCCTCAAACCCTGTAAACTAGCATTTCCATCATCTTACCAAGAACATCCCAACAGATAACATTTCTAAGACTTCTCCTGTTACAGCAACTCCCAAATTGCCTTAAAAGAGGGCTCCAAAGCAAGAAAACTGAAACAATAAAGGCCAGAATGCAAAACAGAATTCAAAAAAGCAAATAGCAGGAAAAAAATACAGTACTAAAAGGAAGGATTTACGTGAGTAGCTGGAGCTGCACAGTAAAAGTTTGAAATGGATGTGGAAAATGAACCAAAGCACTGTGAACACCAGAATGAAGAAATGCCAAAAAATAAGCATCTGGAAAGGAATTTGAATTAACGGAGCCCTGTATTAACAGCATTGCTTTCCTGGTGCTCTGAGAAAGATGCAATGAAAATGAATATCCTGTACCCTGTCTCATATACTTATTTGAGGTTGTACCTACAGGACTCCCAGAAGAAAGAAACAAAGAAGACCCTCCCCCAAACCCTCCCAAAAACCCAGCCACAAACTTTGAAAGATTACCTGGGGCAACAAAGTTAATACTTGAACTCTAACAAAAAAAACCAACAATGTTTGGAGACTCTGTTCTTCAGTTTTTCTCTGCTTTTTCAGCTAAATCCACTTATCTTGAGTAATTTCAGAATTGTTCTCAGTAGCACTAGATCTAGATCAAATAATGCAGGTTACCAGAAATAGCCCTACACTTCTGCAGATCTTCTGTAGTGTTGTTATATGGTCATGTACATGGAATAAAACCACGTGTGGAAGAATAAACCCAAATCACTGAAACACGCTGCATTTCAACCATGGTTTCTCTTCTTCCTTTTGAGGGAAAAAAAAAACCTCAAACCCTTTTGAATTGGAATTCACCTGGACCTTGCCAATTTGAAGGAGCGTGTCTGCTCTTCTAAGGGTATCTGGACATAGGAGCCATAAACAGTAACAGAGACAAACCTGACCGACACATGGTAAGGGAGGATGTGATACGAACAAGCCTGGTCATTCACACTAATTGGTACGAATACCTGCAGTGTGAGGACATTTATTTTTTGGGGAGGATGGGGAAAGGAAAGGGAGGAAGACAAAGAGAAAGACATAAAACCTGACCAGCTACTGTTAACAAAGACAATAGTCAGAAACAAACCTGGTCAGTCAAAGTAACTGATGGGCTATCTAGAAGCTGCAGGAAAGCTGGGACTTCACAACTGATAAGAATGCAAACTTGAGGGTCCTGGGTGTTGGAGGGGATCAGGGAGAAAATGGCAAGTGCAGAGGCAATGTGCGGGGCTGGGGGGAGCAGGGAGTAACAAAGAGGGGTAGATAGAAAGGGATACAAAAGGGGGTGGTCATGTGTAAAACACAGCTGGTCAGTACACTTGTCTGTCTGAACCCTGTGCATGATCAACTCAGTCTCACCCATCATCTTATGCCTTCTTACTGAACTTTTTCTCAACTATCTCTCTACATAATCTCTCTCTATGCCATGTCTATGTGTACTGCAAGGACTAACTGCCAGCTACCGGTGAGACCCATATGTGCATGAGTGAAATTTTGTGCCAACTACTGGAGTCAGACCTGGGGGGTGTTGATAAGCATCTATATCTTCCCAAAACTGCATGTGTGTCTATGGGGTGTGCCTGTGCATATGTGTCTCTGGGATATGTGCTCAGCTCCACTACTCATCTGCAAACAAGAAAGTGGCAGCCTGGGCAGGAGGGAATCCTGGGCTGGGGCAGCTGAAGAAAGTGAACGCTTTTAGCATCCCTTAACACTAAGCTGCACACATATATGTATGTAAAAAATACAACAGGCACACATCCAATCTCATGATATGTAAGCAGTTGATGGGCTGAAAGCGCGGAGGCACACAGTTAATTCTGTGCTCACTTTCTGAAGAATAAAAATATCATTGTTAATCTGTATGCATTGCTCAGCTGGGGACCCTGAAGCACAGTCCAGCTCAAACACAACTTACCTAAAGGAAATACAAGCAAGTTAATGAAATTTTGAATCAGATGTTAAACAATTAATTTTCTATACCTTTATTAATAATTTGTTGTGAAGGAAGAGTGACACAATGCATACCTTTCAAAAGAATGATCATAGAAAGAAACAAATTTATAAATTCTTCAGGTAAATCAAAATAGCCAATGTAGTAAGCACATACACCCATTCTCCTCATTATTCAGGAAGTCTGTTCTGACAAAGAAATTAGCTTTATTTTGTCACCTCATTTATCACAGAGAGAGAATTAAAAAAAAAAAAAAAAAAAGAGAGAAATACCGTACCTTGCCCTAAGCCTTTTTCAACTAACTTCAAATTGTCATTAGAGTTCTACTTTGGTGTCGCTCAGTTTAGTGATCTGTTTCTCCTTTGCAGTTTCTAAACTTAATTACTACAGCTATATGTAAGACACAGAATTCTACAAGAACAAATTCTTCCTTGGTGCGTTTGTTGGGTAACATCGTGCTGCCTGTGAAGTAAAATGCCAGTTGCTAGCAGCTTGTGACATGTTACTTTCTCAAGTCAAATTCTTTTCTCTTCCCCAGCTAAAGTTTTAGAACATAAAGGACATTACTGAAGAATTTCCAGGCTCTGTTCTCAAGTTCTTTGAGCAGAGTCCTTCGTCAAAATAGTTGCAAAACTCTATTACCAATGTCTCATGCTTTAGCCCAAGTTGTTAGATCTGATGCCAGTTGTATAATGTGACAAGACAGGCAAGACTACCTTTTCTTTTACTTTGTAAAAGACCTTGGTTATCCTCTAACTTCCCATGACAATTGTCATTGCGAGCCGCAGCCATGTTCTCCCACTTACGTCCTCATCAATGACAAAAAGAATATTTCTGACTCTAAGGAGATCTTACGCTCTCCTGCTGAGGCACCCCATTATCCCTCTCCTCGCGAAGGTCCCGGGTGAGGCAGTCAGCCTCCTGTCATGGCAGATGCTGCTCACGCCCAGCTGCTGGCCCAGCGCGTGAAGTTACATCTTACAGCAATGTTTCTAAACAAATTGCTTTCTGTTTTCCAGCAGGGATACGCAATCAGAATGCGTGCTATGGGTTGTATAGGAGGCGAGGGATACATTTAATCCTTCCGGGTTGGTATTTATCCACTCAGGGAAGACAAAGAGGCCCTCTGTGGGCACCAGCACTGGCTCCAGCCCAGCACCTCGCCTGGCCTCCAGGTGGCAGCACAGGCAACGCCCAAGAGGCCTGAGGCCCCGACCAATCCCGTGTCGCAGTTCCTCATCTTGACCAATCCCCTGCTGCCACGTGTCCCTGCAGGGCGGGGTCATGCCAGGCCTTGGTCTGCAGCAGAGCCGGGCTCCTGGCAGAGCAGCGCGAGCTGCCCTGTGCTCTGACAGGTTGCAAAGCTGTCAGCAGGCAGAGCTAAAATAGCTGCTGATTTTATTTCATTTTATTTCATTTTATTTTATTTTATTTTATTTTATTTTATTTTATTTTATTTTTTCCCCTGATTTGAGGTGGTCTGTTTTCTTGTTTGTCCCCCTGGATACACACCCAGCCTCTGTCCTGCCACCTCTGTCAGCAGGCGGTCAGGGGAGGGGGTGTCGCTGCACAGGCTGGGCGGAGGGCCACGTAGACGCCGGCAGCTCTGTCTTCCCACATCTTGGGACGCTCCTCAGAGCCCCGGTCTGTTTCTCTGTGTTCTTCTTGCAAGGTGTTTTACCTCCTCCCGCTCCGTAATCCATCATTCTACGTGCATGGCCTGTGGCTGATTCATTTAAAATGTCACTGGGTAGCACTGTGGCTTGTATAACAATGTGGGTGATAAATGGGAAGTTTATCCCCAGAGCCTTTTCTTCTAGATTTATAGGCACTTTACATCTAGAAGGTGAGGGTCGACTCCCACGCCTCCCTGGTGCTTCCTCCTCCACCTTCCTCCCCAGGTCTCGTATCTCTGAGAGCAGCAGATGGTGGAGGGCAGGTGGGAGGGGAGGGACTGCATGGTGGTGGTGCCTTCTGCCACCGTAGAAGCAGGTGGAACTGGCTCTCTTCCTTTCAGCCAGTCGACTCTCAGACCTAGGGCTGGACAGGGCCTCACTCTGCGGAGAGGATGGCTGGTAGAGCAATAAGGAAGAAGGAGGCTTGGATGTAGAGTCTCAGGTCTATCGATTGCAAGATGTAGGGAATGGCATGTGGAAGGGGTGGGAGGGTGGTGAGGACCAGGGTGGCAGTCTGCTGTCACAACAGTCTGTTCACTACCCTGAGTCCTGTTTTCATGTCCAGGGCCTGCACACCTAGATAATCCATGGGTTATTTGAACACATTTGCAGAGACAACAGTGCCTTTACAGGTGCTTTTTAAGGCCCAGGCTGTACCTATGAAAATACAGTTACTGAGTGTACTTTAATGCATTTCATCCTTTGAAGAATGGTTCCAAAGTGATTTCTGCTCACAGTCTAACTGCTTCTACCTCTTGAATTAATCTAACTTATTTAATCATTTGCTGTTGCCTTTTTGGTCTGTTCTTGTTATCTCCACTGATTATTTGCATCTCTCTGTGCTTCTATAAACCTTTCCCCAATCCCAAATTGGATCTCATGAATACTTTTTTTCTAACTCATCAAACTACTTTTTCTCTTAATCACATCGTTCTATTACTTCTTTCATTTCCTTCCATCTCTCTCATCCTTTTACCTTTCCTCTCTTTTTCTGCTGTTACTAACTCGACTTTCATTTCGCTCTCCTGCTTGCTTTTCTGATGCATAGAAACCTTCCTCTGTTTTTCCTGCTGTTGGTGATACTTATTTGTCTTGATCTGCTCTTGTTCCTTCCCAAACTTTTCTTACCTGCCAGTTACTATCCTCTGTTTCAGAATTAAGTAACCCCTGCAACTTCTTCCTGCTCTCTTGCACCTAAGGAATGTCTGCTCACTCTGAAAATGTCATAAATTTATGACACTGAGCTTGGTGTCTTCCTCTCTTCTTTTTATAGCAGATCCTGCTCTTCCTTATGCTGCTTCTCCTGGACTCTCCTGTATGTCTTTATTTTCAAATTGTAGCAGCTGAAAACTTGTATGTTTTTTTTTCCCCCTCTCATATATAATTAACTAGGAGAATGTCATATTTTCTGCTTGCTATGTAGTTGCATTCAGAATCAGTAGATATAGCAGAATTGCTTAGAATTAGCACTTCTACAGGTTCCTAACAGAAAAGTCATGGTCTCTGCACTGCCTTTCTAATTCAAATTTAATTGTTCCTTTATAAAGCCCTGAATAGAATGGGTCCAGCTTTCCTTTCCTTTACAGTTGTTTATCGTCCCAGCAACTAAGATTACCTAAAGCAAGATTGCATCAACTTTGATATTTATATACAGGGTGATATCAGTGGGGCAAAAGTAATGTTTTTTTAGTCTGCTACAGGTAGACATCCTACGCAGGGTAGAAGGACCATCTGTTTATCCAGAGCTTTATTTTACTAAGGATTTAGGCGGAATATTTTGGGTCCCCCCCCCCCCTTTTACAACTAGGACTAACTTTCTATAATATTGTGGCATTGTACTGGTATAAAATTATGTAAATTATGTTCCCCTGTATCCATATGACAGTATAAGGTGGTTTATTTTAAGAAGCTGAGGCTGGGGAAGGGAATTACTGGCATGACAATTAGTTTGGATATTGTATTTTATTCCTTATGGATGACATTAAGTAAATTAAAATTTAATTATAAATTATGTGCCTAAACACTTCAATGTTAGTAAAACGCTTTATTAAAATGTATGCATTGAAACATGAGCTTCTCGCTATTTTTATGTTTGGTAACATCATGTACTATAGATTTTTGTACATGATTTTTGTATTTTTGTATATATATTTGTGCACACACTTATAAATAGGTTAAATATCATTATATGGATATATATAAGTATATTTAGATAAGTGTCTTTTTTTTTACTTTGGGGCAGAATTTCTCTCATGGAGAGGACAGAAAATCGGTCCTGTGATCCTTATTTCTCTTCTTTGATCTTAGTAGAATTTTGCGCTTCATTTGTTCCATCCATTTTCTCCTAGCACTATAAAATAATGATATCCATGGATCACACTATGGGTGGACTCAAAGTTCCATTTCCATGTTTAGGTACTGTAAAATAATATTTTCTAGAATAAACAGGTTTTGTTTTGCAGTTACTTCTTTTAATATTTTGAATTTATATGGATAAAATACTAATATTTTCAAAGAATCTGGATTTTTTTCAGGTGACATTCATAACTATATGGCCAAATCTAATTCCTGCCCTATATTTTTTTAATCTCTGTAAGAGAAATAACTCCTGTAACCCTAAGTTGTTTTAAAATTCACTATCCTTAGATTAATCTGACAAGTCCTTGATAGTTGCTCTGCCAAAGCTTGTTAGGTGGACAGCATCTTAACCCTTATTACTGGGGTATTAGTCAAATTCTCATAACAATATTAAAGTATTTTGAAAAAAAAAGTAAATAAACTACAAGTTTCAGAGAAGTCTTGGAGAAAAAAAAGTGCTTTACAAACTAAAAGCTATTCAGTTTGTCAAAGAGTAGTTTAAAAGGGTGGTTTTATTACCTCGTGCGTTGGAAAGAGATTTCTGATGACAGATTGTTCTTCATTCTTTGTAAAAGACATACTGAGATCCAACCATTGGAAGAGGGAGTTAACCAAATGCAGGCTAGAAATAAGGGACAACTTTTAAAAAAAAAAAAACTATGTTAATTATTCATTGGAAGAATTCAGCTACATGCAGGGTAACTTTTCTGTCAACTGCTGTTTAAATCAAAAATAGTGTGTCACCTCTGAAGGTTCATCTCTCTCTTTCTATTAACTGAAGAGACAGCAATGCTACTAAGTGTTTCTGAGTGTCCTAAGTTAAGTAAAATAAATCACAAACTATGATTATCCACTTAAAGAATAAAATATTCTTCAAGTGTTGTACTCAAGACCAAATGTAGTGCCTTAGATGAATCATCCAGTAGATGTAACACAGAAAGTAATTTGTGGTCTGGATTTTAGAGATATTTCTCGTGTTGAAGAACAGCTATACAAATTCTCAGACGTAATTCCATGGGTCTATTCTAATGGTTAGCCCTTCACCAATATGGCTAAGAGCTTCATGGTCTACCCTGAAGTTATTTAAAACATCTTAAAACTCCACTCCTTAGCTTTTCAGTATAATCTATAAGTAATTTTTCTTGCTGCCCCATGGTGCTCTTTTTAACCAAGATCATAATTCAAATTCTCATTGGCGAAATAGATAGCAATCTGAAGAAGAGCTTAGCAATTTTGTCTAAATTCTGAAGCATTGTATGGAGGATTTGCAGAGGTTCCAGAGAGAGCCTCTTATCTTTCTCCACTATTGTTAAACTTCAAATTTGCATGATAAAAAATATAAGTAAAGAAAAAATAAAAGCCCCTTTGGTCTCAATGTAAAAGCAACACTGATGGAAAAACAACTCAGAAAAAACCCAAATTCACACAAAAAAGAGAAAGAAAAAAGTACTCAGGAAAGAGATTACATATACATAAATGCATAAACCTCAGAAGCTGATGGAATATACCAACAAACAAAAACTGTCCTACAATGGCACCATATCCCACAAAGGAAATAAATCATTATCTGTTTTCATTTGGTGTTCAATGAGGAAACAATTCACCTGTGGAACTATTTCTAATCAGACGACCTCTAACAAAACCTTTCATCTTCTTTCACCTATTTGGTTTACAAAGATTGATCTGTTCTGCATTCTGAAACTGCTACCAGACAGAAATTATTTTCAACACTGGCTGGCACTGGGCCATGCTGAAAATTATTTGGGGGCAAACCCAGAGTAATGAAAGGAATGAAAGGAATTTAGAAGTCATCATGACAATCCATGTGACTCCAAAAAAGTGGAAACAAGTTATAAAACAGATGCAATAATGAAAAATACAAAAAAGCAATGGAGGCAATAGCTAATCTGTGTTGTAAATTAGTGTGTTGTATCCCTTGCTCTCCTCTTTGTTTTTCTTCCCTTTCAAGTTTCAGTATATCAAAACACTAAAGATGATAGGTTAGAATTAAAAATACTTTTATATCAGTTAAAATTTTGGGGTGCTACAATAAGAGATTGGGAAGATATATTTCTTGTTCCCCAATACCATATGGTTCAAATACCATATATGTATGATATATGGTATTAGAAGTTCATTCAAGGAACAGAAAGTAAGTTTCTTAATTTTTTTATTGTCTGTTCTTTGTCTTCACTCAGTGTTAATATATAAAACACAGGCGCAGGTAGACACTAATTTCTGTATGGAATTTAATCCAAGAAGAGGGCTGGTGGTCCTTGCCCCTAAGGTTTTATGGCATAATTATACACATGGCAAAACACAGCTGGAAGCAAACAATGAAGAGGAAAAGGAGTGGAAACATCAGTACCATAGAAAGCTGAGAATTATCAGAGTTATGCTTCTTCAGACATCCAAATGTAGCATGTTTTTGAAGTGCATTGAAATTCCTATTCAGACAACTTAGCTGAGCCAAATATGAAGGAGAGATAGAAGGAGAATGAGTCAAGGGAGGGGTTCATATCTGGGATGCAGATGTGTATCTGACACTGAACTGGGACACAGCAGAAGTGCATAACCAGATTGAGGAACTTGGAAGTTCTATTGTGATGTATACCTAGCCATAGATATCTGTGGGCAACACAGCAGAAGTGACTCCCATGGATGTGATGAGGAAATTAATTCAAGTGGTTTTTCAAAGCAGCAAGGTCATGGCAGGTTGTGTGAATGAAAATGAGAAGGCACATTTGAGATGAAAGACTGACAAAAGTTGAGGCTGCTGCCATTGGCAGAACGCATATGGAGCATAAGTGGTGGGAAAGACATGTTGAAAGACAAGAGCAAATGAGGAGGAAATACATAGGCTTTTTTTTTTTTTCTTGTCCCTGTTGTCTCTGCTGAGAAGGGGAGATACCTCAGATACCTGAGAGAAGTACCTCAAGTACCTAAGTCTGGATTTAGGCTTCTCTTCACGTGACTCTTCAGTATATTAGACATCATCAGAATCTGCTTAATCCATGCCAAAAACATTTGACCTTGGTCATTTTCATTCATAAATGTATCTGGAGATAGTGGTGCCTGTTTTTGCATGACACCTTAGTGTATACATCAGTCACCTGGGAGCTGATTCAAGTGCTGTCTTTGGGGACAGTGGGTCAAATTTGTGACATTCACCTGGTGTTTGTCATTCTTTATGAGTAGAGAAGAGCAGAGAGCTCAAAACCCTCAGGCTAACAAGGGCCTAGAGTTGGGGCTAGCTTTTTTTTTGATAAGCGGTCTAACTACTGGGAAATTGTGTAAGTGAAAAGGATTGCTGTTCAAGACAAAACAGAAGACCAAGATCCTCCCACTGGAGTATTATTCCTATTTAAATTTTCATGCTAATTTCAGTAAGGCTTGCATTGTGTTGCTGTGTATTGTTAAACAAAAAACTGCTGAAGAGACGGCTGCAGTTCGGTAATGCATGAAGGCGTTCCTGGGTATTGTATGCCGTTTGAATGATCTGTATAGCGTTCTAAGAAAGTGTATTGAAATCCATTTCCATGACAGGTGCTAGACAAAAGAATAACCTCTGTAATGCAATTAGAGTTTCTTCCAGATTAAATGTGCTATGTGAAAGTAAACCCTGATTTTGGAGTTTTTATTCAGATTATTAGTGCTTGGTGTAGGACTTAATGATGTTTCTGATTGAATAGCAAAGGTATTCATGCATAGTTTTACTGAAAGGTAAATTTTATATTTATCAAATTGCTTTATGAGACAGCAAGGAAGGAAAACTGATGACTTTTTAACAGTATTTATGTCTAAAAACGTTACATTCGGATGTGAAGACCCCCTCGGATAAACAGTTTAAGTGCTACACATCCCATTTTTAGGACAGGTCCCTACCAGTACCATCTCAAAGAAAACTGTGACAGGTGGTCATGTAATTAAAAAAAAAAAGAAAAAAGTGGTAGTTCTAGGCCCTCATATTACAGAGTTCAATTCATTTTTCATCCCAGATTTTCCCTTTACACAGGTGGTGTAATTTTACCCCTCAAAGTTTTACCTCTGGAAGCTATTTTTATTTATTTACTACAAGTACACCTTCAGGCAATAACAGCAGGGGGGCAAATCCTTTATTTTACGCTGTCAAAACTGATACGCAGTGAGTCATTCACATCACTTTCTGAAGTGCCAGTCAACGGGTCTGTGTTTGGAGCAGTGCGAACCACTAACAGACTCAGAAAAAGCAGTCTGTACTGGTAGCACCAGAGTGGGTGTTAGTATCGAAAGAGAAGTAAAACAAAAAAAAAAAAGGGGGGGAGGGGAAGTCTTTTTTTTGGTGCTGCTGTTCAAAGTTTTCTAATGAAAAGAGATGAATCAGAAACTTTGTAATAACATGTTCCTGGCTACTTAGCTGTAGCAGCAGATCTGGAATGAAGCTTACTCAGCACAAGCTTTGGACCTTTCAGACCTTATGTATCATTTCTCATCTACTGAGCTTCTCACATTTGTACCAAATAAAAGTAGGAATAAAAAAAAATCATCTTTAACAATTTGAGTGCAAAAAGAATACACATATTCACCCGTTAGACTTTTAGAAAAAAGTTGGCACATAGTCTGACTTTTTGCCCGCAAAGACAAAGTATTTGTCTTCAGAGCCATCAATTTTAGAGACTGATACTCCTTCATCCTTTTTTTTAAAGGAGTTCAGCTCAAAGCAGCAAACAAGAGAAAGTGAAAGAGCAAACATTAAATAATGAGCCTGTAAAGGGAATATCTGCCAAATTCTTCCACTGCATGTTGGAAGGCTGCTGAAACCTGAAACTGCCGTTATTTTCCATGCAGAGAAGCAACTCTTCAGGTCTTTTGACAATGCAGAGGCCTCAAGACAACATTTCTGGAACTGTTTCAGCAAAGTCTTGTAACCATAATAAATGTGTTCAATTTTTATTTTTCTTTAAGGGCTGAAAAACAACCAACTCGGTTTATTAGAAGGGAGTACTGAGAGGTGCTGAAAAACTTCTTCCAGCTGCTGAGAAATGTAACCTTCCTAAATCCTACCTCCAGGTTGAAGCTGACAGGAAAATCTGTGGAAAATTTACCATTTTATCTAGGGAGCTGCAGCAGTTCAGTGGAATATAATAGTTTTCTATATGAATTTACAGCACACCAGCCGTCAGAGATAGATAACTTGGTACAAGTCCAGAAAGCTCGATTATTCAGAGTGTCTGAAGTATGAGAGGACGGCATGCAAGACAAGCACAGATGCTGCTCTTTAAGTGACTTATGCCGACATGGTTTGCTTTCTTTCTTTGAGTGTTGAATCAGGGAGACAACTTGCAGGTCCCAGCTGTAGGAGTTTTAGAAGGTGGGTTAGTGGAAGAGTTCACATGTCTCACAGTTACAGACTATTAGCATGGGGTTAAAAGTTTCACATGGTCAAACCAGCAATAAATGGATACGTATTTGCAAAAGGAGGAGAAAAAAAGCAACTGTGTGAGATGAAAAGTATGGGATTTTTTTCTATTCTGTGTTGCAGAAATTGGTGTGGCCACTGTGATACTATCTGGGTAAAGTATTTGGGATGAGGTGAAGTGCTGGTCTCCTAAAAGTTTTCTTTGCAGTTTAACCCATGTTGTGGCTGAGACCTCCTTGACTTAGTTATAAACTACAAAAGTCTGCTTTTATAAAGCAATCTGTAGGATTTGGTCCTTCATCTGCTGTTGGAAGAGCCAAAACGATTCAGATTTATATTTTTTCAGTCAAATCTTGGCTACTATGATGCATAAGAATGATGGAATTTTTTTTTCTAAAGTAGTAACATGAAGATTAAAAGGAACTACAGAAATACAACAGAAGCTACATTTGTATGGAATAGCAGAAGCTTTAGTGCATAGACATAGACATTAAACTGTTTTTATTTCTTTATATTTCTGGACTGCTGTACACTTGGTAAAAAAACATCTTCCCTGGTCAGAATTTTATGGGAAGGAGGTGCTGGAATGCTCTAAGCTGAAACCTTGTTTGGCAGTCAGATCAGAAATGCTATTTTAATAATGTTTTACAAATGAGTGATCAAAACAGTCATTCTAGACTTCCATCAAATTAGCCCTTCTCTTCTAGTTCATTTGGTATTGAATTACATTAAAATATATTTTGAGCTTAAATGTTTATACTAACATAAATAGGCCTTTATATGATGTATAAAGGTGTAAAAGAGACATATAGCATGAAAACATTCCAAATCCCAAAATTACTTCAATTTGAGTTGCTCAGAAAAATTCAGGTTAATTATTTTATTTCTAGGAAAGGATTCATATTATAGAAAAGTAATCAGCTCTTTATAGACAGTGTTCTTACTCA
>NW_009647826.1:827299-858810 GCF_000708025.1 Charadrius vociferus
GATAACAGTGTACCCATTGCTGTGACTTTAATACAAATCAGACACACTGGCACCAACTGGATCGATCATTGTTATTCAGGAAAACACTTAGCCAATACATTCCAAACCTATTGGAGATAATGGTGCTTAAGCACATGGTTATCTTCTTTCCTACTAGAGATCTGTGTAATATCCTAACTTATTCTTTGATTACAATTTTATCATACCCTGAGGAAAATATAGTAGTTCAAAATAAGATTTCCTCTTAATGTGAGTGTAGCTCTCACTCAATATACGTTATTGCTTTGTCAGTAATTCTAAAGGATAACGATGAATCAGGTTGAAGAAATGGGATTACAGAACATGAGAGTACCAGATTAGAGAGGAATCATTTGAAGTTATCATATTTGAAGGTGCTGTGATAATGGTAATAAGAAGGAAGATTTGTTTCGATAAAAACTCTGGTATCATCTGTAAATGATGATGCCTTGACATTTGGTACTTTTATAATTGGCCTGGAGAGGAAATGTGAATATCAGAAGCAAATCTACATTGCCTGAAGGTTTAATTGCAGTTCTTATTTTACTCCCAATTTTTATTTAGCTTGTTAAAGTTAAGAATGATTCTTCAAGAATTCATCAAGAACAATTTACTAGAAGAACTAATAAATATGGATAAACAACCTTACGTTAACTAAGGGAGAGGGGGAAATAGTGTACCTCACCCATTTTACTGTTGCATAACTTAAGAACTGAGGCAAACTCACTTATTTCTTGTTCTGAACTGGGTGGCATTCTTAATTTTCAATGTTTCTGAGCTTTATGGTTCAGGAAGCCACAAAATGTTTGCTAGCTTCAAAATTAAAACCTCTGGGCACTTGCTTGTGCAATGATTAATTGCAGGGTAAATACAGGTCTATATGTTATCTACAGATTTGATGTTTGTTTCTAAATATCTAAAGAATGCTAAAATCCATATAGTTTCAATAAGGTCATCTGTCATGCAGTGATCCAGTGCCAAAGTGTCCTATTCTTTAGTTGAACATTTGATTGCATTGTTCTTCCTAAATTAGAGTCCTTGATTATAATAATTGATTGTGATAATACAGACACTAAGTGAACCAACCCTAGTCGCTGTTCTATTTAACCATCTTGTTTGAGTGCCAGGTGTGCAAGGTAAGTCATCTAGTTAAGTGGAAGTTTGATAACCTAATGTAACGTCTTTGACATCAGAGATCAGATAAAATCTTTTATGTGTCATTGGCTCACAATAGCCTTCTTGGGCAGATGGTGTTGGTTTTATAAGACAGACATACTTTGCCTGGAGAGTTTCAGAGAAATATGGGCATTATTTTCAAACTCCAGTAAAGGAGAAAGGTGTCATTTCACTGACAGCCCCAGAGAATATTTCCCTGTTACTTCATGCCTGACAGATGCCAGGAACAGATTGATGTGTAGAGAAAGGCAAGGTACAAGGAAACCGTACATTAAAACTCATTAACTTTAGATAGGAAAAGTCTGTTGGGAGCAACTCTAGAGCATTTTTTGATGTACAGTGAATGTTTAACATTCTAAATATATGTGCTTTTTAATGTGTTGGGACTGCATTTACATATTTGGTGTAAAACTGAATGAAAATGAAAACAGTGACAAGATAAACACAACAGCAAATGCAGCAGTAAAATGAGTCACTAAGGAAAATACAAGAGATATTTTTCATCCTCCTAATTCTTGATCCACCAGAAGTTATAAGTGTGGTATTTGGATTGGATCACTTGAATTTCCAGTATTAGTTTTCACAGAAGGAAACATTCACTCTTGTTTATAACATAACTCTGTTTATAAAAAATCAGATTTGCTTCTCAGTGCAACCAAACACTTATGCATAGCCTTAACCTTTGCCACAGAAGAAAAGGAGATGGAACTTTATTATCTCACTTACCACAAAGGCTAGTTCTCTGACCAACTGGTCCATACATCTTGCCTCTCATCCCATTGACTTCTTCTTATAGATACAACAAATTCCCATATTAAATCTTATGATTTACTTGGTTTTTGGTGTTTTTTTTTTTTTAATTTGGGTGTTTTTTGTTTTTGTTTTTTTTAATTAGCTGTAAGAATAGTACTATAAGACAAATAGGGCACTGGATGATGGACACAGAAGCATTACATTTTTAATATGGAATTAAAATTGCAATATTACATGTACATAACTATAATTACCTCATTATAAGAATCACTATTCCTGGCCATTGAATGGGGTATGGATTTGAGAAGGTGTTTTTAGAGGACGTTGTATTTAGACACAGCACAGATTTGCAAGGGAAGGAAGATGTATGTGCATGTGAATTACATAGGCAGCCTTAATTTGGGTAGTTCTTCATTTGAGCACTTGACTTTTCAACCTTAATATTCTTTTAACATACATCTTGTTAGAAATTTAATTTATATAATTCCTGTTTTGATGTAAACAAATTTGATGGTAATTTTGTAGATGAAAACAAATTTTAAATCTAAACAGTATAACTGAAAGGAACATTTGTAAGAAATTCTGTTTTCAGTGCAAATGGGACAGTGTTCCGTGAACTGAAAGTGGAAAACACAAATAAACAATGGCATGGTCTTAATGTGTGAATATCTACTTATTCTATATCTTCATGTTAAGTTTGAAAAGGTTTCTTTTTGACAGGTAGGACTTAATTGTTTTATTAGAGATATGTAGGTACTAAATAATTGAAATAGTTATGCATAATTCAAATAATTGCTTCCAGTAGATACCTAGTCTGATAAATATCTGACGGAAATGCAGATTGAATACTTTTTCCTGATATGAGGATTTTTTTTTATTTTAAATTCATGGAATGTTGTGTTAATATGCATAATGGCATAACTGTCACAGCGGGTTACAGGTGATGACTTGGACTCTGATGCTACCTGATGCGAAATGACCCATCTCTTACTTCAGCTTGCAGGCTGCAGCTAATGGAATTCAAATGTATAAATCTTGTGCAATTATAAAGATGAAAAGAACCTATCTTGAAATGTAGTAGCCAATTAATACTCATTTTTCATTGTAATAAATGCAAATGCCTGGGTTAGACACCGTGAAGGTCCGTGCTACTACTGAGAACTACTTTCTGTTTCTGAATAAGATCATGCATGGCCGTCAAAACAACAGTGTTTGAATAACTTCTTGGAGTGCATTGAACAACATTGGCAATATTGGTTACACGTCGTTTTTTTTCTTTCTCTCTCATACATCCTCTTCCTGGGAGGAAGAACTGAACAGGCAGGATAAAAATGCATTTGGTGAGAAATACTTTATGTCTTAAATGCATTCACTATTTTTATGATTGAAAGGCAAGTTCCTGTATTTGAAATAGTATATTATTGGGTTTAAGGAGGCCCCAGTTCCTGTGGCATTTCACAGTCAGTCTCAGACTGCCACCCTACCCTCAGAAAGATCCTTCTCCCATGTAGTAAATCTTTACCCTATGGTGAAAGTTTTTCTGTGGTTAGGGTTTAGAACTGGACCACAGTCTTTCAGCTACACAGGACAGAGAGCATTAGAGCATCTTGGATAAGAAGATTCCAGGTCGGTTTTGGATGATAAATGCTTACAAAGAAACACGTCTATCTTCCAGTTGTTCTGCATCTCTGCCTCCTAATGCTGGACCTTCTCCAGTATCATCAGTCTGCAAGGCCCTCTTTTCCATTGACATACATTTCAAACATCATCTTTACCCTTTTGATGACTTTTTTTTTTTAATGTATCAGACTAGGAAATACCTTTTTCTTCTTCCTAACATATAGAGACACAGCAAGATAAATAAGGTTTGTTGTTTCTGAAGTCTCCTATTTTTTTTAGTCCTGAATGAGGAGGGGGAGGCAGAGAGAAAGAGGAAGCTGAGGGATAGAAAACAGGTGGTTTTTTTCAGAACTGAAAGCCCTAATAGAATTTTGTGAAATTGCCTGTGGGGTTGTTTCAAGATCTAGAGAAGAATTGACTAGTGGGATAAATAGATGGCTAGATATCCAACAGAAGAGTTTAGGGAATATAAATATTTGCATTTCCTTGGTGCATTATTGATAAGGACATCTATTTATTGTGTATGTGAGCATGAGTAGGAAAAATCACAAATCCTGAAAATTCACAGGCCATGTGAAAATGCTACTGTGGCTTTGCGGATGTAAGTATTCTAGACAGAATTGCAATCATTAGCTAAATTTGGATTGCTTAAAAGATTGAGGCAAGATTTCAGTCACTGTTGAAACCTGTCCATCCCTACATTTTTGAAAAAGAAGAAGTAAACATGAACAAGAGGTGTTGAAGCAATTTCTTCTATACTCTATTCAGTTTACACTTCATTATCCATATCTCTTGCCTAGGCATGTAGATACTATTTTTTTCTAGGAAATCCTAAGAACTGTATTAGGTTTTGGATACAGTGGTTTTCAGGAAACTCAGAGAAGATAACTAATTTGTAGCAACCTGGTCTCCTATAATATTGTTGGACAGAGTGGGAAGTAGATATGTAGCAAATGAAATCCAGAAGGTTCTTAAGGTCTCTGTACAAACTACTTTATTTTTAAATGTAATTACAGTTGTATTTAATGAAGTAGCAGAACTGTAAAGCTGTCAGGAAATGCTGCGGCAACAACATTTCTTGAAGGAGCATATTAAATAGTAATGATGTCAAACATCTGAAAGAGTGAGCAGACCTTGCATGCATAGTTTTCTAGTCATAGGAAATTAAAAAGGGGTTGGAAAGTTGCCAGTTGACTGACTATAGGGAAAAAAAAGAGACCCATAATAAGCAACAGTTGTAGTTACAATATTTGCTGAAACCAACACACATTAAATAATAATGAAAGCAACCATCTAAAAATGCTGGCAGACTATATGGAACAGCTGAGCTGAAGAATCTGCAAAAAGGATTAAAAAAAAAGGAACTGGTATATTGCCAATCTGCTGCCAAAGAATAAAAAGCTCCATTGCAGATTAAAGGGTGAGATCAATTTCAGACAAGAATTTGTAAAACAAAAAGTTTGAAAGGAAAAGGGTTAATTCTTATGTTGTGTAAATGACAAAATCTTCACAGGTAAAATGATCTCTTCAATGAAAAAAAAAAATTAAATAGAGTTCTACAGCTTTTTATTTTCTTAGAATCATGGAATGGTTTGGGTTGGAAGGGACCTTAAAGATCACTTAGTTCCAAACCCCCTGACATGGGCAGGGACACATCCCACTAGACCAGGTTACTCAAAGCCCTGTCCAACCTGGCCTTGAACACCTCCAGGGGTGGGGCATCCCAGGTTCTTTGGGCAACCTGCTCTAGTGCCTCGCCACCCTCACAGTAAAAAATTTCTTCCTAATATCTCATCTAAATCTACCCATTTTAAAACTGTTACCCATTGTCCTGTGGCTACATTCCCTGATAAAAAGGCCCTTCCCATCTTCCCTGTAGGCCATCTTTAAGTACTGGAAGGCCACAATAAGGTCTCTCTGGAGCTTCTCTTCTCCAGGCTGAACAACCCCAACTCTCTCAGACTGTTTTCTGAGGAGAGGTTCTCCAGCCCTGTGATCATCTTCATGGCCCTCCCCTTACAGTCTCACAATTAAGCCCATTGGCACTTGTACCCTCAGCTTTCCTCCATAGGAGTTGCCTGTGGAGTCCAATCTAGCATTCATAGAGACCTGAAGAATGTTTCTGACCCTGGGAGAGACCTGGCTTCCTCTAAGACATCTGTCAATGGTAGTACTTGCATGTCCCTATTTGCAGATACTACTTAAATATTTTTGACTACAGAGAACATGAAACACAAGGGGTTACTCACCTCAGCTATGAAGATACTTAGCTTCCAAACTCAGGTCTAGCAAAAACCTAAGCCAAAATGTTCTCTGGGTATGTGCATTAATATTTTCCTAATCTTGTCCCCCTGGACTTTGTGCAGCCCAATCTTATTCACCTCTCTCTATTCTAGGTATTGCAGAATAATCCTTGGGATTTGGGGTGCGCTGGTGCTCAGACCCGTGGTATGTAAGTTTCCTTTACATTCTGGTCTTTGCTATTAATACTTACATTTATATTGCTTGATATAAGTGTACTATAAAACACTTAGGTCTCTCTACCTGACCGGTATACTAGTTGTATGTATATGTGTAAACAAACACACACATAGACCAAACTCCCTATGATCTGAATTCCTTAGAAAGGACCAACGGCAGAGTAATACAGACAGTCTGAATAGGCAGGGGGCCTGGTTTGAGAGACTCTGCATTACAAGGCCCAGAAGATCAGCCCAAGGTCACTGAACATGACTAATGGGAGGTCCCCAGTATTCCTTGAATGATCTAGCCTCTCTGTCTTTGCAGGCAATCACCCTGATATCCTTTAAATGCTTATCTTTTATGCAAAATTGTTCAATACACTTTTTTCCCCATTTATCAGATTATACGATGCATAAAGCAAAGAACACGAAAAAGATTTCCATGTTTGAATCCTCTGCTAGAAGTCAAACTGCCTCTGAAAACCTTAAAATTACTCACAAAACCTTCTGAAGGTTATGACAGACCTCCTGCTTCTTTGTTCTTCTTGGTGGTGGTAAAAGCTGGACACATGCCCAGTGCAGGGAACATAGTGTAAATAGCGTTGCTGCAGATTGCTACGGGATTGTTCAAAACATCAGATGGCTAGAATATGTTATTATCAACAAGCTGTTTACTGGCCAATCAATTACAGACTCTGATGGAGCACTAGGCATTTTATTGTAGGCTAGCCAAATGGATGGAGAAAACATATGTCAATCTCTCTGTTACTTTAAGGGGCAAATTCTGCTCTTCTGCTTCAGTGTGTTGCAAAACCTCCCACAATGGAACCACACTGATGTTAGTATGGAAGGGTATGATCTATGACAGCACTGTGGGAATCACTAGGACAATGCAGTTCTCAGACATTTGGGCAACTTTATGTCAACATACATTTGCATAATAAGATTACAGCTGAGGTATCTGTGGGTAGTCCTCCCTCAAAGGGGTTTTCAATGCATGAGTTTCTCAGTCTGTATGCAATAAAAAACAGTCAGGAACTGTTTGTTGGCTTTTACATTTGTGTTAGTTCTTACATGAAGTGAAGTTTTGAGCCTTTTGTTCTCCTTCCTCTTATTTTCCCCAAGTTTTTAAAATGAAGTAAGTCCATTATCTGCAAGCCCAAACTGGAAAATACTATTCAGAATCAGATGCTTCAAGAGGAAATTTTCTGGTTTAGACAGGGAAAAATATATCTGTCTGCTCACAGTACCTTAACCAAAAATGTATCATTGGAAGGAGATTTTTTTCACCCCTGCTACTTGGAATTTCCTTCTGGTTTTTTTTTGTGTTTTTTTTTTTTTTTTTTTCTGGAGAGGATTTAGTTGCAATGGGGAACAGGATTTAGAGATGTAGAACAGAGTCATCATTGTACTGAGAAGAAAAAAAGCCAACTTCCTTTGGAAAAAGCTATGGTTACATTGATGGCAAGCAGTTATATATATTGTGTCCAAAGGACTCTTGGACAATGACTAGAAGGAACAGGTCACATAAATGTGCAGTCATTCGATGCGGCTGCTTATGTCACAGTATGTCTGTGACTTGCAGGCAGTATTGGCCGTCACTGGAGTTTCTCACCTGCTAAAATTCAGTCAGAGGTGATCCAAACTGATGTTCTGAGTTAGAAAGGAGGAGGGAAAACTACCTTTGAAATCCTATTAAATATTACATAAGATCTCTTGGGACAAAAAAAAATAATATTTGAAAGTGTTCATTCTTCAGAAACATACACTGAAAAAAGATACATTAAGTGAAGGGCTAAGCAGGTGAAGTGATTTTTCCTTCTACCTCCTCTTAGCTCTAAAACCCGTAATGTGCTAATGCTGAAAAAAAAGTATTAAAGGGAAAGAATAAAAACAATTGAGAAGTGTATGATATCTATATTCCAAAACTATCTGATTTATAGTGTTAGAAAAGTTGAATAACTTCTTACTGCTTGTTCCCTTTAGGTAGTTTTTGCTGCCATCTCTAAAGGTGAGCAGTAAGTCACTCTGCAAGTCATTCTTGAAAATACCAGCAAAAGGAAGAAGATTCTGCTCTGCAGTGAATATATCACCACAAGAAACTGGGGACCTAGGATTGTCTATATTCAAAATTCAGAAAGGCTATCTTCTGTGGTGATGATGAGCTCTGAAAGAAAAAAAAAAAAATAAAAGAATACCTGATTTAGACTGCAAAATGTTCATGGATGTGTCCTACAATGAAAATTTCAAATCCTTGCCCAAAACTCACTATTTAGATTTATTTTTTTTTTAATTGAAGCAAGAAACAGCTAATATTCCTTTTTTATTTTTTTTTTCCTTTCAAAGCGACCTGAAATGATGCTCCACCTCTCCAGTTGTTTGTAAATCAGCACAGTTCTGTTGGCTCTAGCAGACCAACACCAGCAAGACCAGATGGGCTGGGCCCAGGCAATAGAAAAATCACTGCGACTTATCTATGCATCAGCAATGCATAATCTTAAAATACGCTCTTAGTCTTGAGATATTTTTCTTCAGAATAAAGCTGATGGAAGTTACTTTGGTATGTCTTGAGCAGATGGGAAGATACGAGAATTGTTGAGCTTCAAAATGCATTTTTCTCAAAAAGTAGAAGCAGAAATAAATTGTTTTAAAAAAATGTATAATGCAAGCAGCTGTAGTTATGCTTATAAACAAATGTCTATTAACATACACAAGCCATACTCTATGATCTGTCAAAGATGTGTTCCTTATGTGTACATAGGATGGGAAGGATGGAGAAACAGGACTGGGTTTTGGAAGTCAGCTTTAAGGAACCGTTCACTATTCTGAAAGATCTCAGACTGTTTACCTATGAGATGGAATGCCTGATGCAAAATTTTTAGTGTGACTGTTCAGGCTGCCTCTTTCTGAATGGTTACATTTTCACTGGCATCATCATCTTCTTCAGATGAATTGGAACCCATAAAATCATCCAAGGGTGAAGGATGGGAAAGCAGGGAGATGGTGAAGGTTAGTGGAGCAGGTTATTAAACAAATGGTAGGAGGACTCTGAAACAATGGGGAAGGGAAGCAATGGAGAGCGGCACGTACGCTGTTGACAGTCCCAGAGCCACACAGGTGTTTAGGAGTGGGAGGAGGGCAGTTACTTGTGCAGCTGATGGAAGGTGAGGAAGTGGTATTAGCATTCCCAGCCTATCAGTCACTTCAGAAATATGCCCAGAGCAGCTATGTTGCTTGATGTACATATTGCTGAAGTAGCCGGTGTTTATATTCCATATTCTGTGAGACTTCTTATCAAACAGAAGATGAACTTGACTAGTATTTTTTCTCCTCCTTCTGCTTCAAATGTTTAAATGATAATTGATAACTACTACAGGCCATCCGAGAATTTAAAGATGGGTTACATGCTCTAAATTTCCTTTTATCCCTATCTTTATTATGACTCAGGCAAATTTTGAGGCACTGTATAAAAGAGATGCCAACATGACCATAAGCAGGAGATATCTCACACTAAGCAGCAACTTCTACAACCTAGTAAAAGTGTAGGGCAGATCCAGGAGCAAAACTTCAGCTGATAATACTACGCAGCTCTGATTTCCCTTCTTCAACCTTTAGATGTTAATTAATGCTATAGAGAGGCGTTCAAATTGAAATCAATGGAGTTTCATTATTCACTTCAATAGGAGTGGGATGAAGTTCTAAATAGTAAATGGAGCAATGAAAATCTAAGAAAACAAGAGGCATGCTAATGGGTGTTTTGTTTAAGAATTCTTAGTTTCATTGGCTCAGTTTAACAAGCAATTGAAGGTAACCTGCTTGGAGGTATGTGAAAGTATGTGTGTCTCATGGGAACGGAATACTATACACCTTTCAACTAATCTTGGATGGTGACAAAACTATAGGCAAATAATTTAGTCTACATGCTGAAGGTGTTGGAACAAGTGCCTTCTAAAGTAAAAAAATAAAATAAAATAAAGGTGCATTAAGTGTTGTGTGTGTTTTACCAGCTTGGGTTTTTTGGAACCATTAAATAGAAATAGAATGAATAATTTAACATTTTACACAGTATGTGCATCTTGCACCACTGAGTTTTTGGAACAATTTCACATAGAGAAAATGTAGTGGGTGCTTGCCTTGCTGTTCTGTAATTTTACTTTGTCCTTATTTCAATTACATTTCAAAGCAAATGCTCTTCCTAGTTGTGAGGTGAATTTAATTCTGATGAGCTAGTGTTTTATTTTTGTTTCTCTGTTTTTAGAAAGTGAAAATATGATATGTGGAGAACAGGATGAATATTTCTAATCATCTTAAGCTAAATGAAGCCCTTTTCTCTGTTTATTCTTCCGTCCACGTTCATTGGTGCACCGACCCCATTTTACTTCTCTCCGGGACAGTGTAAAACAGTTCACAGTGAAGGTGTGTTTACAGATGCTTTGTCTGGCAATAGCCACCCCAGATCTCTCATTTCTCACATCTTGCAGATTTTTTCTACTCCTCTTCTTCACATTTGTTCAATATCGAACTTCACAGTCTCCTTTCCCCTTCCTTTTGACCTTGATGTGTTGTTCTGCAACAGGCAAGAGTTTTGCAAAGAAAAGCTTAAGATCCATGATCACTTTTTGTTATTTTCAGAGATGTCTGTCAGAGGATTCAAATAAAACGTCCTTAACAGAACTTCAGAAAAATTGTTTCTTCATGAAAACGTGAAATCAATCTGCTCCTGGGAGTTCTAATTCCCAAGTTTTCATTCTGTATTAGAGCAGACTGGGATGTACACCAATACCCTCCTAATCTTGATTATTAGGGATAGAAAACCCAATCTCATCTTCTGCAAGAGAGCTGCAGAATACTCTAACCAGGATCTGAAGTCAGGTTTAAGACCCAGATAGATCAGTGGGAGAGATTTGCCTTTCTTAAAGGGGCCACTGACTCCTTAGAGGCAAAACCAAAGACCAAAGCTTACAGCCTTAAATATCAGTGAAAGGCTCATACATTGAAAAAAAAAAAAAAAATCCATTGTATTAACTGTTGCATTTAAGTTTTTTGAACCAGAAATAAAAATATCTTCCTTTCAAAAAACATAGTAGATAAAGAAAAAAAAAAACGTAAATAGTAATGGAAATTTTAGAGATGATAAAAAATGGAATGTTTCAGTTGACCCAAATCAATGATCCTCTGCAAATTTTTATTTTTACAGAAGTTTCTGAACGGTGAGTCTTTCATCATAATATCAATTAAAAATTCTCTCTGTGTCTTAAAAATCTCTGTGGACAAGAATGACTATTTTTGTCTCAGTTCTGCCGTTAGTCCTCAAAAACCTTTTATTTTACACATCTACGAGCATGTTTTCCAGTGGCAAGGTTAAGTCTATTAACCTATTGTTGAGATTATTTGAGACAAGGACAAAACAAGAAACTTTGCAGTGGATATTACTGTTTTAAAGGACTCTAAGCTGTTTTTATCTCAAAGCACATCTGCTTATCTGCACATTTTTATTGAGAATATATCACTATGCTTAAAAAATACTGTATTTGGATAATGTCTGTATTATTTTCTTTCTGCCTGCAAAATGGTTTAATCCTTGCATTGAATAAAAGTTTAAGTTGGATCTTACTGTGAAGCTGGGAGAAATATTTTCACGTGGAGAAAATGATGACATTAATATTGCTTTCATTGCTGTTCCAGGACCTCTGAGTACTACTGGTTTAATCATTGTAGTAACATGAGTAACATTGGAGTAACATGATTGACACTAGGAAAAAAATTCCTACCCCTTGTTCTGTCCAATTTGGTACTGAAACTCTAATCTATGCAGCAACAGTTGTTTTCCAAAGCTTGCTTTTTGGTACCCATAAGGGATCAGAGTAACATCTACTAGCTATAAGCACCAAGGTAGAGTGGTACTGAATGTCAGCCCTCCAGGTCTGAATAGCAGAGCAATCAGGTTTATGTTTATGTGTTGTATTAAGTGCATGCTTTTTGCTTGGCCAAGCTTCTCACCTGCTTCTTTTGCATCTGGAGTCAGGTTTCTTTCTCTCACCTGGAAGATAGTTATTATATGTTGTCCAACTCAGACTAAGGTATAATATTTTACCTTTTATTTGTGTGGGTAGAGTGTAGACTCAGCACATCAGTAGTGCTATAAAGTGCTGTTCATCTGATACCAACAACTCATGCCAATGGCAAACTCAGTGAACATCATTTGTGGTAGCTCTCGTCTCCCAGCTGGGACCCATGCTTCACTATGGCTTGAATCAGTAAACTTGCCAAGTGAAAGGCCAGGAATAAGGTGGGCTTAATGAGTAGGCAGGGACTGATCCAGAGTTTCTTTTGAGATGTCTTGATCCAGCCAAAGTGAGTGCAAGAGTAGAAAGGAATGAAAGCACTCAGCAATTAATGTTATGTGTTTGGAGAAAGCCATTCGGCAGGAAAGTCCAGTACAGAAACAGAATTGACATGTAATTGCACTGGCAAAGATGACGGTGGAGAGAGCACATGGCCGCTGCTCTTTTGAAACCATCCACTGCTCTGAGGCCCTGTTGTAATTGCTGCTGGCAGGAAGGAGGGGGGAGCTGCAGTGGCAGAAACACACAACTTAAAGCACTGGTGGAGGGATGTGTATTAACCATGCTGTTTTCACTGAAGGCAGTAGAGTAGTTTACTTTTCAGCTATCAGTCCAGCTGGTTACAGTGGCAAGTGCCAATCCATTGTCAACAGAGGTAACAAGATGAATTACTTTTGGACTCAAAGTATCTGAAATAACAAAAGCTGTAAATAGTCTGACAGTCAGTGTCCTGCTACTTAATACGAATCCTATCTTCTAAAGTGAGTTTAGCATTTATTGTTCAGCGGGTTATGATAAGGGTCTGCATGGGATGTTTTGTAAGAATTCAATTAGCTTGTGTTGTGAGTTAATGCCATTTGCATGGTAATGAAACATTCTTTCAACAAAGTGTTGAAGGAAAACACACTAATTAGTTTTTTGAACAGCACCTGACATTCATAGGGCCCAATGGTGATGTTGGCTAAATGCCTGCATGACTGATGCCCCTTTTTCAGAGCTGGCCAGCATTTTTCTGTCTATGAGTTTATGAGAAAAACAAGCAAACAAAAATGTCCCCAGTCCCAAAACAGCTTCTTAAAACGATACAAAGCCAATTTAATGAAATTTGCCAGTCATCCATGTCCTTCCTCTCTCTGGACCCCTTCTGCTGCCTCCTCTTTCTTTGATAGATCAAATGTGGGGTTTTTTTTGCTGTTACAGACCTACATTACTTTTCTTCCTCTGTTATTTTTTGTTCTGTATAAAAAGTTGACTCCAATGTTTTAGTATCCCCCTATGATCCTCGATATACTATTCACCTGTACTGTAGGAATCACCACTGCAGCAGAACGGCTGCCAATAACCTGCTCTGTCCTTTTTCCACACAAGTGGCCTCCAAATTGCTGACCAGTGAGAGAAAATAAGTTACAACAAAAAATGGGCTGGCACAGGTTACTTCCCCACTGGGGTTCCTGAGAGCAGCGCAATTGTATTTAGCCCTTCCTTAGGGGAGATGGGCAGGTGCCAACCTGCTCCACAATGAATAGCACAGCAGAATAAATAAAGCCAAAATATTCTTTCAACCACCATCACTACCTTGAATAAAAAAGAGATCTCATCTTCTGATCAAATTCTGTTCAGGCTTGATCCCACAGTGTTTCTAACAGGTTTGTCCATTCTTTCCTTTCCCCCCTCCCCATGTGTTTGTTCAAAAGCTTTTTGTTCGCAAAAGCTCTCACAAACTCAAGTGCATTTATTCTGAGGGAAATTGTCACGCTGGAATTGGCTGCCCTGTAATTTTTTTTGCTATCTTTCCTCTGTAAATGATTCTATCTCACAATTAGGAAATAGCTGCGAACAAGGCAACTAATGAAGAAATTGCAATAGCTATATTAAGTTACATACAGTGGAAAGTTTGTGGCCTCATCTGAACAGGCAACTTTTGCACATGTGATGTTTGAGTTGCCTCACTATCATTCACTGCTTCATAGATGGTATCCGAAGATGGAAGAAAGGCACTAAAAGGCACCGTGAAAAGGCATAGTTGTCCACTGACAGACCTGACCTAAGGCAGATCTGCAGCCACCACCTGACTCCACATAACAAAGATGCAACCAGCTTGGAGGCCTTCCTGGAAGGTCTTCCCACTACTACAGAGATCTCTTGCACACAGTGATGCATGCAAGGACTGGAAAGGAAAAGGAAATTTGCGATAATTATGTATTATTTGAATATATACAGTGATTTCATTTAAATAAAAACTTGAGTTTTCAGCTCTTAGCTGAGCTATTGAGTATCCTCACAAGGCACTGCCCACAGTTGGTTCAGCCACTACTGTTTAGCTGATGGCAGGTAACTGAATGTCTTAATGTCCTGTGCTTACCCTTAACCCATATAACAATTATCTACAGCAGCTGTCCTGACTGGGAGGAAGGAAACGATTCCTCTGTTCATTTGGTGGACTAAGATAAAGTAAGAATCCATTTAATCCTACTGAGTAGGGAACATTGTTGTTTTTATTGTTTCCACAATACTCTGATGTTATAATAGTTCTTATAAACCGCTTACCATTTTAACCTACCACAAGAATGCAGTATATGGCTGTAGTATGGCTGAATTAAACACCAAGCCTGTGGGGGAAGAGTCAGTCCTTGTTGCAGTGCTGCTTCTTGCTGCAAAGATTGTGAGAAATACTCCAAAGCCTGGCGACTGCCAGGAAGCTGCGCACACACATCTGTGGGTGACTTATTCCAGCCAGTATGCAGTAGCTCAGCCAGCTGCCAAACAAGCTACTCACAAGTTGTTTGGCTTTGGATGGGGGTGTTAGCAGATTGTTTGGGGAAAGAGAGTTCATAGCACAAAGGGGAAAGTTGTTTTCTTATTATTGTTCTTTCTCCCTTTTATTATTGCACTTATTCTTTCTCATCTCTTAGTGTGTGCATTGTTTATCATGTAGTTGCTATAATACTCACCAGCAACACAATGATACTTGGTGCATTTTCTGAGATGGAAATCTCCTTAGTCCTTAAAAATACCTAAGTCAGTATATTTTGTATGAGAGTTTAGGGATAAATGAGCAGCTGCTAAGCATAGTGTATCCTTTCGCGCCTGTCGTGTCCCAGCAGGGTCTACGGCAATTGTGCTATTCTGGAAAAGCAGGTAAAACCTCTCCTGATTCTTTTTCTTGGTGAGCCCTACTGTCAAATCCCAGATCTTCTCGCCCTCTTTCAGAGTTAGCACGTCTTTGTAATACTACTAAGAAAAGTGGAATAGGGAAGCAGAGTGGTTGGTACGAAGAGGAATTTCAGCCTTTTTAATTCGTTACTAAATAACTGATACCGTCATTTCCAAGGACTGCATAAGTGGCATTTTTCTTAATGCTTCATCCATAAAACTCGATTTTTTAAAAAAAAATCTTTTTTTTTCTTTAATTTAAAGCCTTAATTCTTCAAACTGTTTTACGAATACATATATGTAGCCCAGACAAAAGACTGAGAATTTTACATCTGCTCACACTCTCTCTCTTTCACTTGAATTTTTTCAAAATAATAAGCAGAAAAGTCTCATTGCTCTGACAAGCTCATTCAGGCACGGGTTTCTGGCTGTAATTTGCCGTTATTAATTGGAGCATTCTGTTCTCACACAGGAAAGGGCTGAAACAGAACTTAAGTACTGTCTGCATCATGAAATAAGTCAGGTGAAAAAACATACGTCGCACCTATATGTTCTGTTTATTTAGCAAGCTGGTGACTCAGTCTATGCTAATAAAGACTACAAAGGACTGTGAATAATGGAGAAAATTTGTGTTCACCTGTCCAAAGCATGATGTGTTATTTTTATTCAGGATTTATAAAATCACTGAGACTACAGATAGAAAATGAAGGAAAAATCAGAGCCTCAAATAATTTTGATTTTAAAAAGAATAAGAAATTATAGAGCTTTTTTGACTGCACTTAGAAGATGGCATGCCTCACAGCAGGGATTTTTATGCATTCTGTAGAGTTAAATTTCTTACTGAAAGACAAGCTAATGACGGTGGATGTAATATCCTTGCAGGTAGGGTTATTATGTTGTTGTTTAAAATCCCACAGTAGAAAATTTTGGGAGGGTGAGCAGAGGCCTGTTAAATGTTTTATATGGTAGTTTAGGAAGTAGAGCTACTGCAAGAATACAAAGGAACTCCCTAACCTGGGCTGAGACCAGTGCAGAACTACCCTGAGACTTTTTGGCTATCTGCATTCACTTTGCCTTTTGTGTACCACAGGCAATCATGAAAACAAGGAACATGGAACAGTATTAAAACAATCTTTGTAATGAACTGACTTTCACTCTACCTTAACTGGAAGATTTGTGTGATTTCTCGTAAGCTATTGACATACCACTAACAACGGTTTATGGCAACATGAGCTGTTGAGATACCAGATATTTAGGTGCTGCTTCAGAATCGTTAGTATCATTTTCAAAAGCCCTGTGCTACTATATACTGTGATTCTTGAGATGGACACATGCAGATGGAGAATGTCTCTTGTAAGGACACTCTCTGTGTTCTGAAGTGCAGTTAGAAACCTTTGTGAAGTGTGCTGTAATTACATATGCATACAAACACAGCAGCGGGGTCTGAGGTCTACTGATTCTGAAGATAGAAAGGACTTAAGTTAGATGCCTCCCTACTTGTTACAGCCAAAAAAATGGCATAATACAGCTCTACACCTAACTGATCTGTCTCTATAATCTGATATCAGATCAAAATTGAACAATTAAAAAAAAAAGCACCACAACAGGCATTTAGAGATGCTGAGCACTGTCAATGCCAGTTTTATGCTGGAGGTCTTTTTAGCTAAGAGTATGAATATGTTTGTGGAAATGCAGAGCAGAAGCAGTTTGTCTGTTTACAGGAACACCACATTTAGTGCTTCAGAATCAAAACCCAGTGCAAGAAACTCACAAAATTTAGCTTACAAAATTTGACATTTAAACTATATTTAGTTGATCGTATACATTCTGATATAAAGTAGCATTTTTGTCTAGGGAATTATTATTACTAGAAAACCATTCAGGGTGCCTAATCATTGAACAAGGTTAGATTGTAGTACTGAAGTGACTTACTTTTTGTAAAGCATTCAAAGATTCAAGGATGGACAGCTATGTAAAAGAGTTATACATTATCTTCATTAGTTTACAGTATGAACATGGTTCTAAAAAATTTTCATCTGCTTACTAAGAGTTCAAGCTGCTTTTAATTGTCAGGGCAATAGCTTTCTTTCAGACTGAGACGGGCACTCCTGTCTTTTTAAAATCTATTTCAGGGCTGAAAAAAGATAACTTAGTTAAAAATGAATGAATACAGAGGACAGTATAAAGGTGAAATGGATAAGAAAGTTAATATAAAGTGACAGTGTGACTTAGGCATAAAATATATTTTTTTCAAACAGCATTTTTTATCAAAATCTCGTGCTACCAAGTATACTTAGATTATTTCAAGTGAAATAATATTAGGTCATTGAAAAGGGAAAATTGAAACACCTTTGGCAAATTCTGCCTTTAGAAGTACCTACACAGCTTACAAGGGCAGCATTCAGGAGAAGGTATTCTGTGGCACTACAGCAAAAGTCCCCGTAAGTCAGGAAGGGAAAAGCAATGTGTCTAAGTTCAGAAATGAGTTACAGCAGTGGTGAAGAGTCTTTCTAACCTTGTGTAGAATAAAGATGATGTGTTAGCTAAGAGTCCTTTCTGGAGGAGGTTTCATTCAGAATGAAAACAACATAAAATCGTATTTCCCTGCAGGCTTTCTCCCTCAAGCATTATCTACACTAGGATCTGCTTGGTAACCTGGTGCAGTTTGTCCTAAACGGCACTTTCTAAAATCTTTGTCTGGATATGGGCCTTTGTGAATCTGAACAAAAACAGTCTAACAGCACAGCTGGAAGTCTTGTCCTGATACACCCTGAGTTTATTTGATATGAAAAGTCCTACCTGAACATTTCTCACTTGACGCTCTGGATCAATGGTCCCCACATGAGGGTGTCTCTCCTCAGGCAAAGGTTTCACAGCAGCAGCGGAGGAGGGGGGAGGACTGCAGTAGCTGAGAGCCAGGGATTCCACTCAGCAGCCTTACACAAGGCTCTGCCTTGCCTCATTGCATCCTTGCACGTCTGCCTGAGTGCTCCAGCTATCCCCTTCGACCTTGGAGTTGCAAGAGTGCTGTGACATGTCTGGGAGGCCACGTGTGGCTGGGAGGCAATATTGAGGTGAACAGTAGCGGGAAGAAGAGGAAAATTATAACTTCAGAGGTTATCAGAAGTTAGTATCTATATTTTTTTCTCTCTCAGAACTGTTCTGATATAGCCAGGTGGTCTAATAACACTTCTGCTTCAGCCAGTCTCTTCAGGCTCATCCATTGTGAGGAGGAAGAAGGTATCAGCCAGAACCAATTAACGTGCCATGTCAGTTTTCTTCTTAGGAAGATATCCAAGTTTCATTATTTATTAAAGAACATCATGAGATCTTGGCTGGAATAGTATAAATACCACAAATGGTTTTGGATCCTGGCTGCAGTGAAATCGGAGGTCATCATGCCATAGAGCTGAATGATAATCAAGACTTTACTCCTGCTTACTGAAAAACACTTAGCTTCAATTAATTTTGCTCCACCTACAGTACTGATTTTGAATATTGAGATGTATGAAGTTGAAGATTTAATGCAACCCTACTCGAGAAAATTAAGTAACAAAAATTTTGAAGGAAAGATGTTTATCAATATTTAATATCTGTGAGAAATATAAGAGAAATCTATTACCAACTTATCTTAGAAAGAACAGAGGGTTACTTGAGCCTAATTAATAGCTTCTAAATCCCAAAGTATCTTGAAGACAAAAACTATACCACATAGATTACTCTTGGAATAGATACTGTACACCTGAGCATTAATCATGTCTATCTATCATACACAACGGTGTATCTGATCATAGCAAAAAACTTTATAATTCACACCAAAATAAATTAAAAAAAATTGAAAAAGATGCTGTCAAGTTGGGTAAAGTTCTGAGGAAAGACTGGGAATAACATAAAATTAAAAAAAAAAGGTACTAACTATGTAGAAAAATACTTTTTTAAGTGATATTGTTCAAACTGAAATATCTACAGAGAAGAAAACTTTCCTGACAACTGCAGTTACAAATGCATATAAAATGTTGTCTGAATTCAGCCAAAGCTTCCTCACTTATTTTACCTAGTAATGGAAGTACAGTGCAATATTAAATGTGGTCTGTCATGCACACTCCCTTTGGATTATTGTATGAAAAGTAATTTTATCATATTTCATTTTACATGGCAACTTTAGCCCTAAAATCACATTTAAGTAGCTAAAACAGAGCTTGGTTTTGAGAAATCAAATAAGACATTGCTTAAGCACGTGTTTGCCCCATTGACTTTACTGAAGCTTCAGCACAAGCTTGAACACTTAAGAAGAATTTGAGTGCTATTTTGAACAGGGAACCTTAAATTGTTGGTTTAAAGCCTGGAGGAGGAGGGATATTTATCATTTGCTAGAGTCAGTGTTTAACAGTTGTATCGACTTGCTGACCATATCTGGACACCTGAGTTGAGGCAGCAAACTGTGGATAGTCTCACGTTTGTCAGTTTGTGTACATGTGTTCTGGAGGAAAAATACAAAGCAAAAGAAAACTGAAAGGACTAAATAGACAAATAAATTACCCACTTTATCATTTTAATTTTGCTGTTAGGACTTTGAAGTTCACAACTTATTTAGATGAATGCTGTTTTGGGTAACTGTCAGAGCACACATGATGAGATGAATGAGATGGGGACACGTGGGTTTACACATTTGTTGATTCTACTTGGTTGGTGACATTTGTTCTCCAAAGCTGGATTGATAGCACAAAAATGTCTTTGAGGAAAAAAAATTAAATAAGACCCTGTTCTCAGGCCTTCTTCTTTCACACCTCTTTGACAGTGTGAAGAGGCGTGAGAGTCAGTGAAAATAACAGAGAAAATTCAGGCTTGTTAATTACTACTGAGCATATTACTTGCTCTCATGAGTAATTCCACTGGAATCGGGGTATAAATCACTGTGCTTGGTTGTAAATGTTTTCAAGACTAAGAAGTCTTCTGAGTCTTCTGGGATATTTTGCTGTGCCAATTACACTTTTACAACTCATCTCTCTTGTGCACATTTTCCCAGCAGCAGCTCCCTTTCCTACTAAGTTATGCTGGCCCAGCAGGCCACGGGATGTGCCTGTTAAGCAAGATGCCGGTGGGTTATGCTCAGAAAGGTATTTTATTTTATTTTTTTTTTTAAAAGAAAGTGTTACTGTTTTTGGACTTGGTGGGGGGTTGTGCAACAAAACCTCAGTTCTCCAGCTCTGTCCCAAGAAGTTTATTGGCTGACCTTGCTACTTCAGCTTTCGTGGAAATCTCTTTGAAGCAAATGCATGTAAAATAATGCAATGCCAGTTTATTGCAGTTGTATGCCAAGGCAAAGCTACAGGTTTAGGAGCAGGGTGCTGGGAAAACCTGACACTGCCTCTTTTGTTTCTGGTTCTATGTAATGGTAAAATGCTCTTGGTTTACTCAAATTGTTTAAAAAGAAAGAAAGAAAGTGGTGTCTTCTTTAGAGAAGGGAGCCCTCCAAAACCCACAGTGGGTCTGAGGTCATAAATAAAAGTTTAAGTTTTGAGAAAAGAATATTATACAATTGAGGAAAAGTATGTCTGTGTCTATAAACCTAACATATCTGAAAAATAAAACAACCACCTCTCAGTACATATTTTTTAGTATACAGAGAAAATACATGCGAGAGTACGAACATTTTGCTATTGCTGTACCTCACCAATGATATCTTCTAGCTGACCTGGACCCAAACAACCTTTCATTGAATAAATTTGTGCTTGTAGATGCTGAATTTTTTCTCTTATCACCCATCTCCTTTCTTAGCCTATATGCAGGATATATGTATTGAGCTGTTAGAGTGGGACATAACATTACCTATTGGCAGATGCTACTTAGCAGTTTACTTCAGTTTCAGATGCAGTTAAAATAAGCTTTTCAGACCAAAATTAAACTATTGCTCCCTCCCTAGAGAAAAAAAAAAAAAATCTCACAGCTACATCTGGCACTCAACAATCTCATCAGAGGACTGGAAAAAATCTATTCATTATTAGAAAAATTGTCTATTGTTAATAGAGTAAGCAATGGATTCCTGTTCTCATCTCAACTGGGAATAAAGCTGGCTTGCCTGTTTGAACAGAGGTGACAAAAAACATTTCTTGATTGAATTCACATAACATCTGCTTGCACAATCAATCCAGAATATCTTTATGCATAATACCAACTTGCTCTAGATTGAATTATTTTTCTGCATCCAATGCCAGCAGAACTTATCATCTGTACACTGGCAGCTTGTCACTGCATCTAATGTGAACTTGGGACATATATTTGTCTCCTTGAGTGTCTTCATAGAGGACAGATGCCTTTTTACTTGTTTTTAACCACCTTTCTCTGTTTTTCAACTGAAACAAGATTCAAAAATCAGAGTTTCCATTTTTTTTAAATTGATATGCTCTGGTTTGACTACTAAACCAAATTCACATGCGGGGGGGAAAAAAGGTTTCTGAATCTTTCCTTTTTCTTCCTTTTCTCTTTTTCTTTTCCAAAATATTTTTTTTTATTTTCACTTTATTAGAAAATCTGCAAGTGATTGCAAAATTTACAATCTGAATAAATATGAATTCAAAAGGTTTCCTTTTTGTTGCCACAGATTGTGATCTCCTATGCCCTGTTTATTATATCAATGCTTTAGCTAATTTCACAGTGAAATTTAACAAGTGATTAATGTCATTTGTATATAAGCTAGATGCTTAAAAAACCCCAAATGTACTGAGGCAGACCTTCATGTGGTATCAGTTAGCAATGCTACATTGACATTTGGAAGATACAGATTAACCAGGGGAAGGTATTGCTGAATGGTCTTAACTATAATAGAAATATAGCTGGTGACTGTAAGAGACAGAAGTCCCTCTGCACTAGCTATAGTACAAATGGACAGCACTTCAAATTTTTACCTCTTAATTAAAGAAAGCAAGACCAGGTAGAAGGGGAGCAGTCACAGACAGGTGAAAGTACATGTCTAAAGTTATAGAGAATATCAAGGCCTGAACTGTAAATAAAACCCATTTTTCCCAAGTTTCTGCCTAATACTGTCTCCAATCTCTGCTGCTGCCTGTAAGGTAATGAAATGCGTGTAGACTTGCACCCCCTTCTTTTCCTTCATATACTTCACTGTGTGACATGAAGGTTGAAACATTCTCAGTGGGATTCTTAGTTGTGCATGGTCTAATATTTAGGAACGCCTATACATTGGTACAGACAGCAGAGTGCTTGATTTGCAATGGGATATCAGAGCACATAAATAGCTAGTGATACACACGGCACCGTCGGTGCCTGTAAATACCAGGGAAGCGTGCAATCGAGGTGACTACATGAATGAGATAGATGCGCTGTTTTGCAGGTGCAGTTTTGCAAAGCCAGGTGAGGGAAAAAGTCACAACACATGCATCATTTTAGCTTATGAGTATAACTCTCTGTTGTCAATTCCAGTTCTGTTTGTCATCAGACAAAGACACTCAAGACAGTAAACCATTACAGCTCTGCATTCTTCTATCCCCAAGGGGGCCTTTTTAAAGAGGCAAATTGATTTTTGCCACCAGACAGTGAGTCATGCATACAAACTAGGAGAGTACTTACGAATCCCTATATTCATTTCCCCATGGTGCTTGGTGAGGTGAGTTGTTTGCCTGATTTGTTTAAGAATAGATTTGGGGAAAGAAACAAAACAAAGCAAAACAGAAAACCCTAATGTTTTTAACCCCTGCCTCAAGAATACAATATATCTATCAGCATTCAAATAAATGTTTTCACTCCCTATGGAGGGCTTAAATTTCTGGTTTACATAGAATTGATATGATCAAATGGTCTGCCGCGTGCTGTGTACAGAACTTTTAAAACAAATCTTTAGTTAGTTATTTTCAGGAAGAAAATGGAAAAGAAATGAACAAAACCCAAGTAAGAGGGATTGATTCTGTCGCATACACAGAGGCATTGAAGGCCTTTTGAGACACCCTAAAGTCCAAGGTGTTCACTGGAACTGTGTAAGACGTGTATCCTTTCAGAGGAGCAATTGGAGCCCAGGTGGGACACTGTAATTCCGACAGAGAATCTCCCCTGTGGATGAAGGGAGATTTGGACCCCGTCAAAGAAATTAAAAGCAGACTAGTTAAACTAAGCATATCTCTGCTCAGAGACTAAAACTGAATTTGTCCTACTCTTCAAATTGAGGAATACTGGATTTTAATAATTTATGCTTCCTCAAAAATTACTTTGCTTGCTGCAAGGGCCTTTGGTTTTGTTTCTTTTATTGTTTAGGATTATTCTTCAGTCATTTAATATAAATATATGATATTTTAAAATGACTGTATATCAGAGATAATTAAATGTTACCGAGATAGCTTTAGCTTTTAAGTTAGGTTTGTGAGCTTTCAGTGGTGCAAAACAAGTGAACAGAAAAAGCATCACCTAGACTGACAGATCTTCAGCACACGCTGAAAGTTGCACCTGTTGGTAGCAGATGGAGAAAAAGTGGGCTTGTAGGAGAAAAAAGGTAAAGGCTGGAGAGAATGAAGCTTAGTTTCTGAAGGCTGCAATTGCTTTTGCTTCACTAGTTGATGCCAAAAACTCTGCATGCCCTCCTTGTCTTCCTTCTTTCTCCTTTTTTTCCATCAATAATCACTGAATGCAAATAATACCGATACACATAAATAATGTATTTTAACTTGTTTCATTTCCCTGCAGAGGTTCACATTCCACCCCAGTGCTGCATTTAGTTTTTAGCCAATGACTCTTTAATAAAGATAATAAATTTTACCTAAATCTCCCCAGCCTCTCATGTAAAAGATATTATTCCTCCAACACAAGCCTAATGCACAGCTCTATCCACCATCTTGCCCCAACTCCCACCTGTTATGAATGCTCTAACCTACTTCTTGAAACTTGTCTTTACTCAATACGCTCACTGGTGTTTACCAAACAGCTAAACTTACCTGACAATACCCACCCATACTTGGTCAGAGCTCTCTATTATTCACCTCTGTTGACTACATCTTCCCTTTCTCATCAGTGCTTGAACTCCATAGCTCACACTTACAAACCTATATTCAGATGTCAGCCATCAGTAGCTGAATCCTGTCCAAGGTGTATACAATGTGAAGTTAACTCTTAACCTGAATGTCTAAGGTCAGTGGAATAAGCACTGAAGTCAGTAAGAAAAAAATGAGTATGTAAATAGGACTCAATATTTTTGTTTTCCTACCTAAAATATCAGTTGTTATATTTCAACACATAGCAACACAACGAAAAACCTGAGTATGATTATCACAACTCCCAGTTTATGCCTTGAATAAATACATTATCTTATTCCTGGTTGCATGTCTCCATATTCTGAAGTCATGAACACAAGAAGAAAAGATGCCAAATAATCTTTAATGTATGGCTGAAATGCACATCTTAAATAAAAATTATGAATAATGTGATCTGTTATAAAAATACAAAAATTTCAAAGCGTCTTCTTCATATGCTATATAATAGGTTTATATATATGTTCTGTACATATATAGAGAGCTAGATAGGAGTTAAAAGAGTTCTTATTTAGACTGGACACAGAAGGGCAGGTTTTGGCCCACCTGGTGTAGCTGGTAGAATGTATTGTTTAACTGTGGAGAAAGCAAACTGCCTGGAGAAGAGCTACTCAGCTGGTGTAGAATACCATAGCTCTCTTGTCCTCAGCTAAGCCCTAATTATTCACATGCATTGAGGATCTGGTCTTGGATAAAGAGCTAAATCCAGTTGGTTAGTCACTAGCTGGCAAACACAATGCCTTCAATGTGACATAGGAATCACATTTCAAATGCCTTGCTATTTTTTTTTTTCCCATTTGCTTTAATGGGAGATGTACTTCACAACACAGAAATTTTTACCACAGAAAAAAAGAGTAGGAAGTGGGAGTTGCATATCTAAAATCACACAGAGTTCTCTGGAAATGTAAGACTCCATAACCCAGAACCCAGGCCTTCTTTTTCCTTTCTTTTAGATGTTTTATATTTATACTCTTTCCTAAATTCACAATGATCTTAAATATTTTGAAATATTTGAGGGATTTAAGCATCTCCTTTATGAGGAAAGGCTGAGAGAGCTGGGACTCTATAGCCTGGAGAAGAGAAGGCTGAGGGGAGACCTTATTATGGCATACAAATATCTAAAGGGTGGGTTGAAGGAGGATGGAGCCAGACTCTTCCCGGTGGTTCCCAGTGACAGGATGAGGGGCAATGGGCACAAGTTGGAACATAGGAAGGTACGTTCCAACACACGGAAAAACTTCTTTACAGTTCGGGTGACAGAGCAGTGGCACAGGCTGCCCAGGGAGGTTGTGGAGTCCCCTTCTCTGGAGATTTTCAAGACTCGCCTGGATGCAGTCCTGAGTAATGTGCTCTAGGCAATCCTGCTTTAGCAGGGGAGTTGGACTAGATGATCTCTAGAGGTCCCTTCCAACTCTGAAAATTCTGTGATTCTGCGTGATTCACGGATCCTGAATCTCAACTAAATGCAAAACATAAAACAGTTACAAAAGTCAAAGGCAGCTTTGTAACATGAAGAAGGCAGGCAAAGTTTTATAGTTACTGATATAGTATTGGCCCTTGAGTTTAAGCAAACATAGGAATACTTCAAAGGATGACTAACTGATGGAAAACACTGAAATGAGGAGAGAAAGGAAAATAAATCTACAGACATCTATCAGAGAGTTGTTTAAAAATACAGAGGAACAAATGGGATGGAGACCATGTAGTGAGAAGAAATTGGAATAAAGGGGTGAAAAAAAAAAAAGCTGCTGCTGAGATATAGGAAGGAATTAGAGGATGAAAAGATACAGAGCAGTCAAGAAATTAGAAAATAATTAATGAAGAGGGAAAATATAGAGGTTGCATGCTTCATTCTTAGTAGAAAGGCACAGCAATGTGATCAGGACAAAATAGAAACCAAATCAAATCTTCAGCCCAATTTATGTCATACCTTTGAGAGTAGGTCATATTTTTTGTGTTTTCAAGACAAGGATGCATTGTACATTTTTTATTAGGATTGGAATGCGAAGCAGAGTAGTAACAATACTCCAAGGAAGGTGCTTTTTTTTTTTTTTCCGCTCCTCCTCTCCTGGCATTTCTGATAGAGGTAGGAAGTATGAGAGTTATAAAAAGGAAATTAGCTATGGGATTGGAAGTATACAATGGAAGACTAAATTGTTGCAAAAAACCCATAATACTTTGTATGAAATACTTTTTTTCTCAGTTAGGTTTCTAGTATGAAATTAACCATATTAAAGCCATGAGTAGCACGTAGATCAAGAACCATATGAAGAATTTTTCCCCCATGACAGTACTTCCCAGGTTTATCAGCCACTCCCTGTCAGCCTGGGGACAGCTGGAAGGGGTTTCTTTACTGATTCATGTGCTGTACTAATTCTAAATTTTTATTTTATTTCAGTCTGTAGTCTGTCCAAAAGCAATCCAGTTTCTAGTATGGCGGTTCAGTGAAAGTTGCCCCTAGGATCTCTCTCATTTACTACTTTCCTTTCAGAAAAAAAAAATCTTATATTCTTAACTGCCACTACAATACCTGCCATCTGTTTCTGGTGGTAACATGAAATCTTCACATCAACTTTTGGATGATGTATTGGAAAAGGCCTGCTTTTCATTGAGCCTTCCTAGGGAATACGTGTTTTCTTTTTCCCAAGGAACAATTATTCTGAGGATGTGGGTCCTTGTGGGTTAACCAGCCGGCAGCTAAGCACCCACCCAGTCACTCCCTCCTCCCTACAGCAGGAGAAGAGAAGAACAAAAGCTGAAAACTCATGGGTTGAGGTAAAGAGAGTTTAATAAGTGAAGCAAAACTGCATGCACAAAGAAAGCAAAATATGGAATTCATCCAGTTTTTTCCATCAGCAGGCAGATATTTTGGCACTTCCTGGAAAGCAGGGCCACAGCGTACATACCAGCTACTTGGAAAGACAAGTGCCGTAACTCCAAACATCCCTTCCTTCCTCATCCTGTCCCTTAGCTTTTGTGGCTGAGCACAATGTCATATGATATGGTCAATTTTGGTCAATTTTGGCCAGCTGTGCTGGCTGTGGCCTCTTTCTTCCCAACGTCTTGCCCACTCCCAACCTACTTGCTGAGTGGGCAGTGTGAGAAACAGAGGAATTCTTGGTGCTGCACTGTTCAGCAAAATCCAAAACTTTAACGTGTTTTCATCACTATTTTAGTCACATATCCAAAATACAGCACCGTATAGGTTACTATGAAAAAAGTTAACTCCATCCCGGGCAGATCAGTTCTCCTGTTAAGTACAAGTGGATAAAATCTGTTGTTGCTTGTGCCAATGATTTGCAAATTATTCCCATTCAAACCTGTCAGCAATTAATTTGGGTTTATTGGGATATAAATAGCAAGAGGAATAACTACTGCTTTTGACTGATTATTTCTAGTTGAGACAAGTAAAAATGAGAAGAGAATTAGGTATAATACCTTTTTTTTTTTTTTGTAGATAGAAATTGGCTTAAATTAAAGCACAAGACCAGAAAGGGCTTTAGAGAAAAAGACTTAACATAATTCCCAGTGATTTTCTCATGTAGTTTGGGAATGTTTCAACTTCTATTTAAGCTTCAGGGGGAAAAAAAAAAGCAAGATATATTCTTTATTACTGTAAATTAACAGTGTATTTAATTCTAATATTTTCATGTTTATGATAGCTTTTTGCAGCATTGTTTGATCTAGAGAACTGCATCATGTTTGGCTTGAATAGAAACAAGATTACTGAGTTCTGCTAACTAAAAATGAAGCTAAATTTCAGGTCTTTGCTAAGAATATGAGAGGCTGCAGATAAATAAAGTTTCCAAATGACATTGCTATTGTTATAAATCCTTGCAGTATGTCAGTAGTCCTAAATAGTATGAGTTCTAACATTTGAACAGAGTCTACAGCATTAATCAGATCATACTTCTATTTTTACACCAAACACACCTGCAGAGGATAGGGAAAAAATTAGTCAGGTCTAAGGTGCTGGTTTGATCCATTGAGAAGAATGGCTATAGAAAATGTCTGTGCTAATATTCAACAAGTGAATAAAATAAGTCAGTAGAATGTAGTATTTCATCCTTTGGAAACCTAACTTATACTTTGTCTGTATGATGAATATTCTAGGAGATATCTGGCCAGTATACCTTAATTTTGATATCTGCACACCTGAGGGTGGTAACTATACAAGCAAGATTTGGACCCTCGTCTTCAGTAAGAGAACAAAGGTTCCTTTTATCCAAAGTATTTTTGATATTTTTGACTCACATGCTTATTGGGATGTCTTTGGTTTGATGCATAAATATTTGTAATTCTTTTTGATAATAAAGAAATATTAGGTAATGGGAAATGTTCAACTTGTTGTCCACCCAAACCCCCAGGGCCTTTTCTGCAAAGCTGCTTTCCAGCCAGCCAGTCCCCAGCCTGTGCTGATGCATGTGTTTAGTCCTCTACAAGTGCAGGACTTAGCATTTCCCATTGTTGAGCTCCAGGAGGCTCCACTCTGCCCACTTCTCTGGCCTGTCAAGGTCCCTCTGAATTAAGCATAACCACCTGGTGCATCAACGTGGTGGACTGACCCGGCTCACATCAAAACACCCACACAACCACTCACTCACTGCCTCCTCTCCCTCTGCCAGCAGGATGAGGGAGAAAATACAATCATAAAATCATAGATTATTTTGAGTTGGAAGGACCCATAGGGATCACTGAGTCCAACTCCCTGCTTCTTGCAGGACCACCTAAAACTAAACCGTAGGACTAAGAGCATTGTCCAGATGGTCCTCGAACTCTGACAGGCAAACAGGAAGAATGAGAGAGAGAAAGTTCATAGAACAGTGACGACACTTACCAGTTATTGATGTGAGCAGTAGATACTTGACTTTGGGGAAGTAGATTTAGTTTATTTCCATTTAATATAGATATTTGAGTACTGGTTAAATTATTGGGAAGCAAAAACAAACAAACAAAAAAGAAACAGGCACACTTAGGGAAAACACCTCTCCTCCACCTTTCCCAGACTCAACTTTACTCCAGACTCTTCTCCTCCCACCTTGTCACTGATGCAGTTTATACTTAGTCCCTTCAGTGAGACAGCAGGCATCGTAAGAGATGGTAGTGGTTTCTCTCTGCTGCTCCTTCCTTCTCACTCTTTTGCTATGCTCTGATGTGGGTCCTTTATAGGCTGCAATCCCTTCGAGGGTATAACTGCTCTGGCAGGGGATCATCCATGTGCCATTTTCCCTTTAGGGAAAATTTGCTTCTGCAGGGGTCTTCCACAAGCTGCAGTCCCTGCTGAGGTGTGCCTGCTCTGCCATGGAGCACCTCCTGCTTCTCTGACCTTGGTGTTTCCTGTTGTTTCCCTCTAATTCCCTCCTCCTCTCACTCTCTCTGTCCGTTGTTTGCTACTCTTTTTTAAAAAGGCACCACCAACTTTGCTGATGGGCTCAGCTGTGTCCTGTGGTGGGACTATTGTGGAGCTGGCTGAAACTGGCTGGAAACATCTCTGTCCAGCACAGGGCAGCCCCTGGCCTGTTCTCATAGAGGACACTGCTGTAGCCCTCGCACTACTAAACTCTTGCAACCTACAGTTAATATTATCAACCACTCCTCCTCCCAGTTTTGTATCATCTCCAAACTTGCTGAGGGTGTGCTCTGTCCTATCACCCAGGTCATTAATGAAGATGTTACACACTCTTGTCCCCAATGTTGCCTCCCCTCTAAGTGGGAACACTAGTAGTGTCTAGCCACCAGTTGGAGTTTGTGACACTGATCTCAACTTTTTGAGCCTGGCAGTTCAGCTAGTCCACCTTGCTGTTCATTTATCTAGTCTTTACTTCATTTTGTCACTAAGGAAGTTATGGGAGACAATGCCAAAATACTTATGCAGGTGTATCATAAGAAAAGAAAACCCCTTCTTTTCAAGTATAAATTGAAAAGAAAGGCAAAAAAAAAATCAAAAGAAAAGGAATTTACTGTCTCTATATCATGGCTCAGAAGAGATTAAGTGATTTTCCTAAAGTCTCTGAGGCAGTCTGTGACAGAGGAAGTCATTAAGCCCACGTCCCCTGAACCAGTTCTCACATTACAGAGGAACTTTTTCATTTTGTAATCATTTTTCTATTTATTACATACTCTGCCTTGAAGCTGTTCTCATTCAACTGTATTTTGAAACTATCCTTATAACTGGTCACTCATATTGTGTGTATTTCACAGTCCTGGAAGAGCCTGGGTATCATTCTTGCTGCTCTCTTCCCTATCACATACAAAGTGAACTGCAGTAGCTGTAAAGTACTGGTGAACTGACAGGTTGGAGTTGCTGTTGACACTGTAGACAAAGACTTCCCAAAAGGTTAAACCCTACACTTTCATCAAAGAAAAAAACAATGAATTATTTGAACTGTTCTGTCTTGAACTATGGGTCTTTGAGACAACATATGGAATCACTTAAACCTTCTAAGTTATTTTAACTTTTCTATAATCATCTGCTCATGCAAGTCTGCATCACACTTCAGGAAATGTTAGGGCTGGTAGTAAGACTGACGAGCTGAGTGTGAGCACAGGCTAAGAAGATTCAAGGCATAGGCAGAATTCTTAAGTCCAGGAATTACAGAATCGCAGAATCACAGAATTTTCAGAGTTGGAAGGGACCTCTAGAGATCATCTAGTCCAACTCCCCTGCTAAAGCAGGATTGCCTAGAGCACATTACTCAGGACTGCATCCAGGCTCGTCTTGAAAATCTCCAGAGAAGGGGACTCCACAACCTCCCTGGGCAGCCTGTGCCAGTGCTCTGTCACCTTCAACCCACCCTTTAGATATTTGTAAGTAGTAATAAGGTCTCCCCTCAGCCTTCTTTTCTCCAGGCTAAAGAGTCCCAGTGCTCTCAGCCTTTCCTCATAAGGGAGATGCTCCAATCCCTCAATCATCTTGGTTGCCCTTCGCTGGACTCTCTCCAGCAGTTCCCTGTCCCTCTTGAACTGGGGAGCCCAAAACTGGACACAGTATTCCAGTTGTGGCCTCACCAGTGCCGAGTAGAGGGGGAGAATGACCTCCCTCGGCCTACTGGTCACACTCTTCCCCATGCAGCCCAGGATTCCATTGGCCTTTTAGACATCAAGGGCACATTGCTGGCTCATGGACAATTTACTATCTACCAGGACCCCCAGATCCTTCTCCTCAGAACTGCTTCCCAGCAGGTCCACCCCTAACCTATACTGGTGCCTAGCATTCTTCCTCCCCAGGTGCA
>NW_009647826.1:860616-905493 GCF_000708025.1 Charadrius vociferus
TTATAGAATATTTCATCAGATTCTACATCCTGATTAGGGGGTCTATAGCAAACTCCCATCACGATGTCTGGCTTGTTGGCCTTCCCCTTAATTCTTATCCATACACATTCAACACTGTCATTCACACTGTTAAATTCTAAACATTCAAAACTGGCCCTAACATAGAGGGCCACCCCACCACCTCGCTTTCCTTGCCTATCTCTTTTGAAAAGCTGGTAGCCATCGATCACAGCACTCCACTTGTGTGTGTCTTCCCACCACGTCTCTGTTATGGCAATTATATCATAGTTTCCTTGCTGTACAATGGCCTCCAGCTCCTCCTGTTTATTCCCCATGCTGCGTGCATTAGTGTAGATGCACTTCAGCTGGGCTAATTGTCCTGCCACTTTCTTGGGGGGACAAGCCTTAATTCGCACCTGATCATGCTCACACACTTCTGTAGTTACCAAATCATCACTACCCCTCATGTCTTTGCTGCCACACAAACCTCCATCCCCTGCCGTCACTGAGACGGACTGCAAGACCTTGCTAACACTTTTACCCAGAAGTACTGGTATGCTGATCCTAGGCACCACATTTGTAATCCTGGTTTCATCCCCATCCCCCTTCAAACCTAGTTTAAAGCCCTATGAATGAAGGAAGAAGATATACTTAGAGTTTTATACTTTTTGGTGCACCCAAACCACATATTTCCAGGCTATTTATAATGCACGAGTCAACTGGTGGGAAAAAAAAAAAAAAAAAGTAATCAGCCCAGTGAATACTTTTCTAAAAAAAATAGTAAACATATTGACTGAGCCCATCTTAAGGAAAATACTATAATCGTAGTTGTGCCACATAACTTTGAAATCAATTAGACTTCACTGCTTTTCTCCTGTGACACATTTAGTGGAGCAGATTGATCTGTTTTGTGCAAGGAAAGTACTTACAATTAAGTTTTGATTTTGTTATGTAACCAGCAGTGAAATAAAGAGGTAAGAGATGAGAAGTAACATCCTACTTTAAATTATCAAAATCCTGTTAAAAGAATAACACCTCCATTTTATAATATAAATAAAAACTTCAGTCATAATCCAAAGAAATTTTATAAAAAGATGGTCTTTTTATTGCTGCATATGTTAAAAAAAATGCTGAGTCAACCTGGTGTAGGAAGCTAAAGATCTGCTGGTCAATAGGGCATGTAGTATATAAAAAGCAGCAGAGCCAAATAAACTGTAATCTGATAGTCACAAAATACATTTCTTTCTTCCTAGCCTAAGGATCTGTCTGCACTTAATAAGATTTGCAGCCAGTTAGTGACATGGCTTCTCCACAAAGCGCTGATACACAGTCGGCTGAGGGTAGGAATACAGTCCTGGCTCATGTATGAGAAGCGGGGGCGGGGGGGGGGAAGAAAAGAAAAAGAAAAGAAAAAGAAAAAAAAAAAGAAAAAGGAAAAGGAAAGGAAAGGAAAAAAGCCAGTCCTGGTTAAGGAAAAGGAAAAGGAAAAGGAAAAGGAAAAGGAAAAGGAAAAGGAAAAGGAAAAGGAAAAGGAAAAGGAAGAGAAAGAGAAAAAGGAGTGCAGCACAGACACAACTATATGCAAAAGAAAGAGGTCAGCTTAGAAAGCCATTGGTATGTACAGTGGTGCACTTCTTGCTTGAGGCACATGCTATTAATTGGCAAATGCTCAGTCTCTTTACACACCTAAAAGAATGTATTTTTCTGTACATTCAGGAGCTTTTCAAAAAGGAAAATCTGATGTTCTCCAAAGTCAGGTGTTGAATAAAAGTGACCTGACTGTGCTAAGTATACTATGCGGAAGAGGTTGCTTTTCTGTATATCCTGAGGTTTGAAACATATGCTGTGGGCTTTATGTTCCATTTTAATGAGGGTAAAATGGAGCCATCAATGGACACCTCCTTGAAAAGATGCTTTGGGTCTCTTTTTGTTACATGAAGCAATTCTAGTTATGCCAACTTTGTAGAGTGTGGATTGTTACATACAACTCATATTGAATCTCACTGTACGAAAAAGCATTGCTTCCTGAACACAGTATATACATTTCTCTACACTTCAGTACAGCCCATCATTAGGAACCTATGAAGCAGGACAAGCAAAATTGACAGAAAGGATTCATTTTAAAATACAACTAGACACCATGTCCTTTCACTTGAAATGGAATGAAACAACAGTAATTGCAATGTGAGCTGAACTTGCAGAATAGTGACCACCTAACCCTAATTGAATGTTGGCTTTCCATTATCAAAAGGGTGGATTTGGCATTTACCACTTCTTTTACCTGAATCAGCACATGAAATTGTCTTCCTCTGAGTCAATTACCAAGAACTTTTGTTATAAATGACAGACAAAATGTCAAGAACTCTTGCTCTACAAAGGTTTATTTTGAAGACACGAGCTACTTAAGTACAGATCTGATCTCCAAGAAATTTCTTCAATATTTATGTATGTGTTTAAATATACAGTGGTTAAATTGATTACCCACAATACATGATAACCCTATATTGGAATAAATAAGAAAGGAACATGCCATTTTTCTGAACGATTTTGTCAGAATCAAGCAAGCTGTTGCTGAAGGACTGAATCCTTCATGGGTAAGATTCACACACAGAAGGATCTACTTCTGCATCCTGTAGATGCAAATGCAGATGAGAAGATAAAGAAGACTCTTTTACACATTTCAGTGAACTATGGATTGGGTCCTGAGTCATTGAGTTACCTAGAATTGCACAAAATACGTTGCATACAAGATAACTTTGCATCCAGGTAACACCCCAGTTGCCTTGCGTTGGATGGATCCAGGTTTTAAACTTCCCTAAATATAATTCAGGGATACAACAGATGTGTTATGTGATAAAAGTTCAACCGCATACCCACAAAATAACAGAGGGAGAAAACAGGCAGGTGTGGGAGCCCAAATGGGTGTTCTCTGTGTCTGTGCTTACTGGAAATATATAACCAGTCTTACTGCTGATTGGCCCTGGGGGCATGGAGCTGCAGCAGCCTCCCCTTTCTTGCTGTTAGATCTGACATGGTATATTTTCCTCTAACAAAATGCAACAGTGGCAGTGTAGTAGGGATGAAAGAGAGGAGTGCATTGTTTTGCCAAAGATCATCTCAACATTATCCAATAATAGACTTTTTTCTCTCTTGGACAATTAAAAGCTTATGCTTTTTCTACATTTCCAACCGAAGCATTTGTGAACAGCAGCTTTACTGAGTTCTGGATTCTGGAGATGCAATTTCAGCAGAGGCCAATGAAAAGGAATCTGAAGGAAATGTTGACTTTTTAACTTGAAATCTTGTTTGTTTTCTTTTCTTGTCTAGTACTAATAAATTAAACAATTACGTTTATTATGACGGGGATAGGAAAAATAGAGATATACCCATTTCTGCCTGAAGGTAGAGGTATGCAGTATATGACTTCTGCGTCCATTTCAGCCCCATTTTTTCTAATAATGACCTGTAATTTTATGGTATAACCACAACTTATTTTCATTTTCAGTTCAGATGTTCATTGCTGATCATTATTGTGGTTAAAAAATAAATAAATAAATAGAAAACAATCACCTAGAAGAAAACACAACTGGAGATCTTGGAAATGAAATCCAGGTGATATAGCTAAGATCTACATGGGCTCTGGGAAGAGCTTCAAAATGAGATCTGAATTGTCCTGAAGTTAATGGGATCTATTCTGCTGATGTAAATGGTAACTGGCCTGGACCCCAAGTAACTTAAGTTCTTATCCACTTTGCAACACATGCTGAGTGCCTAGAGCAGAACATAACTTCAGATTTGGTGTCTAGTAGTGGCATTTGTTGGGCTAAAACTGAAATGGTTACCAATGGCTGCAAAAAAAAAAAAAAAAAAAGCCAGCTTTCAAGTTAAAACAAAATGGAAGAAAACAAAACCTTGAAGCTTATATTTTGGGGCAGAACTTATTTAGTTTATGTCTTGTTCTTAATAGTAATACTACAGCATGGTAAAAAAAAGAAAACGTGTTATTCACTTGTGTGCTCTACTGTAGTCCTTCAATGGCAGTATAATTGCTGTTTAGTTAATAAGTGCCAGTGATAAGTGCAATTTTATGGATAGCCTATTGATGATAATATTTGGAAAAACACATGTTTCCAAATGAGATAAGCAAAAAGAAATATTACAGTCCAAATTGCACATAACTATTTTTTTCTCTCTGTGCAATAAGGAATCAAATACTGTATAGTTATTTTCATCTCTGTATTTACCGTAAAACGAAAATAATAACTCTATATGATTCATAGCAGATGCTGGTGACACAAAGCTACACACCTGTGGAGAGTAGGGTGTTATAATCCCACTGTGAGTAAGAAGATGTATGCTAACTTCTCTGCAATGAGGATGGATTGTTTACCTTTCTTATTAGGTCTGTAATTAATCACCCAGGTTTGATCTGTGTGATACCAAATGGATTTAGCATCCCACATTGCTTAAGTAGCATGTTGCTTTGTACAATACCTATTGTTTTGTATTAAGAGATGCCTCTGTAGAGCACACTACAATATTTTCTTTCTTCAATAACCTCTATTTGTTTGGACAGAAAATGGCACTACTGTGACTAGAAAGAGATAACCAGAGAAAATATGTCTGGGAAAAAAATAAAGTACTTTTGAGTTACCATTTCTGCACTGAATAAATCATTTTCTTTTATATAATGACTTTATGTACTGTATTTTAAAGTGCTTTAAATAAGAACTAAACAAGTCTTAAAGGAACAGAAAAGTTAAATTTTAGTTTCTGTTGCAAGAGTGTTTTGGAAAAAAGAAATGTCTGGGTCAAGTTATCTACACATCCATTTACTATATCTCCATTTTGGAATAGTACATCTCTGGTGGAGCAGTGAACAGAACTCATGTCCACCTGAGCCTGAGATCACGACTAGCTGTCAGAGTCCCATACTCTCTGACTAAGTTCTTCTAGATCTTCCCCACATGGAAGATGTAATATTTAATATAAAATTTACTTACTTGAAGATGGCTAATCACAATACAAATGACAATTATAGGAAAATGTAGAAATTGCAGTACACAGTTCAGTTACACTACCAATGTCATTTCCATTACCAGTCTCTGTAATACCCTCACTGTTATGACACCAGGTATCCCCAGTTGCCATGAAGGAGTACATGGGTTGAAGCCAGCTCAAGCCCATTTTTCTCTTCAAAATTCTGTTGCTAGTTGTCTAGTTTTTATGCTTTATGTTGGGCTAAGCCATGTATTCACTTTCTCCGTGCTGGTCTGTCTAACGCAGGGAGACATTCACAGTCTTTTAATGAACTCAGGGACAAACACACCATATTGTATCTTGACTACTAGCCTAGACCATGAAATGGAACAGCAGCTTTCCATGAGTTCTAAAGGGATAGAAACTTCTGAGGTTTAACAAATCTTTAAAGATCTTATCTTTAAAATATGATGCTTCTGTGTGGTTTAGATCATCATCATCGTTAGATTATTTAGCACATGCAAGAAAGCTAGGCAAACCAGGAAGTGGGAAGCACTCAATATTCCTTTACTTTTTTATCCACTTTGCACAACACTGTTTTCCTGGGTGTATCTAAACAACTTGAAACTTGACTGTAATCTGAATTGGATGCTGTGTATGTAACTATACTAGTTCACCACAAAATGGTGAGGTCGTACTCAGAAAAGCAGTGGTTTAGGATTTGCTGTTTTTCAAATAATTACAAGGTAGAATATATTTTTTTCTTAAGGGAAAATGTGAAAGAAAAGTCTTGACTGAGCCTGTATTCCTTGTTAGTCTGTTGCCTTTCTGAAGGCATTAAATGTGAAGGAAGGACTTTAGTCAAATGACACTATGGTACACCAGTAGCACAGTAAAGTAAGGCTGTGTTCATAGTCTCAGCTGCTTAGATCAGGCACTTACCTTGCACATAACTCCGCCGCCTTCCATCCATTAATTTGAGAGACCAGTCTTCACTATTTTCTTTTCCTCCCATTCCTTGCTTTACATGCAAAGGGAATTTGTGTTTCCCCCAAAGAACAATGTATTCTTGGCAGGGTTGGATTAGGGGACACAGCACCCTGGGCTCTCTGTGGAGTTCAGGAGATGTCAGTATCGATACAGGGCAGGGCAACAGAGAGAAAAAGGGTTGAGTCACTAACTCCCAAATCTGGATGTTTCATTCAGGGATGAATGTAGGAACAAAAGATTGCCTATCTGAGTATGGGGTATGTCCTAAAAGCATTTGTCTCAGTCAATTGTTATATCTCTAATGCTTAATTATAATTCCAATGTCACTTTAAATGACACTTGAATTTCATGTCTTAGAAAGCAGAGGAACAATCACTGACCTTCATGTACTTCTGTGAGATATGTTTGAGTTTGGTTCCAGAAGTGAGAGGTCTTTGGGTTATCACTGATACATAGATGTTTTCCTTAGTTGATATGGTGTCAATCATCAGAATTAGCTATGGACATATACCATGGAAACAAGACAGATCGAATGATGTGTACAATTCTATGTTGAATAGCTAAATGATATATTTTGAATAGCATCTCATTTCTGGCAACGTGTAGGCCAAGTTCAGTTTGCAGGCCCACAAAGGAAGAGAGACTTTATACTCATCCATCTTCTAATCTGACTTTGTGTAATGTCAAAATGTTTGAAGTAGAACACCTGGGTTGCACATAAAGTGAATGCAAGATGATAACTATGGTTCTACGATATTGACATTTGCAAGCATAGAACAAGAACCTTGTACTGGCAGTATTTTTTCATCAGCAGCTGATAATGAAAACCCCATAAAATGTTTGGCTAATTGAAATGAGAATTTCAAGCAGACCTTCAATATGGAGTTTCAGGGGAAAAAGGTGATTTCACTGATAGCAGGAAGATTAAGAGACCGTAACATTAAAAAATGCTAGTTCTTATGAAAATTCTGAGGCTACTGCCAAACAGCTTCAGAGTTGGTTAAGGTGTTAAGAATCCTGCTATGTTTTTCAGAAGGTTGTCAATTTGAAGAACTGGTAATACAGTTACACTTTCCTAGATGATATAAACTGTTACATTCAATATCCAGGAGAAATCTAAAGTATATTTCAAATTTGCATTTCAGGAAACACGTGTTTAATAAAGACATGGACAGGTTTTAAAGCTAGGTCTTCAAAAGAAACACATCAGTAAATGACTTACAGTTTTCTGAATCCTTCATGGAGAACTAGGGTATTTTTGACATCCTGTTCGTTGTCGTGTTCTCTTTCCTTGTACTTTCTTCATTTTCTTGGACCTTAAGGAAAGAGCGGGCAATTCTTATCTTTCCCACTGAGTCCAGAGAGATGCCTGATTCTTCTCTCATTGCAATTTAGATGCTGATAGACTTGCTGACAGGTGTCTTCAAAATTCCTTGTGTGAATCACATTGTTGTTGGCATACAGACGTTCTACAGGATAGCTGAACTGTTGCTGCTGCATGGAAATGTTAACAAGCATTCAGTATGATTCAGTGAGGATTCTCCATGAGGTTTTTGATGCTGCAAGGCCTCTTCATACTTGTCACTGTCCTGGCCATTGCTTTGACTAAAGAAGACAGCCCAGGGCTGTATCATGCTTTTTTTTTATGTCCCTCTGCCCTATTAAAGAGATCAAAGAGATGTGTAAGATCAGCTTGGAGCTGTTAGAAAGCTAGATGCTGAGGCTCAACACAGGGGTGAGGAAAGAGCTCATTCATGGATGTGTACAGCCCACATCACTCTCCTGTCAACAGTGCTGCAGTTGAAACTGAGTGGAAATTTCCCAAGCAAAAATAAATTGCATTGTTTGGTTGTTTTTTTTAACCAACTCGTAATGAAAGTACCAATTTGGCCACCTACCCTAGAGTCCCCAGCTCAAGTTGTTTGTCTCTCTTTTTCTATGATTCTGGGATAGCGAAAGAGGCTGAAGAAAGGATTGGCAAAGACTGAGGATTGTGCATCCCAAAGCCATCACTATCTCACAAACAACAGGAAGGCACATTTCAAGAGGTGGTTCTGATTGATATGTGCATGTGTGCAACTTCACGATTGTGTTGCAGGAAGGTGAAGGGGTTGAATGGACAATGGACTTTTTTGAAGCCCCTCAGTGAATATGCACCTTTCTCAAGTGTAGTTACTGCAGGGAAGCAGAATCAGAATAGGACTCTAAATTGCATTCTCTGAAGTGCACCCTAGAGGTTTATTTTCTTCTACTTTGACTGGGAAACCCAAACTTCCAATATCAGTGCCTAAAATTAGGCTATCTAAATCCGAGCTTCAGACACTGAAATCGCCATTTTTAGAAGCGTGATCTTTTGCAAAATGTTAGACCTGAAATACTAGCTACACTTGGCATATTCACAAATGAAACTGACTCATCCGTACAAATCCCTGGGAGCTAGTGGAATCAGGAATAAACAGATTTTCCCATTAAAAATCCTTTTTTTTTTTCATTTCTTTTTGCACATACCTTTAATGGGTGGTTTTGTTCATGTATATACAAGAATTCACTCACAGACTGAATGCTTGTGTAGAATTTCAGAGCTAAAAATACATCTTCTACAGAGTTATGAATATTTGAAAATGTATCTCTATCACAGAGGTGAACTTTTATTCTGTGCAATGCCTTGATGATCAGCAATCACTGCAATGCAATGGAAATAGCATCTTTCCCTTGTAATGCTACCAACCAGAAACAATTTAATGTGAGGTATCACAGATACTTGGAGGTGTTTTCCAGGAATCACTTCAATTTTACAGCAATTGTGATGTCATTTGCAGAAGCAACTTTCTCTACAAGCAAAAGGATTGCAAATAGAGACACTGATCAATTAAGATTGGCAGCTGATAAATATTTAGATGCATATATACATGTTCGCCCTAGCCCACTGGGAATACAGAGGTATCGAATGAAGACCCCAAACTGATTCACTACTGATACCACATTTCTAGCACTGAACATTAGCTTCTAATATGTTTTCTTAGGAGTGAAGCTGTTACAGAACCAAAAGGGTCATTAAGTCAAGGAGTCCATATTTCTGCCAATGCAGGAGTGTTCTCCAGAGTATACTCTATGGTATATTTTCTGTTGTTTGAGCTGTGTAGATTTTGAGCTTTCTACAGAAACAACATTGCAACTTCATTTTCGGAGACTGTCAGCTATGTAAGAGATCTCACTACTCAAAAAACATACATGATTAATATTTTATTTACATGATTATACATATGTAAATATCACATTTTTTCATGTATAGGGACAAAGGTAGCAGTGGAGAAATCAGTACTTTCCAAATTGCAATAAATAGGAAATATTTTAAATATTTTGTTATTTTTAAATAGGAGATACTTTAGAACCTGTTAACATCTTTAAGCTTTTATGCTGCAATGTGAATATATTATTGTTGATCTCTGTGGGTATGAATTCTTCATTCCATTTGAAATGCTTTTGTATCGCCAACAAAATCCACTTACATTTGCTTATACATATCTTTTCCCACATTTACAGAGATATATTTAGATGTTTACAGAACAGAGGGGGAAAAGGAAGGAAATAAAAGTTTTCTCTTAAATTTTAAATCTGAGTTAAAACAAGAATTCTTAGCTCTTTTTTAAAAAAATAATTAATCTTTACTTCTTTAAATGAGATCATTCTGCTAGATGTCTGCCACTGTTTTGTGTTTTCCCGAGTTTTCTCAGATTTGTATTTCAGTTTCTATTCTACAGACAATTCTGCATGGTTCGAGTCTCCTTTGGAAACAGTTGAACAAATTCCTTGCAGGAAACTCAGTAGAGCAGCTCACCTCAACCAAAGTAAGTTCACCAGCTTCACTTAGTACTGAAGCTAAGACAAAATGGAATCAGAAGAGTTTCAGAAGTGGAATTTGGTGGGTTGGTTAAACTGATAATTGACCTTAAAGGTGAACTGTGAGGGGTAAAAAAACCCACCCCACAACAACAACAAAAAAAAAGTGGTAGTGTTTACTGCTCATTTTTCATGTTAAAAAAAAAACTCACAAAACCCTCAAACTTTCATCATACCTCTATTTTCTCCTTTCTCAGGTAACAGAATTTCTTCTCACTACTTCCTTGGGGATAGCAGAAAAAATCCTTGGAGGATTTATACAGTGCTAGCTGATGAAGCTTCATGAAGCTGTAATGTGAGCATTAAAATTCTGGTCAGTGGAAATATTAAACCTTTATTCTGCAAATGTATTGCTATAGGTAGGCAATCAGTCCCACTGTGCTACTGTCTATGACCCATGCTGAGCTTGCTCAGATGAGCAAGCGTGATACAATTCAGGTGTCTTAACAAATTATTATCCCCACTCAAAAGTTACTACCCTGAGCAGAGAACACTGAGTACTTTTACTCTATTTCAATACCAGGTGTAACAGGTTATTGTAAACTGCCTTTGCACTTAGAAATTATTTCCCTAGATATGATTCAGCTATAATGATAATATCTGACATGTTACTTGAGGTACAGTCAAGGCACAGTATAATTTTGGTGTGACTATTCACTCTGATATGCAAGTAGATACAATATAAAAACTCTAAGAATACTTTGCAGGATTATGTTCCTTTAGCGTTGACTCTGTTTAAAATCATCTGAATAATCCATGTGCACAGCCATGGATACTCACAGAAAGCGTATGTTAAGTTGGTGTGCCTGAGAGTACTTATGAGTATTTTATATACTTTTTTGTAACACAGAAGATTTATTCATATCCATGTACTTAGTTTGAATGTAATGTCAAAAAAAAAGTATCAAATCAAATCCTTGCACCAAAATCCGAGCTATGGGAAATTTATTAGGATCCATACTTCAGAAATAGTCTTATTGACCTAGGAGAGAACAAGCTACTGTTTTCTAAGGCTCTCTAAAGGGTCCCTAATCCTCCTTGTCTAATACCTCTGCCTAAACTGCTGCTTTTCTCCCCTGGTGTTTATGAGAAGTGCCACTGCCTATGCAAGCCATGATCTTTCTCATTGTAACATTTAACATAACACAGTAACATTGTAACATAAAATGTTTCACATTTATTTAAATGGAGGGAAGAAATTGTAACGAGAGGCCAATCCTAATTTGGTTAAATTATCTTACATTTCAAATGTGACACATCAGAAATTGATACATTCCAAACAAGAAACACAGTCAAACAAGTTACAGTCATTTCAGAAACAGTCTATCAAAAAAGCACAGTAAAAAACGAGGGTGTACAAATGTTGTCTGCTGAATTGTCTGCTCCTTGGTTTTCGATGGGGGTACTTCATAAGGCCCCAATACTTGCAAGACTCATGCTAGCCCACGCTTAAGAGTTTTCAATGCTGTCTTTGGCACAGACTATTGATTCAGTAAGACAATCTAAAGTTATGGCATGTGCATAAAGAAAGGTCAGTTTTACACTAATTTTACTATCGCTCACTGTCATTCTGGAAACCATTTAGGGTGGAGGCCTTCAGGTGCTAATAGAAGAGAGAAGAGGCAATTTTAGTATCTTGTGGGTCACCTCCTTTATGGTGATCTTTACTTGAACTCATAGATTTTCACGTTCAAAATAAATAGCTTTTTTTATAGAAGGCTGCACAGCCATGCAGAAATGTCAGCAGTTTTGCTGTGACTTTTCCTATCCATTTCAGTTCCATCCATACATTATGAGGAAGCAAACCTGTTTTACTTACAAAAATAAATGTTTGCAGAAATAAAGCTCTAATGGTGCTATCCTGTTGCTTATACCAGGGTCATGGGGGCACTGGTGGGCCTGACTGTCCCTGTCCACATCCCAAGGCCTCCCCCGACCCTACCCACGGCCCAGGACCCCACATCAGCCCCCCCAGGGCTGTCAGCCCCTACCCCAGTGATGCTACAGCAGCGCCAGCCTCCAGTTCTCCCCACAGCCCTTCCCTGCCCAGCCACAGGTACTACTGAGCCAGGCCCACCCATGGGCCCCTGTCCTGGCCCAACGTCATTGTGTCCCTGTCTCCATGGAGGTGCCCGACGCCGGGGCTGGGGCTGGCCCAGTGCGCCCTGGCTGCCCTGCTCCTGGCTGAGGCGGTGGTACAGGCCCCATCTGCCAGGCCGTGTCCTGATGGGGAAGCCCCTGTGGGGTACCTTGGTCCCAGGGAGACCCCAGCCCATGCTGCATCCTGACAGTTGGATGTTTCTGTCATCTCACCTACCCGCTACTAAGAAATAAGCTTACGGGATATATTATTCTAATAAACAGAGCACTCTGGGGGCCGTTTGCTGGCTCTGAGGGCAAGTGTTGTGGCCCTGCTGTGGTCTGTACAATTCAGCTGCCTCACCTCCTGAAATGCAGTAGCTGTACCCAAACTGCCTGTTTAGGAATATCCCCCCTTGTTTCTGCTACCACCAAACCATGCGTTGGTTCTGTCTGGAAGAGTGCTAGCTAGCCCAGACCAAAGCTTCACAAGGAAACCTGCTGTACAGCAACTATAGAGTTAAATGCTTTTTCGTTGGGTTTTTTTTTTTTTTTTTCAGGCATTAATATCAATATGATAGTCTAGTTCTTGCTGGATATTAGAGCTGATGCTCCTGAAGAAGGCAATTAAAACAAAAATAAAGCTTACTAAAAATGACTGCCTAGTGCAGCGAAATTTCAGCTTCAGAGGAAATCAACTGGTGAGTTCCCTGGTAATGGTGTTAAAAGGGAATAATGAGCTGAAGTTTATAACTAAGTGCATAAAAATAACAAAAAACAGGGTGGAGGAGAACTTTGTATCTCTCAGGCAAACTTCATCAGTCAATTCACACAATCAGCTAATGGTCCCCCAGCATGCTGTAGTCATACATATCTTTGAATGGGCTAACTAGTCTTTGTGTAAAGGCTTTTCTTGTCTCAGATGGAGCACTTCCAAAGCTTTCCTATATCTACCTTTACTCCTGTCATGATCTGCTTAGAGAATGAAAGGCTACAGAAGGAACCAGAGAAAGGATGATTGATGGAGGGAGACACCCGTCTCAACAGAGCTATAGGTAACACTTCTATGTCTCTGTGATATACGTTTTACTAACTCCATTTCTGTAAGAAATCTACCCTACATGCTGAAAACAAAACCACAGAGAAGTACTGGATAAGGAAATCCTGCTTTCCAGAGACTTCAAAAAAGTTATAAAAAATCCTAACCTTCTGAAGCCAACATTTCTGTTAAAAATATGTCCTCCTTTCCCTCTTGCCTAAAAGGAACCATCCCTAAAAGTCACTTGTAACTTCCATGTGATAACCCAGGAAAGCCCAATGGGCAGGCTGTTTGCAATTCTGTGGTTGAAATGAGGTTACTGTTTGGGAATCAGAGAGAGGGTCTGTCATCTGATATGTCAGCTTTCATTTGTAAGCAAGCATTTTGATGCTTAATTCACTGATCATTCTACTTGACATTTTGACTCAACAGGTTAATATTAAAGACAAACTTCTGTTCAGGTGGGCAGAATATTGTTATTAAGATATTTTAAAGAGATTTAAAACTCCATTTTGGATCTTCATGGTTTAGTTTAGAAGGTCATGAACATTGCTGATCTTCAACCTGTTCTCAAGGAACCAGGATAGCTGATTCTTTTTGTCTTTCAAAGAAGAGAAAAACTGCAATATTTATTGTCACTATAGCATATGAAATTATCAAAGAGAATCACAAAGCTATATGGCATCAATATGCAATATCTGTTTTGATTTTTGGCAATTTGACAATGCTCAAAAGACGAAGTAGGGAAGAAGCATTAGGCATAACATGAACATATTTGAAAATAGCTACAATCTACTCCATTGTGGGAGTGAAACATTCTTGCTCTTTTAATGCAAAATCACAAGGTTCAAAGTTGAGATCTAAGAGCCAACCAAAGTCAGGCATTTGACAAGTGAGATATTCTGCCAATATGGCAGAGCCTAAAAATGTAGCTAATATGATCATGATCCATACAGCTTTTCTGGAGGCTTATAGATATTTTTGCGTTTTCACACAAGTTAACTGTTCAGCAAAGCATTATTAAAACTAAAAAGCCCAAGAAAGTTAGCTCTGGAGTGTTGTAGGTGTTCAAACGCTTTCTGCTTGTCTTTTAAATATAATTTCTTTTCACTTTTTAATTTAATATGAAGGAGGAAATGAAAGCTATCATTAATGAGAATATGTTTAGTGTGAGGAAATACTTTTATATATATATATACATATATATACGCAAGAATGATGGTTGAGTGACCATCCCTGGAGGTATTTAAAAGACCTGTAGATGTGGTCCTTAGGAACATGGTTTAGTGGTGGACTTGGCAGTGTTAGGTTAACGGTTGGACTCAATTATCTTAAAGGTCTTTTCCAACCTAAACTATTCTATGAGTCTATGAGGTAGGTTACAATTAGAAATGTGATGAGCCGCCTCTGGGTGGAGACTCTCTTATCCTGAGCTTGCCTGACCTGTTAAGCAGGTGGGGTTATATATTACCACGTTTTAAACTGTGTGAGGTTTGAAAACTTATTTTCCAAAGCAGACTGCTGTGATAGAGCTGAAATTTTATGTCACAATTTTATAGCATTCTGCCAGGGAATATTCAACAGCAAAAATGATAGTAAGTCATCAGCTAATATCTTCTGGGTTTGCATCCTTGCAACTGAAAAAGAAAGAAAAAAAAAAAAACAAACAACCAAAAAACCCCCAAAACTGGTTAGTTCATCTGGACTACAAAAGGGGCCAGGAAGAAATCTACCCGAAATCTACTTGAGCTGGAAAGTAAGAAAGGCAAATGGGGTTGCTTCCCCAAAGACTGTTTTTTAGAAGTTAGGGAGAAGACCACAAACCGTTACTTTACCTACTAGTCTACTACACAGTGGCTCAGATTTTGAAGTGCCTAGAAATTTAGTTCTTTCCCTGAGCTGAAACACAACCTGTTCACATAATTTTAACCACTGCATTGGTTCCACAATAACATTTTCCTATTGTGGTAGTATTTCAGGATTATGATTGGCATTTTTTTTTATAAACGTAGACAGTATAAAAATGGATGCCTAACATAATTTTAAATTTCTACGTCTATCTAAAACTTTGTCTTTTTGAGGCTTCTAATATAAATTGTAAAAGCTTTAATATTCCTGTCACAGCTGGGCAAATCATTTATTAAGGGATGAAGTAACAAATATATAACAGGGCTCTGAATTCTACAGATTCATGTTTCCACTTTTTTATACATTTGATTTATTTCTGAAAATCAGGAAACTATTCCTATAAACAATGTCCATTGTGTATGTGTAAGTCAGCTAGCTTTGAATCTAGCCATACTGATAGGTATTTTGGTGTGGTTTTCAACCTTTGATTCTCTTCTGACTTGACATTTATGTTATATATTTGACAATTATATTGTAGACTTCAGAATGAAATTGATAAAGACAGTAAAGTTTTGATGTGGATGTCTTGTCACTCTGAAATCCTCTGCAATGTTAAGGAAAATAATCAACCCTCAGGAGTTGGACTGCAAAAGTAAAATTTTCAATAGTAACTTGAAATTCTTTGTGTTGAACAGATGAGTAGCTCTATGAGTAGCCTTCCTTATGGGGTAATTAAAGGGCTAATGCTGTTTAACATCTTCATCAGTTAGATGGCTGACAGGATGGAGTGCACCGTTGTCAGGTTCATACACGACACAAAATTAGTGTGAGTAGTCAGTACACTTCAAGGCAGGGCTGTCATTTTGAGGGCCTCTTGGAAGCTGGGGGAATGGGCTGACAGAAGCCTCATGAAGGTCAGAAAAGACATATATTAATTATTACTTCATATATGACTATTTATGACCTAATTCTTGTCTGAGATGCATTTCTCCATTTCATCTCATTGGAAATTCAATGGATATGTGTACAAATCCCACCTGTCTCAGATATTTATAAGGACAAACTTAAAGCTGTGTAAGAGCTTGACCTCTTTCATTTCTAAAAATTTAAATTTTTTAAAGATCTATAAATGTGAAATTTTTCCTTTTTTTGGTTGTGGTTTGTTTTGTTGTTTTTTTTTTTTCCCCAGTTATCTATCCTACAGGGTTCATTAGCAACTTTTAGGGAAACATAGTGACACCTGTGCCTAAAGTGGAAACTCCAAAGATCTCTTTATAATTAAAAGCATGCAAATCAACTTTCAGCAAGGATAAATCATCAGTTCTCTATTAATGTGAACTGAATTGCAGTGAATTTTACCCTGTATGTATTTCAAGGTCAGGAATTTGGATTTTTTTAGGTTCAGAAACTTTAAGGTAGCATACCACTACATCTATAGTGATACTATGATTTGAACCTGCTTCAAACCTTTTTCTGGTATATCCCTCCAGTTCTTTAAATCCAGGAGTGCCTACTTTCTTAATTTGGGATGCAATTCACAGGAACAGCTGTGCTCAGGAGACTTATACCATTTTGACTCTTGGCAATAGCTGCCCTGTTAGTCTAATTAATTTTTCTAAAAGATAACCATGAGCAATACGCAGCTTGATTTGTAAAGAATAGATCTTACCAGGCTCACTTTATTTGCTTTGTATTGCACAGAATTTTTAACTTTGTGAGCGCAGGGAAATGGCAGATCCACTGTAGTCTGATTTTAGTAAAGCATTCAAATCTCTTGCAAAATCTTGCCCTCAGATTAGTTTGCAGTAGCTTGGGTGTAAATACTGATACATGGATTGAAAGGGGGCTGAAGAATGTTAAGTGGAGATTTTTGATAAGCAGCAAATAATAGGACACCAAGGTGAGTTTTGAGAGGCTACCCAGAAGACTTCCTGGATCTGCATATCTTCAGTAGTTCAGAGGTGGAAATCAGCTGCAGAGAGTGCAATGCGCAGATGACATTTAACCAAGACAGGCTGTGGAAGGTAAGGAGTTATGTTGATTTGGCAGTCTGAAGACAGAAAAATATAAGTTGATAAGACAATCGAGCAGCAAATAAATAAATCAAGCTACATTAATTTCAAGATGTTTGTTCATTTTACAGCGCAGAAAGGTAAGAAGAGTCTGTGTATAGTGTAATGCTATTCATGAGGAACATTGCCTAGAGGTCTGGACAGTGCATTAACAAACATTCACAAGTTGAAGGACATTCAAAGAGAGATAATAACAATTAGGACAAGGTGGCAGAAACTGATTTATAATGGAATGTTAATGGAGTTAAATATTTTAGTTTTCATCAGTATCAGCCATAGAAGAAGATTAATAAACTAGTAATATTTGTACTGGAACCATAATCATGAAATAAGAACTTCTTCAAAACTACAGAATTTTATAGCTAATTTCTTGTCTGAAGTTTGTGACTTATCCTGTCTCTAGTCCAGAGGAAGAACACAGGATTGAGAATTATTATTTATAGAAGACTTCTAGTTCTTTTCTTTTTTTTTTGCAAACAAACTCTTCTTAATTTATATTTATGAACATAGGACTACGTGGATGCAAACAAAAAAATACTAATATGAGGTGAATTAGAGGGAAGTACAAATTGAATTATATGAATTCAAAAATGTAATCTTTGTTAGTTACAGTTGTGAGCACAAACAAATTGCTTAGAAATGTAGCAGGTGAAATCTTATTTTTAATTTACATAAGCAAACACTTTAGAAGATTGCCTCCACCAGATGTGTGAAGTTTAGTCTTCCCTAAGATTAAATAAAATGCAAATATAGCCATCTTTCATCACATTCTGTAAACATTAAAATTAAGATAGCAGGAGCAGAAAAAATAGAATATTTATATTTTTGAGCACCTTCATTTTCAACAGCCTAGGATGAGTGGTATCGTGCCATCATGTGTCCTGCTTAAAGGGCTTTTAAATATAAGAAGTATGGTAACTCTCAAGTTTAACTAAAATACATTCTCTCTTGAGGATTCAATCACCAGTTGATTTAATGTTGCCTATTTAATCATATTATAAAATACTCCAACAAGACGCTTGTGTAATTGCCTTCTTAGCAGAAAAGGATAAAAAGCATACCTTGCAATTTTGGTTGCATTAAACAGGATATTACAGTCCTATGAACACCAAAAGGTTTGTCAGCGTTTCCATTATCAACCCCTATTTTCAAAAATTAAAAACATGTCCATAAAAGTATTCTACTGGCTGAAAATTCCCATATAAAGTCTCATCCTGGGAACAAGCTTCCTTTCCTCCTCCTCTCCCTCCTCTGCTATTTCTTTTAATTTATAATGCAATTTTTTCACGGGCAAAATCCAGATTTTCCTTTTCATCCCTACCTGCTATTTATTCCACAGCAGCTCAGAGACATAAAATTTTGTCTCTATAGATATTGCTAAATGTATATGTATGGCCTGATACTATTCATTTTTCTTATAAAGAAGCTGAAAAAATCAAGGACATTTAGAAAAAAGTAAAATAATTATGAATGGAGATGAATTGATTTAGAGTGTTGTTTACTAATTTTAGCTTCCTTAACCAGAAAGGACAAAACAAGTTATTCCTAATTAAAAAAGGAACATTACAGGGGCTAAAAATCTCATATAATTCCTTCTTTATTGGTTTATTGGTCCCAAATTCTCTTTTGTCTGGTAGCACAGTATAATGAATGCCTGCTCTTACTTGCTTCAGGTATGTGAAATGGTTAAGATGATGATTATCAAAACATCTTTATTAGAACACAATGTTTTTTTTTTTTTTGTTGCTGTATTTATTTATTTAATTTCATTTGTCATTTATTTCAATTCTGTTCTTTTGGGGAAATAGGGGAGGGGGTTAGGTAGCAGTGAATTGGGGAGGGAAAAAGACAGAGAAGGCAGCAATGACTCTTCAGAGGCCCTGGAGAGAGCTTTCATTGAAGGAGACACCTCATATGCTTTGAGCCACTTCCAGGCCTGGAAGGAAGAAATCCATGAGTCTTTGAAAACATTTTGTCAGCTGCTGGGGAAGATCTGGTTTTCATTGGCAAAATAAGGGTGGAAACCTATATCTCTTTTATTTGGCCTCAGAAGCAAATCTTCTTGTCATAGTTTCTTTTTGTCAAATCTGCATTGCTACTAAAATATTAGCAGTCCCCTCTCCTGCCTTCTGGAAAGACCTCAGAAAAACTATAATACTCCTGGACTAGCATCCACTTGCTGTGGATGAGGATCATATAACTCAATCAGATTCCATTGCATTTTCCTTTCCTTACATTCAGTAAATGTATCTGACAAAGCTGCACTGCATTTCCTCCTAAATAATTCTACAAAATGTCGTTGATTCCAGCATTCTCTTTCAGTAGTGAGTTGCTTCCTTCTTTATTTCCTCCAAATTCTTCCTGCAGATACATTCCCCAGCATACAGCTGGCTATGACAATACCTTAAGAGAGTCCAAAATGCTAAATGACCCTTGAAATTAATTGCATAAAAGGTCTTGAAAAAGAAGACAGTGAAACATCTTGGTTCTGCTTGTTTAATTCCCAGCAGTCCATATGGGACGCACACAACTCTTGAACTGTTTCTCATTCTGTAAAGATGCCTTCAACACTTCTAACATCATCTTTGAATTATTGTGTAAATATTAATTTAATGTAAAATATCCTCAGTGAAAAATTACTTTACTGTATTCTCCAAATTCCTCTAAGATAAAACAGGGGTTGAAGAATATCTTCTATTCTCCCAATCTGTTCAAATTAAGTCAGAAAGTGTTTGGCTTTGGTACAGATTCACGATCGAGTGCATATTCCAAGTTGATATTTCCATAGCCAACTGAACAAAAGTGCAGGTCTCCACAGTTCTGCAGTCCCCACACCACTGATTGCATTGTCACTCTTTCTGACCCTTCCTTTCTTCCTTTCTTTCTTCCTTTTTCTTTTTGACTGATTCGTTATTTCTCAATTGAGGAACCTTCTGTATGCTCAGATCCCAAACCTAATTTGGTCTGTTCTTCTTGAAATTTTTCAAGGCCACTGACTTTCATAGCTCTCCATTCAAAAAATAAATTTGCTTTTAATTTAAGCGGAGACATCTATGTCCCTTTTCTCCTTCTCCCAAGGCAAAGCCTAACAGATGAAAACTGTTATCTGCTCATCTAAGTGGTGCAGATAGCTGTAATCTTGCTTACAATAGACTCTGCATTCCTCTTTATGATAGCAAGAAACCGCCCAACTCATGAAATAAGAAAATCTAACATGTAATCCTTGCTCTGACACTCTGAATACCTAGATCCTACCCGTTCATACCTTGTGTAATGTAAGGGGGTTGTCTTTTGGTTGATTTGGGTGTTTTGTTTTTCAGGTGTTTTGTTTTTCAGGTGTTTTCTAGTGGTTTTTTGTTTTGTTTTGTTTTGTTTTGTGTTTTTTTTTTTTCTTTCAATTCATTTTGATTTACTTGAATTTCCTGTTCTATAATGATTTACAGTACAGAGGTTTCATGTTCTGGACAGTCCTACCACTGCTGCTTAAGCTTGTGCTGTTTTTTCTCCTTGAGATTCGTGGAGATGCAGGTGGGAGCAAAGTAATGGGCTGCCTGGTCCCCTGAGTCAGAGGACCACGAGTGTGGGAGCAGTGACTTTCCATTTGTGGACACTGAAATTTTAAGGGACCAGCTGTATCAGCTGAATGTTCATAAGTCCATGGTACCTGATAAGATTCATCCCAGAGTCCTGAAGAAACTAGCAGATGCTACGGCAGGACCCTCTTGATCATCTACCAAAGGTCAAGACCAAAGGAGTCTGAGGAGATCCCTGCTGACTGGAAGCTAGCCAATGTTATTCCAATTTTTAGGAAAGGCATGAGGGATGACCCAGGAAACTACAGACGCACTAGTCTAACATCAGTTCCTGGAAGAATTATGGAGAAGATTATACTGGGTACTATTGAAAGGCATTTAAAGAATAATACAATCAATCATCAGGCACAGTCAACATGGGTGCACAAAGGGAAAGTCCTTTTTAACCGATTTGATACCTCTCTATGACAAGTTCACCTGCCTAGTGCATGAAGGGAAGGCAGTGGATGTAGTTTTTCTGGATTTTAGTAAGACTTTTGATACTGTCCATCACAGCATGCTTCTGGACAAGTTGTCTAGCTGTGGGATGAGCGGGTTCAAGGTGCTTTGTTGGAAGAAGTGTCTGAAGGGCAGAGTTCAAAGGGTTATAGTGAATGGAACTACATCTGGCTGGTAAGTGGTCACCAGTGGTATTCCTCAGGGTTCAATTCTGTTCTATATTTTTATCAATGATCTGGATGCAGCAGTTGAATGCACCATTAGCAAGTTTGTTAATGATACCAAACTGGGAGGTGCTGTTGACTCTCGTGAGGGACAAGAGGCCTTTTGGAGGAATCTAGATAGATTGGAACATTGGTCTATGATTAATGGGATGAAATTTAACAAGTCAAAATGCTAGATTATGCATCTAGGATTGAGTACCACTGGGCACAAGTACAAATGGGAGAGGAGTGGCTGGAGAGCAGCCCTGCAGAACGGTATCTGGGAGTGGTGGTCGAAAGCAGGCTAATGTGAGTCAGCAGTGTGCCCTGACAGGCAAGAGGGCAAAACACATCCTGGGGTGCATCAACCACAGTATCAGCAGCTGGTAAAAAGAGGTGATTATCCCACTGTATTCAGTGTCGGTGCAACCTCACCTTGAGTACTGTGTGGAGTCCTGGGCCCCACAATTTCAGAAGGATGTGAAGGTTCTTGAAAGTGTCCAGAGGAGGGCAACAAAACTTGTCAAAGGGCTGGAAGGAGTGTCCTACAAGGAGCAGCTAAGGACATTGGGCTTTTCTAGTTTAGAGAAAAAGAGGCTGATGGCTGACCTCATTGCTCTCTGCAGCTTCCTGAGGAGGGGAAGTGAAGAGGGAGGTGCTGATCTCCTCTCTAGTAGCCAGTGATAAGACACTGGGTGTACTCTTCACTGGGTGAAAAACTGGCTGGATGGTCCCGTCCAAAGAGTTGTGGTGAATGGAGTTAATTCTGGGGCCAGTATAGTTGCAAGTGGTGTTCCCTAGGGCTCAGTACTGGGGCCAGTTCTCTTTAGTATCTTTATCAACTATCTGGATGAGGGGATCAAGTGCACCCTCAGTAAGTTTTCAGATGACACCAAGTTGGGTGGGAGTGTTGATCTGCTCGAGGATAGAAAGGTTCTACAGAGGGATCTGGACAACCTGGATCAATGGGCTGAGGCCCATTGTATGAGGTTCAACAAGGCCACGTGCTGGGTCCTGCACTTGGGTCACAACAACACCATGCAACACTGCAAGCTTAGGGAAGAGTGGCTGGAAAACTGCCCTGTGGAAAAGAACCTTGGAGTATAAGTAGACAGAGAGCTGAATATGAGACAGCAGTGTGCCCAGATGGCCAAAAAGACCAGTAACATCCTGGCTGGTATCAGAAATAGCGTAGCCAGCAGGACTAGGCAAGTGATCATCCCTCTCTACTCGGCCACTGGTAAGGCTGCACCTCAAATAATGTGTTCAGCTTTGGGCCCCTCATTACAAGAAAGACATTGAGGTGCTGGAGCATGTCCAAAGAAGAGCAACAAAGCTAGAGGAGGGCCTAGAGCACGAGTCTTATGAGGAGTGGCTGAGGGAACTGGGGTTGTTTAACCTACAGAAAAAGAAGCTGAGGTGAAACCTTAGCGCTTTCTACAACTACCTGAAAGGAGGTTAGAGTGAGGTGGGGTTTGGTCTGTTTTCCCAGGTAGCAAGTGATAGGACAAGAGGAAACAGCCTAAAGTTACAGCAGGAGAGGTTTAGATTGGATACTGGGAAGAATTTCTTCACTGAAAGGGTTTTCAAGCACTGGAACAAGCTGCCCATGGAAGTCGTTGAGTCACCATCTGGGACATATTTAAAAGATGTGTAGATGTAGCATTTAGAGATACAGTTTAGTGGTGGACTTGGCACTGTTATGTTGATGGTTGGACTCGATGGTCTTAAAGGTCTTGTTCAACCTAAACAATTCTATGATTCAGTGATGTGTGGGAATAGCTCAAGACTGTGTCAGGGGAGGTTTAGACTTGACATTAGGAAACATTTTTTTTCAAACAGGGTGGTCAAACACTGGCACAGTGTTCCTTGAGATGTGGTTATTGTGCCATGCCTGTCAGTGTTTAAGATGCATTTGGACAATGCCTTTAATAACTTGCTTTAATTTTTGGTCAGCCCTGAAGTGTACAGGCAGTTGGACCAGATGATCCTTTTACGTCCCTTCCAAATGAACTATTCTGTTCTATCTTGTTCTGTTCTGTTCTATTCATCTCTTCAGCTTGCTGACCTTTTTCTTTGTTTCATGCAAGTTCCTTCTCACCTTTCTGTGCCAACTTGTATAGTCAGTAAGAAGATTCATTCATACAGGAATGGGGATATCCATCCATTGATTGACCAATGGAAATCCAAAAAATTGTCTTCTGTTCTTAAGTAGTATGAGGCCATGGTAGAAATTTTTGTTACACTCTTTTTTATTTCCATAACAAAGATAGGTTAAGGTGGCCTAAGACACTTTTCACCACTTGCTTCTGGATGTCAACCATAAATATGAAGATGACTTTTTGAGCAAGAACTTTTTCTCAACAGATAGGTCTGATGAAATACATTTTATTATTTTTTTAGTACTACATAGTATCCCATGGTTCACTAGACAGAAGGGAGGACAACGCTTTTCTCAGCATTATTGTCATATTTAATGAGCAAGAGTCAAATAGTAGGTGATGTTTGATCAAAGTGAATGAGCTTTTGGAAAGGATATTTTGTTCTGAAAAAAAGTGTTGCTTGGATCTTAGTCTTAAAGTACTATTTATAGAAACAGCCTGATCCCACTCCGCAGTTTCTACCGCAGATATGATAGTGCTCAAGGCTATATGAAAAACCACTGATGGATACTATTACTTTAACGAAGCAACTATAATGTTGTTACATATTCTTATGTACTGTTTCGCAATATTTTAGACACAATACCTCTGACATTTGTAATGTGTCTACATGGACACTACCATAATCTTAGTGCTGTGCCTTGTATTTTTGTATCTGTGTTGTTTCATCTTCATGTCCTGATATTAGGACAGAAGTCTATGAGATAAGGGGAGTAAAAATGTGTTCATTGAAGGCATTGCATAAGATGATACAAGAACATGGATGAGCTGGGGACTATATTCAGGTTTCCTGAATCCAAAATCAGTGCCCTTCCTCAAAAGATGGAGCTGTTGAAACAATTTTTGCATTAAGTTACATCATGAAACTAACCTCTGCAGCCTGCAAGCCAATAGAACATATGGCCTATTGAATTTAATGTGTCTTGCAGCTGAAAAACCTACACAGAGCTTTGAAAATTTACTGCTACACGCCTGACTTCTATTCATAAACAGAAAAGGTTAGAATTAAAGTTAATTCTCTAGTATACATTTGTCCGTAAGAATCCCTCAGTAATGTGTAGTTTACAAGTGAAAGACTTGTAAGTCCAAAGTTTGCAAACCAGCAAATAAAACAATTGCCTACAGACCTCATGTCAGAAATCTGCACAGTAGCCAAAAACATGTGCTTAAGACATAAAACCAGTACCACACTGAAGAGCCATAAACCCCCAAAATAAAACAAAATTATTATAGTCTAAGGAAGTCTGTGAAAAATCAAAGTATACACATACTGCCCTGGAAAATCCACTTCTGGCAATGGAAAAAAATAATTGAGGAAAGTTAGATCAGCTGTCTAACTCTAAGTAATTGTTGCAAGAAATCCATAGTTCGGGATGGCAAAAATGTAAATTCTGCAGTGGGTGATTAAGCAGGCAGAGGCCATTTACAAACACCATAAGGACTGTGACTTTCCACTCAGGTTGTGAAGGGTTCAGAAAAACTGTGTTTCTACAAACCAAGCCCTTTCGCTCTCACCTTTCCCAACACAAAGGATGCCCTGCATTTAACCCTACAGGTTTCAAATGTCTTACCACTGCATCACAGCTGTCAGGTAGTGCATTAATAAAGACGGATTTTAAATACTCATGCCTTGAGGCATGTAGGGCATGGGTGAAGTACTTGTTTTATCAGAGAATTACATAGAACTATCCATGACATTAATAATAATTTCTCTGTTTTTGTCTTTTTTCTTTTTCTTTTTCTTTTTTTTTTTTTCCTCGAAGAAGCCCATTTCAATCCTTTATTGAAAATAAACAGCAAACAAAATGAATGAGCTAATCAAATTTATGAATTCCTTGTTCAGAAGTCAGCATATTTAAATTGGTGGAAAAGCTGTGTCAGTAACTGCATTTAAGGATGAGCAGAATACAATTCAATTCATTAACCAAGGCAAGTGCTTTTGTTTTATCACAGAATCATAGAATGGTTAGAGTTGGAAGAGACCTTAAAGATCTGTCTGTTCACTTAAGTTTTCATTTATTTCACTTTTAAAATTACAAAATGCCTAGGTTTACTCATCTATCTCTGCTGGGTGATATGGTGTGTATAGGCAGTGGGAAGAATGAGTCTGTTCTGGAGTCTGTGGGAGGTTAGTAGTCAAAGTTACTGTTCTTATTAGCATTAATGGCAATAACGGATATAAATTTCTGCATGTTGAGATAATACAAGCTTAATGAGAGTGAAAATAGTATGTTCCCTGAACTCTCCATGTATTCTCCCACAAAGCACCCACCCCAAAGGATTTTCCTTCCATTTTGCAAGTAATTTTTTTCGAATTTGAAATGCTAACTCTTTTTCTTCTTGTTTGCCTGATACTTAGGCACTTGGAATTTAATTTCCAAACACTGAATTTTCTCTCAAGGTGCCAAGTCTTTCCTATCCTCCCCATCCTAACCTCTCTAGAAAAGATTATTAGGCTTACAAAGCTCTTCTTCTGCCATGAATCAAAAAAAAACAGTAAGCATTTTTGAAGTATATATATTAGAAACTAATTCTCATTCTTTTGAATGCTATAAAAAGTATTTCACTTGTGGCTACTTTAATGTCTAATTATACTGCTTGAGTATAAAAAACTTCAGAATTTACATAGATGTGTATTTTTTCTCCTCCATGACTACTTTTCCAGATATGTAAAAATTGAGCTCACTATCAATACATTATTTTTCCAGAGTTCTTCCTAAATCTAATTGGAAAGTGAAAGAAATAGTTCACTAATTTATTTTTAAGGTGGAAAATTAAAATTTGTAAGCTCTTTAGAGCAGGAAGCAAATCTTTGCATTTGTAACATCTTCTTTATTAGGACCCTTGGGTATTATAGCAAGATAAATACAAAAAGATAATGCAAGGGATGACAGCGTTTTGCTGGAGGCAACTACATATTATTGCTGTGGAAGGAGGGCTTATCAGAAATGTGCATGCATGTATGCATTCTGTATTGTAAAATAAAGTATTTGTAGTGAATTTTGAAGTGCATTTTTATTAAAACCTAGTAAGTGATGGTGGTAAGTGTATAGATTTTGCAAAGAGAGAATAAATGAATTGATTTGTTCCCTTTTTTTTTATTTTTCCCTTTCCTCTTTGCCTGTTGTTTGCTAGAAAAAAAATAGTCACAAGTTTGTAAATACAAAGCAAAAAAATAAAATGTTGTCTCTGGAGCTCTCATCAAAGACTAGCTCAGACCAAATATTCTAATAAGAGGTAAATGAACAATGAATTAAAACATGATAACAAATATGTGATGAACTAAGGACAGCATAAATCAGTAATTGCACTCAAGCTCTGTGGAAATTATACTGTCCTAGATTCTAGCAGGAGACAATTTGCTGCAATATTTTGTGAACAGAGCTATCCTGTGGGATCAGGCTGCAGAGGACATTTCAGTGGGAGGAAGAGAGCAGTAGGAAGAGCAGTATGATTCATGTTCAGCATCTCAAGTGGAGGATAGAGCACAAGGATTGAATAATGAAACAAAGACAAGATATTCAGCATGCCAGGAAGGTTTCTGTTAGAGAGCTGTTAGAATTATTTAAAAAGGTTAGTCTATGAATAAACATGCTTCATCAAGGTCTCTTACACATGCAAAGGGAGATGCTAATGAATAATAAAAGAGTAATGGGGACTGGCGAAGAAATTAATGTTAATCTTATCCAAAGCAGATACAAATTAATATTGGAGAAACATTTTTGTAATCACTTCTCAAGGCAAAAATTCAATTAAAGTGACTGAATCAATATTTCAAATCTCAGTCCCTTGAAAGTATACTTGTCTCTCTTCATATCAGCGTGCTCTCCTGTGTGATCAGCCTGTGCCATTCAAGTCAATACTCGGGGAGACTTCTTCATGGTCTATTTTTGAGAAATTTGGTCCATTTCTATAAACTATAATGCTGTATTTCAAACTTGCCTCCGGGTATCTTTCCGTTAGGAGAGCTCAGTTTACATAGGGTAATCACTGTATAGAAAATAGATATTTGAGCCAAGGACAGTTTTGCCTTGAGCTTCAGGTTTTTTATTTTTATTTTTTGTCTCCCAAGGATTAGCTAGTACCCTCTCTTCACGTGGGATGACATGGCAGTATATATGACATTACATGTCAGACTATGGACTGAAAACAAAAACTTGTATAACAGCTAAAAAGTCTCAGGAAAGAAAAGAGAAAAACAAAACTCAGAATAACAGAAAACAAAACTCTTCACTGTACCAAAACCAAAAATTGGCTCTTTAGAAGAAACAACTATATTTGCCTCAACTTTCTTGCAGCATAGGTCGCTTTATACATCTTTGATAGGCAACCTCCATCCTTGTGTATAACTGAACTTAGACAGTAAAGATATCTTTGCAAAGATCACAGGAATTCTGACCTTACTGGTGCACTTCAAAAAATAATACAAAGTATCACAAAGTGGTTCCTGGTTTCCATTACTTTGTCTTCTCTCTCCTTATTGGTAAAGCTGCTAGATAAGTTTTTTTCACGCAGTAAGTGATCTTTCTTGTATACTATACAATATAAATGCCTGTCATATTTTGTTTAAGGTGTCAGGGAATTGGGAAGAGTTTATGAAACTAAATGGAGTGCTCGAATAATAGTTTTGCAGCTCTGGTAGATTGTGCTGTTTATGTTGTAATGCCTTGACAGGTTTATACAATCAGAGGTTCTAAAGTCGCCATCCTGTGATAGATTGGACTTGTTTGAAGCATGGTAAGCTTGAAAAACAGGCTTGTGTGCTCTTGTTTTCAAAACCAAATAGTGACCCACTCAGAATCATCCTATTAAAATAACTGCATGGACAATCTCACTTCTGTACTTTTAATAGCTAGAATATCATTCCCATAATGAAAGAAACATGAAATGGTTTCCATGCTGAATGAGCTCCCTAGAGATTCTGGGATTTGTCTCATTATATAAAGCTTTTCCATCACCATTGCAATGCCTCTTCTCATCTTTGCTTCTCATCTGAGTGGAGAAATTTCTGTCAACAGCTTTAGTCTGACTAAACCGGCATAACACTGAAAGGGGGATATGCAGTAGATAAGATTACTTTTTTTCCATTTATGTAGAAAATTATACACAGTGTCCCTGCTTTAAAAAGGATTACTATACGATGTGGACAGCATTCTGCTCTCTCATTAGAAGAGACAGACTACAATTTTATTTCTCTAAATAAGTCTAGGTTAGGCAAGGAGATCAGTAATTTCAATGCTGCTGCATTCACAATGGAAAAGAAATCATCACTTGTGTATTCTTATCAGAAGCCTTAGGTAACTTCAGCATTCAGTACTGATCAGAATAACTCCTTGCATTCTGCAACCTACCATACGCCTCAATAATTTTATATGCTGGAAGGAATAGTAAAATAATGAAGTAAAATGTTATTAATATAATACTACTGAGGGAAAAACTTTAAAAAAAAACAAAACAGCAAAACCACAAAAACTCTAGAGAATGTGGGGACAAAGCTTCCCCAAATATGTCCTGAGCTTCCCTCTTTCTTCCTCCTTTTCTGGCACAGTTTTTAACCAGCTTACAGCCATGTATGATGAAGATTTTATTCCAGCATATTCCAGAGACTAGGACCTGATGTGGGAATCAGCTCCTGGAGATATGTGGCCAACTGTACATGAGCCAAGGGGGATTCAAAGGCTCAGAAACAAGCCATGAACTGTGAACTTCCTTGGAAAAGGGCCAAAAGGACAGCTATCATATACATGTGCCCTTTCTAGATCTCTATACCTCTGTGAAACTAAATTAAGGCAAGTATGGGATTGTGAACTTGTGTCTATGACAGTCTATAGCAGTAGGGTTGTATATATTCACTGCATAGAAGTAGTCAGAAGATACATTGGAAGACTCATCTTCTACAGACCACAACATAAATTAGGCAACTAAAATCAGGTGCTAAATCGCATAACTCAGAATCATAGAATCATAGAAACATCTGATTGTAGAATCATAGAATAGATTGAGTTGGAAGGGACCTTTAAAGGTCATCTAGGCCAACCCCCCTGCAATGAGCAGGGACATCTTCAAGTACAGCAGGTTGTTCGAAATCTGATCTTGAGTGTTTCCAGGGATGACGCATCTAACACCTCTCTGGGCAACCTGTTCCAGTGTTTCACCACCCTCATTGTAAAAAATTTCTTCCTTAAATCTAGTCTGAATCTATCCTCTTTTAATTTAAAACCAGTACCCCTTGTCCTATTGTAACAGGCCCTGCTAAAAAGTTTGTCTCCATCTTTTCTGTAGGCACCCTTTAAGTGCTGGAAGGCTGCAATAAGGTCTTCCTGGAGCCTTCTCGTCTCCAGGCTGAACAACCCCAACTCTATGTCTGTTCTTATAAGAGAGGTCCTCCAGCCCTCTGACCATTTCTGTGGCCCTTCTCTGTACCTGCTTCAAGAGGTCTGTGTCTTTCCTGTGCTGAGGGCTCCAGAGATGAATGCAGTACTGCAGGTGTAGTCTCATGAGAACAGAATAGAGGGGCAGAATCTCCTCCCTCTACCTTCTGGCTGCCTTTCTTTTGGATATGGTTGGCCTTCTGGGCTGCGAGCACACATTGTCACCTCATGTCCAGCTTTTTATCCACCGGTACTCTCAAGTCCTTCTTTGTAAGGCTGCTCTCAATCCCTTCATCCCCCAGCATGTATTGATACTGGAGGTTGCCCTGATCCATGTGCAGGACCCTGTTGGCCTTGTTGAACCTCTTGAGGATCATGCAGGCCCACTTCTCAAGTATGACCAGGTCCCTCTGGATGGCATCCTGTCCCTCAGGCGTGTCATCTGCAGTCTTGCTGAGGGTACACTCAACCCCACTATGTTATTGTTGAAGATATTATATAGCACTTGTCCCAATACAGACCCCTGAGGGGCAACACTTGTCACCGATCTCCATCTGGACAGTGAGCCATTTGCTCAAGCTTTAGTTTTCAGTTTGACCTAGCCCTTAAGTCCCTGACTGATTGATTCAAGTGTAAATCCTGGGTCACTTTTCTTGCCTTGTAGTGAACAGAATGGAATGGAGTGTGGTTCCTTCCTATCTCTGGGAACAGTATCAGCAGGTCAGATTCAAGGTCACATCAAAGACCTTTCAAAGCAATGTAACTACGTTTCTGATGACAATTCCTGCTCAGGGAGTATGGTACGCTGTGTCAGTGCAAAACAATAACAAAGGAGTCATACAAGTGGAAGTAGATTGGGAAGAGAGAAAAAAAAAATCACAATTCAAATATTTTTTATTCTAAACCAGATGCAACCACTGGCCTTTAACTACTGCTGCTAAATTTAAGGGGAGTTCAGACTCTAACACATCAGAATTCAATATAGCCAAAATTTAGTGTGGTATTAAGGTTTGCTGCTCAGAAACCCATTCTGAATTTTAATATGTCATCTTCTTTTTCTTTGCTGAGAATACTGCTATGTCTTTCACACCACAGCACTATTCTTCAGCCGTTGTTGTATATCATACCCTTGCATACTAAATTCCCATTTGGCTACTAAGGACAGTTTGCCCTAAGACATCTCCACAGCAATTATTATCAAGTGACAGGAACTAGTAGAGTTTTCATAGAAACATAGCAATTAATTCTATTTGGAACAATGACAGAATCATTTGGAAATGTCTGAAAGAAGATAATATAGAAATAGCTTATTTGCAATAAGCTATTATTAGAGGCCTCTCTGCTACAGTGGGTAACCAGTTTGCTCTGGTAATTTCACAGAAACAAAAGTATTGAATATTACTCAGTGAATCTAAGCCCTGACTGCAGTTAACTAGATTAAGCAATATGATGCCCTGGAGATGTAAGCTTTTTTGTAGTACTGTGAATTTTGCACTCAGGAGGGGAAAAAAAAAAGTTACAAAAACAAACCAACAAGCCAACACAAACCCTCAAACCAAAAACCCCAAATAAAGAAACAAAACCAAAAAAGAGAAAAGAAAAATAGCTCTTCATAGAAAATATTGTAGTGTCACTTAAAATATGAGTTGGAGTTATGTTGAGCCTATTTCTATCACCAAAAAGGGTAGTTTGACTGGTTTGCTTAAATTAAATGTTAGGAGATATCTGCCTAGAAGAAGGAAATAAGGACCAATCTAAAGCAATGCATTTCCAGTTCTTTGAGAATTTGTCTTGATTCACCTGTGCCCATCTGCCCTGCTGAGCTGGCTGCACAGTGCTGACAATCCTGAGGAAAGGAGTGAGAGATGACTGGCTGTGCATGATTTCAGAAATTGCAACCAACTTTCATCCTGCTCTCCTAGATGAACTGGACTATGGCAAGCTATTCATAATACTTTTCAGGTCCTTTTGACCCTTTTGCAACCCCCCAAGAGACTGCAATCCATAGGCTGAAAAACAATAACTTAAGGTATTCCCTTTCCTTAGATAATCAATGGAAGTACCTTCAGTAGCCTTCAAAAGATGATGTAGTTCATGGGAAGGAGGTGCCGGAGACTCATTTCACCTGTTTTTGAGGCAATGGTACAGAATTCTTTCATCATTTGTGGATAGAAACAGACATTTCCATCATGTGATTTTCCACAATCCATGTGGCTAAAGTAGAACTTAATTACACTTGAAAGCATACATTTCTCCTAATAACTGTACAGGGAGTCTAGACAGCTAGCCCAGTAGACATCTTTTGTAAACATTTGAAGTTAGTCTAGAGACCACCAAAATGTGATAGGTTCTCCTGCAAATTATGAGCAATGTGGCTTCCTCCTTAAGTACTGTAATAACTAAATACAGGTCACCAGAAGAAACTTCTCTTTATTAACAATTTAGCTAACTTAAACATCTTTGTGAGGCTGATTTAACCTTTCACAGCTCTATGCTTAAACTGTTAATATGTTTGCAACTTAAATCAGATGCCTATATTAAACCCTTTGCAAATTCCAGAAAGACCAAATAAATTATAAGGACAATATCACAAAATAACAATGGCCATTTGTAATCTTATTTGTCAAAGTTACATAAAGATGTCAATTGGGGTTTTCAAATATGGCAAATTAGATGTCTAACTCCATTAGATTTAGTGGGAATTAGATATTAAGGGACTATGGAGAAATCCCACTTGGCAGATTGCAATGATAAATACATAACTGCAATGCTAGAAAAAAAAACATTAATAGAAACATATAACAAAAAATGGGAATTCTCAAAATAAGGAAAATAAATGGTTAAAACCAAAACATAACAGCCACATTTTGGTTCAGGCCTAAGGTCCTTCTTAGTCCATTATATTGTCTCCCACTATAGCAATACAGCTCCCATCAATTACTAGTGAAGGATTTTTTTGGAGCCAGAGAAGGTGTCCTAATATTTGATAGCTCTTGATGTTGGGTTTTCTTCCCTCCTTTCCCCTCCCTCCAGTCATGGATTTGTCTGCTGTCTTATTGAACTTCTGCAAATGTTTAGCATGCACAATATCTGGTGGAATACAGTTCCAAAGTTTAATTAGCCATACTATGAAAAACCCCTTTGCTCTAGCCTCCTGTGCTAGTTTTTTTTTTAAGGTTCTTCAGATCTCATATTGGAAGAGACAATAGAAAATCATTCTGAGTTTATCTTCTTCATGCTATGCATGATTTTGCAGACCTTTGTTGTATTTTCCTTCAGTCACCTGTTTTCCAGCCTGAAGAAACCCACATTTTGATCATTCTTCTTTCTTTTGTCCATTTGCTAGCTCTGTTATATTCTTTTTAAGATGGGAGACTCACACAGCACACAGTATTCAAGGTAAAAGCACACAATGGATTTATACAGTGGAATAACAATGCTCTCTGTGTTGTTCTGTATTTCTTTCCCAATATTTCCTACCATTTGATTTGCTCTTTTGACTGCTACTGAGCATTAATTTGATATTTTCACAGAACGATCTATAATAACTCAAGATACATTTCCTGAGTAGTAATAGTTATCTCAGAGCTTATCGTTCTGCATGTAAGATTAGGATTGTTTTCTCCCATGTGCATCACTTTACATTTATCTACATAGAATTTATTAGGTTAGATTACATATTAAATAGATATTTGAAGAGAAAAGATGAAAAACACATCAAAAAAGATGAAAATATAGCTTAGTCAAATGACAGTAGGTTGTATGGATGATGAAAAATGTGAGAGCCAGACAAGGACTTAGGCAATCTGACGTGGTTTACATGAGACTCTTCCTTCACTTATAAATATGTGTACAAAAGTATTTACTAGAATAGACTGTAATTAGGAGCAATTACAAATTAAGACAGAATAATACCCTATGTATTAGCGCAGGGTTGTGTGTCTTTACATACGTTTGTGTATAAAACTCCCATAAGTGTTAGAACATTAGGCTAGTGATTGACCTCTTAAGTTAACTCTGGCACCCTTTAAATATGATCAAAAGTGATTTTGATGAGTTTACTCTGTGACAGTCGCAAGCTGAGGAGAGTCAAGAAAGAACAACTGAGCAAAAAGGGTGTTCCAGATTCACTACTCTATTTCAAACTAGACTGGAAATTAAAAGGCAATAAAAATGGGTTATAATAAATAATTTTTCCTGGGTCTGGGACAAACTGGGTGACCTAATTGACAGTTTCTGTGTCTAATTTATACCTTTCTATGAATCACCAGACAGGTATATCCAAGATGACAGATCCTTCCTGTATCTCCGAGACAAGTTGTATTTATTAAGATGTCATGCAAAGATTGGCAGAAAATCTGTCATTATAGCAGCAGATCAAACAAAATCTCCATTTTTGGCTTTAGAAGAGATGAAGTTCACCTTACAATACAGCTATAAATTGAATTTATACAATGCTGCCCATACAAAGTATCTTAAAGCACTTTATATTAAAAATACCTCAAACAAAAACTTAGAACAGTTCTGAACTTAAAATTGAGAAGTGAGTCTTAAAATTAAATCGAAAATTTCTTTTTTTTCCCCCCAAAGACCTGTGCTGACTTTACAGTTCTGACGTCTGATGGAAGTGAATCCCACAATCAAGGAGTGTAAAAAGAAAAAGACAAAACCAGCACTGAAAGGATTTAGGCTAAACTAAGGGTCAGTCGGCAACCCCTGAGCAGAAAACCTCAGTACAATACAGAGGAGAATACCAATGCCTATAATTGAAAATGGATGAAAAAACAAGGCCATGAATTGCTTTAAAAAGTAATACGGTAGTTTGATGAAGCGGAGAGGGCAAAAAGCAGATGGGAAGGGATAAAGGAAAAAGTTATTGAGAATAAAGTCAAACCAGAAGAAGTCAACAGCACCCTGAAGGAGTTTTTAGCTTGAATGGAACAGAATACGAAAACTTTATTTATTCTTTCCACCTCTTCTCTGCCCCCCACCATCTTCAAGATGGAAGAGTAGAGACTAAAGGAATTTATTAATTTCTTCGTAAAACAGCTTCTCATCTGGAACCACAAACAGACAACTGTTTCCTGGTTAGATGAGTGATATCAAAGTGTGAACATAAGCTTATAAAAAAGGGAACTAAAAGGAAAAAAAGACATAAGGATGGATGAGATGGGTAGGTACTGAGAAAGCAGAACTGTCTAAAGTCCTAAGGAAGCTTTCATTTGGACCAGTAAAATAATTTGGCTTCTACATCTATAAGACTTTAAAATTACTAGAGTATTTCTTTCAGCAGCTCCTATGAAAACTAAAATATTTTGACTATGTAGACCACTGCAATGATCTATAAAGTAAGTAGTGCAGAGTACATGTGTGCTTATCATCTGTTGTGTGTTTTCATGTCCTGTCTAAAGCGTGTGAGCAAAGCGATGTGATAGCGAGTTTAGAAAAACTTGGTATTTTTCATAACTTAGCTTGAGCCAGGCAATTTATCTTTAAGGCAAGAGTTGACTTTGTGTCAACATTCATCTAGATTTATGTTCTGGATCTGACTTTTTCAGAATGTGGCTTTGCACCACACTCTGTGCGTGTACTTTGTTTTGGACTTCAAATAAACTTGCTAACACATTTTTGAATGAAGCATGAGGACCATATGATAGGGGCAATAATCTGAGCACTCCCCCTGGTGGCCAGGGTTTGAAGTTAAGGAAATCAGGGAGAAAGAAAGGAGATAATTTTTAAGCCAAATGTTTCAAAAGTTGTGAATGTGTCTGTAAAATCCTTTCAAGCTACTGCTGCTTAGCATCACTGAAAATCAGATTACTTTTTATGTAATTGTCTAAATATGGATTTAGTTAATGATTTGGGGGTTTTACACTCTCCAGGTACACAGCGTGATTAAGCAGCTGAAGGCTTAGATATAATGTATACATGCACAAATAGTTTTCTGTGAGAAATCCATCTGGAGAACAGTATAAGCCATACATAATGGACAAGATGGGTAGGAGGTGTTCAGTTTAGCCCACGTCTGCAAACTGTAGTGGATTGAACATGTTAATTATCAGTCTGCTTCTCTACACTGTCATGGGAGAACTAGGAAGGCAAACGTACTTTAGTGACAGGTGAGTCTTTACTTCGATTATTTATATGTGAGCCTATCTTTAACTTGCTTGATTTGTACACTTGCTTTTCTGAAAATGGAGGTGCAGATTTCTATTTCTTTTAAAAAATTTTTCTGTAGGTATCATGGTTTAACCCCAGCCCTAAGTCCACTAGGGCCACATGGCCACTCACTCATCCCTCAGTTAGGGAAGAACTGAAAGAGTAAAAGTGAGAAAACTCGTGGGTTGAGATAACTACAGTTTAATAAGTAAAGCAAAAGCCACACACACAAGCAAAGCAAAACAAGGAATTCATTCACTGCTTCGCATGGGCAGGCAGGTGTTCAGCCATCTCCAGGAAAGCAGGGTTCTATCATGCATAATGGTTACTTGGGAAGACAAATGTCATCGCTCCGAACGTCTTCCCTTTCCTTCTTCTTCCCCCGGCTTTATATACTGAGCATGATGTCACACGGCATGGAATATCTCTGTGGTCAGTTGGGGTCAGCTGTCCTGGCTGTGTCTCCTCCCAACTTTTTGTGCCCTCCCAGCCTGCTCGCTGGTGGGGCAGTGTGAGAAGCAGAAAAGGCCTGGATTGTTTAGCAACAACTGAAAACACTAGTGCTCTCTCAACAGTATTTCTCAACCCAAATCCAAAACATAACACTACACCAGTTGCTAGCAAGAAAGTTAACTCTATCCCGACTGAAACCATGACAGTAAGGAAGATAAGAAATAGCATTTTGCCAGGTAAAGTGTAAAAGAAATAGTAATTGTATTTAAAAAAAAAGGAAATGAGGGTTTGAGTCTTTCTAGACTCAAACTCTGACTGCTTTAGAATGGGACCCAAATACCCAGCTGGTTAATCAATGAGAACATAAAGCTTGATGCTTACCTCACTTCTAGACATGCATGATAGGACAATTGTAGGGCACTAGGGGTATATTGGGGGGGGGGGGGGGAAGAACCCCATGAAAAAGAAACAACAAAAAATCTTTTTATATTTATAAGCTCTCTAACAAGCAGTGTAGGTATCACTGAGTTGTCTCTGGGAGTGGAAGCAAACCAGCTTCATCAGCACAGTAGCTCTGTACACAACCACACATTTATATATGTTTTCATTAGCTGCATGTTTCAAACAGGTTGGTTCCTTTAGCTAAACATTGTCTGTTCGGTAACCCCTGATTGGTTAGTAACAAACAAAAGGCACCTTAAGTACCTTTAACTTTAAGGCACTTTAACAGCAATCAGCCTTCATTGTACAACTTTGTTACATCTCCTTCTGCTCCTCTTTTTAAGGTCTTATCTCAGTATGACTCATCAGTCCACCTTCCATCGGGGGTTTTCCATTAACCTCTTTGTCCTCCCAGGGTTTGTGGCCTGCAAGTTCCAACACGTCCCTGTCTATTAGTTGGACAGCACTTGGAGTCTTGTCTTTCAGGCCTTGTCCCACATAGCTCTACACACTTCTGCACTGTGTTGTGTGCTCACCCTTGTTCCTGTGGGAACAGCTTGGGTATCTAACAGCTCTGAGAGCAAATTATATGTAGAAATTTTGTCCTTTCACTAAAACCTTTTTTGCCTCTGAACAAAATGGCTTCATCTGCTCTACACATTAGGAACATTCCCTGTATTATGCTATACCTTAAAATGTGCCCAGATGTTTTCTGGAAGGGTGTTAGCTGGCATATGCTAAAACTTTGGTAGGCAGTCGCACTGCAACTGAACAATATGGATAACCCGTGTCCCGGGTTCAGCCTTGAATTCATGAACTGCCCAAGTTGGACCTACTGTAACAGACGTAGTAACAGTGTGTACATCCCTGTAGGGCATAGACGCAGTTTTAATGTTCTCTCTGACTTAGCTGCGTATGTGCCATCTGTATAGCACCATAAGTGCCCACAGGAGTCTTGAAATTATAAAACTTAACACCTCCACCTTAAGCTAAACACTATCTAGAGAAATCATTATCATAATGTGATCTGGCTCCCTACTATAACAAATAATATGTAATTTTTAAGGGGTTTGAGAGAAACAGAAAGAAAATTGGGGATGAGTTGGGTACTGTCTGAGGCCAAGTATAGCATAAAGATGCCCTACAAGCCAAGAACTATAGGCAACTGTAAACACATATGGAAGAACACATATGTTCATGCGCAGCCACTACACACTTTAGAAAAGCAAATTAAACAGTCTGCACTACTACATAGCTGTGAAATGGGAGCTGAAAGGTAGGAGCTGGCCAGTGTTTGCCTGGTTAGATAAGATACGCTGTTCTGGCACCCTCAGAATTAGGAGATATTGATGGATTGTTCCTCCACACAATATACATTTTGCATACATATAACTGCTTTAGGTTCCACTTATACAATCAGTTTATGATTCAAAATCTGTAAAACCCTTTTTATTGTAATTTTCTGGATAATGTAGGCATATCCTCTATAATTTCTTTAAATGGGGCATTGCTTCATAGGATCTTGTAGTGTTGTTTAGGAAAAAATGCATTAAACATTTAAACTAACTAAATAGATTTCCTTGACCTATCACTTCATATATATTGAGCTTATCTAAGATGGCAAAAGGCACAGATCAGAGAGTCTGAAACCATTTTAAAGTCACATTTAGTGACACTTCCACAATTAAAAGAAAAACAATTGGAATTGTGGCATAAAAAATAAAAACAATATAGTACTATATTTTAAAGTACCACAAAGCAGACACTTTCCTTCAGCTAAAGAAGGAAATAATTATTTTCTACTAAATAAAAGAATGCAAGCTAGCAGCTTTCATCGAAATTGTACCCTGGTATGTAAATAAAGTATACAGTACTGATAATGACCACAACCTATTACAGTATACTCTGAAACTGGAAAAGTGCTCAATCATAAGGTCAATATGAGGGAAAAGAAGGCTGGAAAGATAAAAGTTTTCTGCTGAGACTGGTAATTGGCCAGATGCTGGGGTTTGGGGAAGCTGCTTGGCTTTCTGTAACTGGGAAAAGTAACTTCAGGTTCAATGATTCACTCCCCTAGATGAAAGGCAGTCCTGTTAACATTGTATTTGTTAAGTCTTGAGGCATGACAGCCACTCAGGTCTCAGTGCAGCTATCGCCTGGCATGCTGCAGGTGTGTTTTTACTGCGCCCTCTTTTTCTATCGGCCAAAGATGCAGCTAGCAGAAAAAGTGAAACACATCCCCGCCTCTCCACTAGAGATTACCTCCAATTAACTTGTGTTGAAGCAGGACATGGCTGGGTTATCTCCTGACGATGACAGCAATGTAGCTGAAAAGCACTGCATATTTTTAGGGGGCAAATATATGCGGACAAGAAACCTGCTCAAAAGGATGTTAGTAAATCTCCAGTTGCAGAACTAATGTTTCTCTTCCTGTAAGGAATTATTCCACCAAGTTCTTCAAGAAACACCATTCTGGAAAATGAGCTGGAAAGATGCTGCCTAGCCAGAACTCTTTAAGTGACCTACCTCCAGAGTGACAGGGTGCATGAGTGATTAGCTGAATGTCTTGGGCAGTGAGTAATGGAAATTTATGTGAAAGTATGACAAATATGCAATTGAGGGAAAACGATGCATGCTTGAAATAATTTTTATCAGCTTTTTAATATAAAAAAAGACCAAACACCACCTCTCTCACTTCTGCTTTGTAAATTTAAGAGTACTTTGGACTGCCTTTTCTCTTCCTCGATTATGGGTGCAGCATAATTATCACATACAGAGAACAAGAGTGGAGCTGAAAGTCCGCTGAAAACCTGACTTTATCCAGCATAGTAAGAATGAAAGAAAACTGTGAAGAGCTGAAGAAGGACTTATGACACTGAAAGACTGGTCAAGAAGTAGGTGCAGAGAAGGACAACAAGGTATAGAATAACATCTGCAAGAGGGAGGCATAAGTAGGCTGGGACTCTTCAGCATGAAAAGGAGATGAGTTAGAGACTTAAAAGGCAAAGACAGTACAGGTAGACCTGAGCTGTTCCTTGTATCTTCCAACACAACAAGCAGAATCATTAAGTGCATCTGTGAAGATAAAGTTTCAAAAAAGGAAAAAGTAAAAACACCCAAGGAAGCACTTCTTCAATCACTGAGGATAAAATTATATTCTGGATGCAAGAAATTAATTGCATTAATTGGATTAATCCAGGTTCAAAGGGAAACCGAGTGAGTATTTGGAAGAGAGAGCCATTGGGGGTTACGAGAAAGACAAACATCAACAGCCTAAGGTAGAAGAACATCATAAGGGAACACACACATACACTTAGTCTTATTTAGGCAACCTGTGCATCTGTCACCTGCCTGGAGAGAGGGGATTGGGCTAGATAAACACTTGGGCTAAGCTAACGTAACCATTCTTCTGAATATCATTCAACCTGTTTGCCTCAGAACAATACTATGAAAATGTATGTATTCAATCTCATTCTACACAATTTTTTTCCATTCCTTTTTTCTCCCTGTTCCCTTAGATTCAGAATTGCAGAACATAACAGCAAAGCAGGATTAGAAACTGAAGCCACCCATCCACATGTGATATGCATCTTTGGGCCCTTTTCTGGCCTTTTATATTGAATTACTTGTCTGTCTTCATTTGGTTTCACAGTAGTGATCTTTATATTTTTCTTTCTTTTTTTGGGGGGGGAAGGTCTTTTTTTTTCCTCAGAAGGTTGCATTTTTGCTAGGAAAATCTCAACTAGTTCTAATCTTCTTTCCTTAATATACTCATTATCTTTATTGATTTCCCTTTGCTTATGTTTTACTAAATCTTCTTATGACCAGAATCCCATCCCACTTATTCTGCATCACCCCAGGGAAATTTCTTCGGGAATAAGTGGAAAGCTTCCACAAAAAAACCCACCCAAAAAACAGTGGAGCTATTCGGTGAATAATATTTTTCTGTAAGACCTGGATCTCGATTCAGCAATATCACACCTTATCTGAGAACTTCTTGCACACCCAAATTTTTATTCACTCAGTCCCTCTTTGTTCTGGAGACTGAAGGTATACTGAATATTTCTACATAGAAAGCCAATCTGATATTGCTCTTTTCTCAGCGAGTCATAAGATCATTCTGCTCTGATAGCCACCCAGAAGATGTGTAGGCTCAGTAGCCCTGTGTTGAGCCTGATTGAATGTCTTACAATAAGGCTTATTATAAGAAAATTTCATTCCATCTTGGATTTCAATGCTTCTGGTTGGCTCGGAATCTGGCAAAGTTTGCTGTATCTGACCATAAAAGATGGTATACAGACAATTCCATCTGGAATAGCGAGGTGCAAGATTGTTGTATGGCCCCCAATAATCCTGTTGACCTTAGTTTATACAGCCTACTCTGTTAGATGGAAGGATTTGTTCAGCTTCAAAGGGTGAGGACAGATTGAGTCACAGTGGAAGAAAATACTTTCCTACGAATAAACATCTCTATTTGGGAGATTTTTTTAGAGATATTCTCTTCCAAATCTCTTTTTAAATATTGATGCAAATGTCCAGGCTTATATTTAGAGGAGAAAAGGAGCTTAAATCTAAAAGCGTATCATCTTACATTCAGGCCAGTTAAAAATATTGGTAATTATTTTTATGCATATTCTGATTAAATATGTATGTATCACTTTAAATTCAAATAGCACTTCACAGAGATTTAAAAACCTAGGCATTCCCAGCCCAGAGTTTACACCAGACAATATATGAGGAGCAGAGATGAAAGGATGTGCATTGCAAGATGGGGTAAGTGCTACCATGAAGATAATGAGAGACTAATTCCATCGTAAATGAAACATGGCAATGCTGATGGATTGATTTAAGAACACGTAGAGCATGAGAAAGAAAAGGAGATAATGATGGAAAGCTTAAGAGAAGGATTTGGGAAAAAAAAAAAAAAAAAAGGAGAGCATGCACCCTTCTGCAAAACATATCTTGTATCAAGGCAACTCCTTTGAAGTTGCTCAAGTCATTAAACCAGGGCTAAATTTGACCTACAAGGCCTAAAATATAGCTGTGACACAAAGCTATGACCCAAGGCAAGGTTCTGTGCGTAAGTAGCTGCAGCTGTCAGGAAACTCCAGGAAGCACTGGTTATACCCGTATTGTCTTCTGGGAGCCTGAAAGTGTAGACTAAGTCATGGTGAGATGGTGCAGAAGGCTGCACACCGGAGTGTGCCATCGAGTTTCTGGACAGACAGACAGATGGACAGGACAGTAGGTGGTGGGGAGGGACCAACATGCACTGTGCTAATTGCTATTCTTATGCTCAGTCTTTCTGAGTCTGGCAGACCTCTCTTGAAGAGGAGAATGGTTCAATGGGTGAAAAGGGAGGATTGTTTATGATTCTCACCTCTAAGAAAGGCAGTGATATCTGTTCTGCTTTTTAATACACACACAGTCCTCCTGCCCATCACTGTGGGGCCGGGAGCATTGTGCCATGCCTAAATTCTTGTTTTCTCTTGGGAATCTCATACTTTTTGATTGCAAACGATCTTTATGAGGAGGTTGAGATTCTCTTTATGTCAGTGGCTCATAAAGGGACTCAATAAGATTCTCTATGGTTTCTAATCTTCCCCTTGCTCACATAATTGACCCTAAAACAGAGAAAACCATATAGCAGAGGTTGTTGAACAATACTACCTTTACAGGGGATTTCAGGAAATTTTTTATTTCTTGCCTTTATTTTGGGAGAGATGTAGGTAGACACAAAAATGTACAGTCAATTATTTCAAAGAAAATAGTTTTCTTTGAAAAAAGTAAAACTTTTTTTTTTTCCTGTTAGCTATGGAATGCACTGATACATAATTCTGTTTCTTTGAAGTGTGCAGCCAGTATCGTAATTCTAATAAAGTATGTTTTCTTTAATATTCCATTGCTTTGTATTTATTGACCTGATATAATGTAACACAGTATTTATTGTTCCGTGCTTTGTTTTGACACACTGCATGAGCAGCTTCACAATTCAGTTATATGAGTGGGTGATTTCTTACAAATGGTGGATATGTTTGTCAGGTGTTTATGACTGTGGCTTTCTTTATTTGTAACAGGCATATAACAGCACTTGGAGACAGTGCCCATACATGAGCATGCACACAAATACAGAAAATGTTTCAAATATGCATTTCTCTCTCTCTCTGCGCCTACATTTTCCTCTAGCCTGGAGGCACTTGGAAGGATATCACTAGGGCTAACAAAAAGTGTTCAACTCAGCTGAAAGTACTCAAATTCTTGCTCAGTTGAAGTTCAGCTCAATTTCATGAACTATTAGTCATGCATGAACCAGATCCACATAAGTATTTAGGCTACTAAAACCAGTGAAATACCTGTTTTCCCTTGATTCACATAAGAGCCGGATACCTAAAGCACAACTTAGATGAAATTTAAGCATCTATGTTCAGGAAAATCTGTCAAAACTACAAAAGTTCCTAAAATGACAAAACAGCCATAGTTTCTGGCAAAATTTTCCATATTAGTGATTCTGTTCCACATGCTCAGTGATGACATCGTCTTTAGTGAGCAGACATCTAGGTCCCCATTCAAGTGCTATAAGGCCCAGTGTTGCAGCACTTGAAATGGAGTTTCCAGTGATTACTGACTTGAGATTTTAAATTCAAAGATCTTTACAGCTAACATACTTGAATGCTGGGGTGTCAGTAGGGCACAGCAAAAAGCAGGAAAATGCTGCACCCCTCCTGGGCTTAAAACCTTTATTAAAGTGGTGTATATGAACCTCAGTGAAGCTGTGATTTAAAAATTGCATTCTGTTATTAGGTGCTGACATCAACATTTTTCCTTACAATTACAGCAACAGTACCTGACACTTAAGTGATAGTTTAGAGCACTCAGTGAAGAAAAAGGAGTCCTAAATGGTAGCCTAAGCTCTCAGCTCAAGAAGATTTAAATCTCTAAATCTCTAAATCTAAACACTGTTAATGTATTTTACATGACACAAACCCTGAATTTTAATTCTTCAATTAAAAGTAAAAAAAAAAAAAATTAGAAAATAACTTAGGTTTTTTGTCACATCTTTCAGAGGTACACACAACCAACACCTTGCAGATGATGCTGAAGACAGACAAGAAAGGTAAATACTCCTTTATGCTTGCCAACTTCTAGAAATATTACAAATCATGTCCTGAATCTGGTGCTACCATCTTCCACATCACTGGGAAACGCTGGTGGCATCTGGGATATGTACCCAGGTTATTTGACTTCAAAATCAAGGTGCAGGAGGCTGTTATATGTCCAGGGCATGAAGTCAGACTGCAGTGAAGCAGTATACTTGGATGCAGCATGCCTGGGTTCTTTACTAGAAATTTAAGATATATTTGTTCTTTATCAGTTTTGGAGTTATAGGAATTCCAGATCCTTGGCTTGGTGTCTAGCCTATGTTTATGGACAAAGCCAGAAAAGATTAAAGTGGTGAAATTGTCTTGGGCTATAATGACTCCACTGACCTCTCAGAAGTGTCAATTGACTATGAGGTTTGAGGTATTTTGGCCATCTTTATCTTGCCCACTTCCTATTGCCCTCTGTGTTTCAGGTTTGAATACGTTCCTCACTGTAACAGAGGGAATGTCTTATTGCTTCATCCCACTGCTGGTCAGTATTCCTATCAAGTTCACATAACAAACATATAATTTGCATTATTAAATTTATATTCTGGATCTGTGCCTAAAGCAAGTAAGGGTTTAGAGAATAACTCATATTCTATACTGATCTATGTCACAGCATATTTGGGCTTAATTGTAATTAAAAAAAAAAAAAGAGCAATGAATGCATTGTTAAATTTAAGGTTATACATTTCATCAAAGATGAACCAAAGAAATAAGAAAACAAACAACCAACAAAAAAATCCCACCCCACAAAAAGAGAATTGGATCTGTGGATTAGGGAATAAAACAACATACAATTTGAGACTGAAGATGTATGTTCAGATCTTTGTAATTCCTTTCATCCATGGAAGAAAATACTGTATCACGGTGTCTTTAAGACACCACTAAGATTCTAAGACTTTACCACAGAAAAATTCAGACACTGAAATATTTTCATCAACTGATTATATTTATAAAATCCATATGAAAACTGCAAACAGTCAGTGGAAATCATTTGGGATGCC
>NW_009647826.1:905542-919761 GCF_000708025.1 Charadrius vociferus
AAGATTTGATAGAATAATTTTATCTTCTGATATATATTGTTTGCTCCTGGGACCAACTTGTCAACTTTGTGTCAACTTCTAAATGTATTAAATACAAATACTAATGTGGCTGAGATTTTAACTGAGTAATGATGGAAAATACGGAAAAAGTTAAGAACTGGCATGTACTGGCAGGTCCGACCTGCAATAAGAGCTCAGGGAGATGTGCCCTATGGGGAAACTGAGCCAGGGAGCTGCCCCTCATTCCACTCTTGTCCCTCACTTTAGGAACATTAGATGCTCTCCGTGGATGCTCTAGTGCACTTAACTGAAAACATAGTACTGCTCTCACTTTACTAAGTTTTACTAAACTTGACACTTACCCACTTGTCTACATAAAGCAAACACAGAAATACCAGGTCCTTAGTAAACGCTTACAGAGTTTTCAAGTAATACTTTCAAAAAATTAAACATTAAAAGAGGGGCTTTTGTGCAAACAGGACATTTAAATTGAAATGGAAGTTAATAATTTTTTTTTTTTTAATTTTTTAACGTCTAGGAGGTGCTTGGATATTTTAATAATGAACTTTATTGTAAACACTGTATATATAGATAAACAAATTCTGAAAGTACTTAAGAAAACTAGACAATTAGACAACCCGATGGCTGAAGATTATTGTGAATAAGAGGAAGGTGTGGTGCATTAGAATTGATAGTGCAGGCTACCCCTACACATTGATTGATTTGTAGGTAACTCCAGCCATTTAAGGAACAGACCTGGGTGTCACTGGAGCAGTTAAATGAAATCCTCCACTCAGTGCTCTATAACCACAAGAGATACCTGAAAGACATTGGATTGTTTGAAGAGTAAGATATAGAGCAGAACAATACTGATGACACATATTTCAAAAACTCAGTATTCATTGCTGCAGTGTTCATTTTGATGTGAAAAGCTATAGCAGAAGAGAAACAGTCCAAAGAAGGGAAATGAGAATTCTTATAGGTTTAGAAAACTTCTATTGGAAGAGAGATCAAAAAGATTAAGTCAATTTAGTTTATAGAAGAGATGAATAAAAGGTGGCAGGCTAGAGTTTTATATAGTAATAATAGTATAGTGAATGACATCCCATTTGGTCATACGCCTGTCTCCCTTTCACAGAACTTAGAACAAGAAAATACCTAATAAAATTAACACCACTGAAATAATTTTGCTGCAGCTTTTAAAAAATTCTTACTACATGATAGACTATTCATTTCACATGTTTTTTTTGTAGGTTTTGATATTTTTCCTGACAGAGTCTTTTTGATTTAAGTGAAAATCTATCTTAATGTAAATGAACTTTTTTTATGACCAGTAAGCATCAGCAATGAAAGTTTAAACTTTGCATTTTGCAAGTAACAAATATTCAAAGCTTTTATTTCTGAAGGAAAACAAAAGTTAATGTCATCATAATCCTAAACAGATGAAGCAGTGGTGAAGAAAACTGCAAAGCAAATATGAAATTTAATAATGGCCCTCCGACAGCTTGCTCTCAGATTGTTAGGAATTCATTAAACAATGGTTGAGCAGAACAGACAATTAAATTATTCTCATATGAAGTATCTATCCATATTATGAATATTGCATATGACAGTACACATTTCTGAAGGGAAGTAGTCAACAAATTTCATTTCAGAGAATCAGCAAGAGGCTTGATTTCAGCCTCCAGATATACCCTTCTTTGTTTCCCAGACAAAATAATAATAATAATAACAGTAATTGGGATGCTGATGTATAAACAGAGTTAATATACAGAATCTTAAAAACATAATGTAACCCTTCAATAACTGTAGACAGAAGCTTATGCCAGTCACTTGACAGATATTTCAGATACACATTTTCTGTACACTTATAAAAAAAGTATAGGAGGGGCTGGTAAAATGTTCATGACAGCATTAAAAAAAGTCAATGAGATTAGAAGTCAGACAAAACAAAGACAAACACAAGTAGAATTTACAGTGCTGTATATCATGATGTAGAATGAACACCAAACAGTTTGAGAAATTTATCTCACACTAGCATTCAATCTTATTGTCATATTTGCTAATTTTAAACTTGCCTTATGACTGGTGAGCATTAATCGAAAAAGAGTCTGAGAAAATAAAATTTCTGCTTTACTGGGCACCTGAAAATATAGACCAGGTATTTGTTAGGAATAAACTAAGTCACTGAAAGCCACTAGTAAGTATTAAACAGCATATCTAAAATAGGTTTTAAGAGAATTTTTGGTTCCTGTAAGATGAGAAACTGGAATAAATGACGCTTTATGTAGTGTTAAATGCTAAAAATAAAATCTGTTACATCAGTTGGTGATGTGAGTTTTGTAATCTTTAATGATCTACAGCTAAGATCAAGATGACCAAAAGTAATATAAATAACATCATAAAGTAATGCATTCAAAACATCTTTGAGACAATATGTTCCTAAATCAATGTTTTCAGAGGAAAAAACATATGCAAAATACCGTGCAGATTTGTTCCTCTTGTGTCCAGATACAGTAAGTTAATGAACACAGGGACTGGACTGTTATCTAAACTCTGAAGTTTGGCTTTTCAGGTTATAATTCAAAACATAAATGGTGTGATCACCTGGAAACTTGATGGGATATTCATAAAAATGTATTGATCTCTTAAGAGGCCAGAGATTGGACCCAGCCTATGGAGTATATTAGTCCATGCCATCAGCTTTATTTCAGAAGAAGCAAGAGAAATAATCAGGGCAGTGACTGAAGACCCATGGTTAAACATTTTCTACTCTGGTACGCACTTCAATAACTGCCTCAGCAGCTTTCCTTGATACCTCCTTCTGCTCCTCTGCCACTCTGCTACGCTCATCACTGCCAGTGCTCTGGATATTCAGCTGTGTGTAGCCACAGCAAAACGTCTTAGTATGTTATTCCAGCAGTCCTTATGGTGTGACAGTCTCACTGAAATGCTATGGAGTGACAGATTGGCCACTTCTAATTTAGTTGCTGAGATCCTGACTAAGTTCAAAACTTGCAACGCTTTCCCATTTCTTTAATAAACCTAAAACTCATTAGGCTGTCTCTTGTTTCAGTATGAATAACGTATTTTCCCTGTCTTTGACAAATGCAATATTGCCGTGCTTATAGCCATTTATAATGATTATTTTCCTACCTTGACACTTGATCATGCCATGAGCCTTACATGCCTTTGCTGGTGCCTCCCTGCTCTGCTGAGTTAGACTACTTCCCCCCTTTCTCTTATTTCACGACTATTTTTTACATTTCTCTAGTCTGTGTGTTGCCTTTTATTCAATATCATGCATTAAGACTTGGTCTGTCTATTGGCTCCTTCTGTCCACCTCCATTGTGTGCTTATATTTTCAGATAAGAGCTTTTGCCTTCAGAATGCAAGAGTGTGTCAGTGTATGACTAAAAGTGCACCAGTAACACCAGAGAGCCTTTTGGCCTTTTAAAGGCTCTGTGTTTTCCAAAGTTCAGCTGTTCTAAAATGTTTTTATTCAGGCTGACTTTGTTTTACTCAGGCTGATGGTGTGCTTGTTCTGCTAATTGAGGTAAAGTTGGCATCAGGTACAGAAATATAAGTGGCAGCTGCACAAATGTTGTCTGCGCTGGTGATACATTCTCGTTACAGGAAAAAAAAAAAAAAGCATCTGTGTTCATCAGAGCTAGAATGCACTGAGTAGATGCAGGGTAGGTGGATGTTTTTAACCTGGATCAAGCAACCAAGAAATTCTCTCATCACTGTGTCTGGGTGCAGGCCAAGTAATGGAAATAAGGTACGCCTTGTGCTCTCATGTCCCTGCTTTGCAGAGTGGCAGAGGGGAAGGAATGTGATTGTATGTTCTCTTCAGGCATGGGTTTGCTGGGGGTGGGGGAAGACGAGGGGTGAGAAAGCTTCTTTAGCCTGTGGATTCACACTGCTCTGTGTGAAGCATATTCTCACGCACTGTGTGAGACAGTTGTCACTGTGTAGCCTACCCTGCTGGTTGGACTTGGAGGAAACTTGCATTCTTTTCAGTTACAACATGTGCTCTTAAATCTTGGGTTATAGATTCTTTGTTTATCTATCAGGAGAGGAAGAAAAATGAGAGTGAAACCCCTTCTTCAGGACAATGAATCAGGAGGCAAGGTACACAATTTATTCTTGACAGAAGTCGAAGGAAGAAACATCTTAAATCTTACAGCTTTTAGACAAAGAACAGGCCTTCACAACCAGTCCACACACTCAATTTGGTCTCCTGTCATGGATTTTCACCAGAGGTCAAGGCAGTCTGGATAGCTAAGGAAACTGGTCTTGCCAGTAGAGGAAGGTGTAAAAGTAATCATTAGATCTGCACACACTTCTGAAAGTACTCTAGCACATCCTTGGGAAGTATCTAAGTGAAAAATATCTCAAGGCTTTTGGTACAAAGGATTTCGTCAAAAAAAATTGAGAGAGACATGTCGTTAGTAAAAGAAACTAGAGCAATAGAACAGTGAAGGTAGTTCTAATAACCAGATCTTGAGCAAAGTTATTAGTGTTTTTTCATCAAAATAGAAGGACTGAGTGGGGTTCTCATTTACATAATGATGTAAAAAATAGCATGTATTCTACTGTAAGGTGTGAATAAAAGCATAGTCTGCAAGATGTGTGAAGTAATCCTTCTGCCTTACTCAGGAAAGTTTCTGTTGTAGTACTGTATCCGGGTTTGGGCTCTGCTCTTCAAAAAAGGAGTTGTTTTCCCCGGACTCTTTTGACATGAATATTCACAGCACTAGAAATCAGTTCCTGTGTAAAGGACTGTGATATTTCAGGTCATTTAGCTCAGAGATACAGCAGCTTAAAGCTGACAGAGATAGGGCATGATAGAAGCATTATTTTCTGTCCATTTAGAAGAGGAGAAGATGGAAGGAAGAAAATGATCAGGTGAATGCAGAACTCTTACCCTCCAAATCCTGCAATACTGGAAGTAATAGGAGACCAGTTAAAAACATAAAAGAAAAACATAAAAGAAGGAACATTTTTGCATGAAGGGCAGTGAATCCCTGGAACACTCTCCTATAGAAGATTTTGGTGGCAGGCAAGATCAGCAAGTTCAAGAAGGGACTGAACACATTCCTGGATAGCAGATCCACAAAGGGATGTTAAAAGGACTAGGGAGAGATTTTCCCTCTAGCATCCCTAATACAATATTTGTAGATATAGAAGGATTACAACAGGGATGGGCTGCAGAAAATGAGCAGGCTTACATACTCTCTTTAAATAGCCTTTTGCTTTGCTATTGTCTGAGACAGAGTACTGGACTAGATGTACTATTAGTCTGATCCAATAGAAAATTTCTTGCATTTTTAAGATAAATCTATATTTTATCCGTAAGAGGACAAAAAGAAAATTAAGCTTTCCTCCCTCTCCCCTGAAAACATAATATTTCCATGAAGACAGGATACCTTTGAACAGTTTGGATTATGGAATATTCAGATATTCCTTCTGGGTATATAAGCAAAGACAATTATATTAATACCTTAAATTTAATTTGTTTAGACAGTTATATTTTGAGGGGTTTTGATTTCATGGCTTAGGGCAAATCAGACCAGGGAACCTGCTATTCTTATTCTTTTGATGTTATTTAAGGCTCAGCAAGCCTTGGAGGGCATTAATCTTCTGCAAGTCCCAGAAGGAAGAGAACACATTTTCCAGGCTACTGGTGGAATCCATCTATCTCTGCAGAGGAGATTTTTCATTGCCTCCTCACTGAACAGCCTAACAAGGAATAGAGTGGGCTGCAAAGCTATCAGTGGATTCTGGAAGTGTGCCTTGCCCAGAAATCACATTTGAGCATCTTATGATCCTCCTGCACAAAAAAAAAATAGAAAAGCCTACACTAGAGATTTTTGATCAAAAGCAAAGTGGTTTTAGACAAAGATATATATGTCTGCAAACTGATCCCTCCCTCCTTTTCAGTGTCCACACTGGACTACCTGCCACAGCAGACATATGGAAGGAACTTTTCCAACTACTGCAGCCGCTGGGACAGAAAGTCTGTAGTGATTTGCCCAACATTTTAATGTAAATAAAAATGCATGCTTTCAACTAATGTAACGGAACTGTGAAAGAAACGGCATGCTGTTGCTCATGAAAAAGACTACTGGCTTCCTCCTTGAAAACATAGAGAGCATTTATTTAACCTCTTTCTGACTGCAGTTTCTGGAATTGCTCTTACCATTCTTAATTTTATAGTATGGTGTCTCTGCTATTCCTATGCTCAGATTCAGGATAGAACTAGTAAAGCCAAGAGACTTTTACTAGTGTGTATACTTTTTGGAGAGGGCAACTGTGAGCAAATGCCTACCCTGTGCTTAGGTTTTATCTTCTTAGAAAGTAATTTGGCTTATTCCAGACTTGAACTCAGGTGTAAGAAAATACATGTAGTATGTATACTCAAGGAGTTTGGGTTAATGGCAAGCCAGAGCTCAAATCTGATTTGAGAATAACATTGTCCATCTCTGCTTGAGTTGTATGGCAATTAAGCTCCTTTCTCCTCTTCAAATTGTTCTCATACAAATGCAGATATAGTGTATTTCAAAAAAACCCCTACCTCATCCCTCTAGAAGAAAACTTGGGTTTTCCCTCGGGCTGAGTAATAACAGCTGGGTGTTAGTTTTCTCCCAGTGTTCTTTTGTACCCCCGGGACTAGGGCTGCAGAACCTAGAATAGAGCCCATGGAAGCATGGGTACATACACCAAAGTGGTGTTTGCAGTCTGATGGATAACTTCTGCTAAAGGCAAGGTAGTTGACTGTGGAGCCTATATGTGTTGGAGCCTACATGTTTTGATGGAGGTGACTTGTGCTGAAGAGGCCCCTCCTGCATAATAAATTACCAGAAAATGAGAAACAATATGCTCAGTTTACAGATGGGTCCTATTGTAGTGTGGGAAAACATCTGAGGTGGAAAGCTGCTGTGTGGAGTCTTACAGGACAAATCACAGAAACTGTACAAGGAAAAAGTGAATCAAGTCAGTTTGCAGAGGTGAAAGCCATCCAGCTGACTCTATATACTGTCAAATGAGAAAAATGACCAGTAGTCTATCTCTATACTGACTCATGGGTGGCAGCAAATGTTCTGTGAGGGTGGCTACAGCAATGAAGACAGACCAACTGTCAGCGCAGTGGTAAACCCATCTGAGCTGCTGCATTGTGGCAAGTTATTGCTACCCAAGTAGAGAACATGGTTATAAAAGTCGGCTGTGTAGATGCTCATACACCCAAGAGTTGTGCCACTGAAGAACATCAAAACAACAAACAGGTGGTCCAGGCTGCTAAAATTGAAGTGGCTTAGGTGGATCTGGACTGGAAACATAAGGATGAGCTACTTACAGATTGATGGGTTCATGAAGCATCAGAACATCTAGGAAGAGATGCAGCATACAGATGGGCTCGTGATCAAAGGATGGACTTGACCATTGAGACCATAGCACAGGTTATCCATGAATGGAAAACACGTGCCATAATCAAACAAACCAAGTGGCCAAAGCCTTTTTGTCATAGAGTACAATGGCTGAAATAACAATATGGGGAAGCCTGACAGATTAATTACATCACACTATAACAAACCTGCCATGGCAAGCTTACAACGTGCTTACAATGGTGGAACTGTTGGTTGGATGGTTGAATGGTTGGAAACAGACCCTGTGACCCATGCCAGTGCCTGAAATAACATCCTGGGTGTTGAAAAGCAAGCTTTATGGTGACATGGTACCCCAGGAATAATTGAATAAGACAACAGAACTCATTTCTGAAACAACATTATAGATACCTGGGCCAAGTAGCACGGGATTGACTGGTTGTATCACATCCCCTACCACACACCAGCCTCTGGGAAAATTGAACAATCAAATGGACTGCTAAAAAAGTACACTGAGAGCAATAGAGGCTGGGACATTCAAACATTGGGATACAAATTTACCAGAAGCCATTTGGCTAGTTAACATTAGATGATCTGCAGGTTGACCTGGCCCTGCCCAATCAAAACTCCTACATACTATAAAAGGAGATAAAGGTCCCCACAGTACACATAAGGAACTGGCTGGGAAAGAAAGTCTGGGTTATTCCTTCCTTGGGAAAAGGCAAACCCATCTGTGGGATTGCTTTTGCTCAAGCAAAGCAAGGACCTGGGACTCCTTGGTGGATAATGTGGAAGGATGGGGAAATCCAATGTGTACCTCAAGGAGATTTAACCTTAGGCAAAAATAACCTATGATTTGAGTTGTATGATGCCATTGTTGTATGATGCCGCTATTATATGATGTTGTATTTCACATTGCTGTAGTTGTCATATATCAAAGAACCTATGGCCTGGTTCAAAGGGTCCAGGGGCAGGTGTTGCAATGGATAGACATTTAAATAGTTGTAACCCAAGATTTAAATTGCATGTTATAGGAAGTACTGTGGCAGGAACCACCTGAACCATGGAGGATGAGCCTCACAAGAGGCAGTGCAAAAGGGGCAGTGACCTGACCTGAGATGGTGTCCCTCAAACCAGGACAGATGGCTTCAGTGCCCAGTAACACCACACAGCACACCACTTCTCCTGTCTAGAGCGACCACCAAAACAGATAGAGCCCAAAGTCATGGACTAAACAAACTCAACAGAATATTATATTTTATGGTCATTTTTGTACTCTCTTGAGGATATTCATTGTGGCTTATCAAAAAGTAGTAGGATAGAATATCACTTTATTGGAAATATACCTCTTTATGCAAAATGTTCATGATATGAGAGCAAAGTCTAAATATTTCAAAGAACTGAATTGGAACATTTACAGAGAAGTAAAACTTTCACAAGGAAAGAACAAAATCTTGTGAGATGGAGCAGATCTGACAACAGTTTATTTTTCTAGATCCTGCACTCATGCAAACAACAATATTATGTAGGATTAACCTCTCCTAACTTTAACTTCTACAGCATAGACATGTGCATTTTAGCATATCACCTGCAGCTCTTTTCTTCTAGTTAATGTAAGGTAAAGCACTTTTGGAGGACACTTTACTTCATCTTAAGACAGAAGTTTCATACAGACTGTCTCTTTGTCACCAAATATCAGGCTTTATCAGAATATACTGCTTGGGGTGTTAGCTGCAGGTAGTGCTGCACTAGGACAGCCTGCCTCATATGCCTCTGCCACAACTCAACCCTTGAGCAGTCCATCTGATGAGTCTGACACGTGACAGAATTTTATGTTTCTGCTTCCTCTGCAAGGCAGCCTTGCTTGTGGCAGACCTAAATGTGTCCCCAAAGTCTGAGTTCTGAGATCTAAAGCCTACAGACCATGGAAGACTAAACATGATGGCATCTATGGTCGATGTCAAGGAAATGTGAGTATAAAAACCCTCAAAGTCTTTGCTGAAAGTGGCCTTCAGCTGTGACTATGCTGTAAGATGCCCAGAAGCCCTAAAAAAGCGTATTGCCTGTTGCACAAGCTGAAAGTTCTCAGAAAGACTCTCAGAAGTCTTTGCTCCTAGGAAAGTCCACTGTTGGCCTTGTTTTGGTACGATGACAAAGGAAGTATTCTGGGTAAGTTGTCTTTCAAGTAAAGGAGACTGCAAGTCAGAATAGAAATGTTTCTTTCTTTCATACAGCTATGGTCCAAGACTCTCTCGGTATACTTTCTTTGCAATGTTGCAGACTGCAGGATTGCAGGGATGGCAAGGGATTGGGATATAACTTTTGTCATTCCTTCTTCTTTCTAATACTAGTGCTGAAAAGTCACGCTAAGACTAGCCCTGTGAAATAAAGCTAAATTACTAGAAGTGTGCTCAAAGAAATGTGAAACGACTATTTCCTATGTTGCAAAACCATGAAAACAGAACTCCTAGCGTTGTGTCTAACTGGGTAAAGGGGAAGGAAGGGAGCTAAGACTCTACATTTGCAGGTAATACTTTAAAGTATATACAAAAAAAGGTATAAACTATATACAAGAAATTGCTTTTAAGAGACATAGCAATAAGGGGTTGTAGAATGGCTCCAAAAAGGTCTTAAAATATACAGCTTTTGGCTATCAATGGGTATCACCTAGACTAGTACAGAAGTTTATCTGAAGACGAATTATGATCAGGAGCTCTTTTTTTGTATTTATCATCACAGATCGGAATGGCTCTGCAGATGGGAATGGTGCTTTACCCTAAGGTTTACTGCTTTGGTAATACGGGTCTGGGGGTTGTGCAGAACCTCCCCAAAGTGGCAGCAGCAGTGGCAGCTGGGGGAGCACTCCACCCTGACTGACAGTGGAATGGTGCCCATGTTGTCCCTTATTGTTCTGTCTTAATGTGGTGTGAAAGATGTCTACTGGCCAGGGCAGCAGGTCCTGGGTGCCTCTCCTCTCCTTGCTTTGCCTCGATGCCAAGGCTGCACCATGCCTCTGGTAGCCCAGGAGTCAGAGCTCATCCAGGAAATCCAAGTGCTAAAATTAAACGGGCACCTACAATGACCGAGTCAGAAAGCACTGATAAGACTATAAAGGCAGGCATTTTGTCCCCCTTTCTTTGAAAGATGCAATGTAAAAATCATTGTTCCTAGCACATAAGAATGAATTCCTACTGGCAGTGACTATGGTATGGCTTTGGCCCCTTCTCGACACAGGTGATAACCTCAGAGCACTGCAAGTTTACAGAGATATGCAGTGCCCCTTTGCCAGCCACTCAGGCTCAATGGGGAGCCCCTGGAAATGTACTAATTTCCAAAACCTGAGGAGCAACATCCCTCTCTGTCCCTCACTAGCACGACAAGTTTACAGGCAAAAAAATGCTCCCTTGTGCAGAGCTGCCAAGCCAGGCAGGGCTGCAGTCCTTCCTGGGCTGAGGTCCCTCTTTCTGCAAAACCCCGTGCTGAGCTGCCTGGTTTGATCAGCTAACACTGAGCCATCCTGGGCTGCTTTGCTCTCTGGTGGGCAGTGCACCTTTGTGCATCACGGAAATATTTCCTGTGCTCAGAGCAGTGTTCAAAGTTTTGAGAGACGGACAGTAGAGTCTGCTACACACCTGGGCTTCTTGACGTTCTCCACTTTCTTGGGTTGTTTCAGTTGTCCATCCTGGAGAGCTCTTTTTAGGTCTTTCTGATTGTCTTGTCTGGTTGGCCTTCAGTCCCCTCTTTACAGAGTAGTTTTTGCTTTCTGTTTCTTTGAGTTTGGTCACTCTGTGAAGAACCTACAAACCTTTCCATTCAATAATATCACCAGATAGGTAAAACCATGATAAGCTTAAATCAATTCCTCTTTTAACCAAAGCTAACTCATTTTACCTTCCTTCCTCTGACAAGCTCTTCCTTTGTTGAGGGCATATGAGGGAGCCTGCCACGCTTCCTGGAGTGACTGCAGGCAAAGCTGGAGATACCTACAATGGACATATAGAAGTGAACAGGTGGAAAGGACCTACCTGGAGGAGGAAGCTACTGTTTGCCAAATGGCTACTTTGGCAGTTAAAAGCAGATCACTTGGGTTGGTTTGCATTGTCTAAATTTCACACAGTTTCCCACTCCCAAAATAGAATTCATGAAACTCTGATGAAGGAGGATGTCAGCTCAACTTTTCTGAAGGTGACAGCTACTGACAGGACAGCTCAGCTGAGCAAATGCTAATGAGATCATCAAAGTGCAAAGCCCAACCTGCATCAGCCTTTCTCTCAACTTTTGCAGAGCTGCAGGCTAATGGATGATCTTGCTTTTCTCTTCTCAGGTTCTGAGTCCAAAGCAAGAAGGAAGTCCTTTCTTAAAAGACAGAAATGCATAGGACCTCTGCTCCGGATGAGAAGACCCTTTACATTTCAGCCTCAGCTTTACATTGAGATCTATAGTCTTATGCATGAGGCATGTTGCTACAGTGTTTGCGGACCTGACATACCTCTGCTGTTTCTTCTTCAACTACTGGTGCTGGAGAATCCTCGTCTGGTGCACTGGAAAGCCCAGCCGTCCCCTCTCTGAAGAGTTCCTTGCTGTTGCCAATAAGGAACTGCACCAGTCCTGTCACCTGCACACATCAATCCACTGGGTTCAACCCAGGTGGCTGAAAAAGGATGAAACAGACTTTCCCGTTCCTGATCTTCTCTTTTGCACAGAAAACTGCAGCTGTGGGGCTGCTTTTCCTGGCAACTACCCCATGAGCTTTTGTTCAAGAGAGGACGCAGTCAGGTATCTCTGAACAGCAAAGCTCAGGTGGGCCTGGAATGCTGTAGCCAGCTGGTAAATACAGCGTACCTTCCCAGTCACCTGCATCAGCACTTCCAGAGGGAATGTGTGTTCCTCAGCAACGCTGAGCAGGTTTGACCTCAAACAGATGTCCAGGTTCCTGGCAGTCATCCTGCTCATGTTGGCGTTTTTTGCTGATGTTGTAGAGCAGGGAGAACAAGTGCTTCAGGAGGAGGAGGTTGGCATGGGGCAACTTGTCGGCCACCCTGAGGGAACAGGAACACAATGTTAATAAAGTGAACGTTGTCAACACTTGTTGCCCAGGATGATCTCACCTAGGCCTACCTGAGGGAAGGCTCCGTAGACGTGCTATGTCTGCAGCAGATGGACTACCTTTGCTGAGATACTGCTGAGCTCCCTCCTTGCCCTTCTGGTAAGAATCCTTTTGTGGAGAAAACTCCAATGCCTTCAGGAAATGCTCCAAGGACAGAAATGCTTTTTGGTGTCACTTCCCCCAGAATCCGACTCCGCAACAGCAAGAGGTGGCTGGCAGGAAACAGCTTTTTCAAGGAGGCCATCGCTTTGCCTCTACAGGTGCCCCGGCTCTGCCAATTCCTGCAGAGCAGGCAGACTGCTCTCCACTCTAACTCTCTCAGTCCTGCCAGCTTCTCCTGTCTGCTGGTCTTCTGAAGGGTGCTCAACCACTGCTTGTAGACCTCTACATTGAGGAGTTCACAGAATCATAGAATGGTTTAGGTTGGCAGGTACCTTAAAGATCATCTAGTTGCAGCCCTCCTGCCATGGGCAGGGACACCTCCCACTAGATCAGGTTGCTCAGAGCCTCGTCCAACCTGGCCTTGAACACTTCCAGGAATGGGGTATCCACAGATTCCCTGGGCAACCTGTTCTGGTGCCTCACCACCCTCATAGTAAAATTGTTTTCCTAATATCTATTCTAAATCTACTCTCTTTCTCTTTGAAGCTATTACCCATTACTCTATCACTACATGCCCTTGTAAAAAGTCCCTATCCAGCTTTCCTGTAGGTCCCCTCAGATACTGGAAGGCCACTTTAAAGTCTCCCTGGAGACTTCTCTTCTCCAGGCTGAACAACACCAACTCTCTCAGCCTGTCTTCATAGGAAAGGTGCTCCAGCCCTCTGATCATCTTCGTGGCCCTCCTCTGGACACACTCCAACAGATCTAAGTCCTTCTTATGTTGAGGGCCCCAGAGCTGGATGCAGTACTCCAGGTGGGCTCTTATGAGAGCAGAGTAGAGTGGCAGAATCACCTCCCTTGACCTGCTGGCCATGCTACTTTTGATGCAGCCCAGGATGTGGTTGGCCTTCTGGGCTGCAAGTGCACATTGCTAGCTCACACTGAGTTTCTCATCAACAAAGAGCCCCAGGTCCTTCTCCTCAGCCCTACTCTCAATCCACTCTCTGCCTAGCCTTTATTTGTGCTTGGGATTGCCCTTGGACTTGGCCTTGTTGAACTTCATGAGGTTTGCACAGGCCCACTTCTCAAGTCTGTCCAGATCCCTCTGGATGGTTTCCCTCCCCTCCAGCATGTCAAATGCTCCACAGAGCTTGGTGTCCTTGGCAAACTTGCTGAGGGTGCACTCAATCTGTGTCTCCAACGAAGATGTAAAACAGCACTGGTCCCAGTACCAGCCCCTGAGGAACACACTTTTCACTGGTCTCCAGTTGGAATAGGATGCTTCAGAGGAAGTCCTGGAATGCCAAGTGCTCCAGGTGAGGCTTTGAACACTCCCATCAGGAGCACAGGCAGCATCCCCAACACTCTGGCTCATGAGCACGCATCTGGGTTTCAGCTCCCTGCTCTTGTGTGTAACCATCAGCACCGAGAAAACCAGGAGCTACCAGGCTCCAGGTCAGAAGAATTCATCTTCAGGATGACATCTTGGAGGTGTGCAGGCTGGCTTTGCATGTGGACCTCCGTTACACTGTCAAGAGCCTCCCTCATCTCCCAGGAGGTGCATTCACCAGCCTTAAGCCAAAATATCCTATCCATGGAGGGTCCTTGCTCTTCCAGCAAGG
>NW_009647826.1:919780-969539 GCF_000708025.1 Charadrius vociferus
GTTGCTTGGCTGAAGACAGGGCCTGGGGTAGGTGAACATGCTTCAGAGACAGGAGCAAGTAAGTGTGCATGGCTCTGCTTTCACTGGGGCAGGATGGAGGTGTGGCTGTGGGTAGGTGACATGGGGAGGAGCAGGCTTTGTTCCCAACTCCTACCCGGGGTCCCTCTGCTGAGGACAGCATCTCTCAGGAGAAGTCAAAAGAAGGGGGACCCACTGGCCAGGCTTGCTTACCTGGATGGGCTGGGACAGTGTGCTGTCCTGGCTGCAAAGAGGTGCCAGGGGCCAGCTGACAAGAGCCCCCCTGGCACCAGAGTCCAGGCCTGGGTGCCTGTGTAGCAGCCAACATCTTTTGCTGCACTAAGGGCCAGGGCAGCCCCCTTCTCTTCCTCTGGGTCCCACCTGCTTCCAAGAAAACCAGAGCAAAAACCTCTGGCATTTAGCTACTTGGTCAGAACATGAAAAACTATGGGACAGGATTTGTGAAGTGTCTGACCGAAACAAATAAGGGAGAGAGAAGCTGACAAAAGTCATAGTGCTGTGATGCTGGGCTGGCCACATTTGTGGTTGCTGTGGGTTGAGGAATAGCAGGAGTCAATAGCTACCATGACAGTGTACAGGTAGCAAAATCACACAAATCGAGACTCCCTGGTTCCCATTCATAAGCTGATTCAGCAACTGGAGGGGCAAGGAGTGATCAGCAAGACTTGCTCACCCTTTAATAGGCCCATAATGGCCAGTGTGAAAATCTAACAGAGAGTGGAGGCTAACAGTGGACTATCATGGCCAAAGGGAGTCATACCACCACTGAATGCTGCCATACCAGATATGCTAGAACTCCAGTACAGACTGGAGTCAAAAGCAGCCAAGCGGCATGTCACGACTGGTATTGCTAACGCATTTTGCTTGATCCCTTTGCCAGCAGAGTGCAGGCCACAATTTGCTTTCACTTGGAGGGGTGTCCAATACACCTGAAATTGACTGAACCCAAGGGTGAAAACACAGCCCTACCATTTGCCATGGACTGATAGAGATTGTACTGGAACAGGGTGAAGCTCCTGAACACCTGCAATATATTTATGACATCATCATGTTGGGCAACACAGTAGAGAAAATGTCTGAGAAAGGTACGAGAATAGTAAAGGTTCTTCTGAACGCTGTTTTTTCCATAAGACAAAGGTCAAAGCGCCTGCACAGGAGATCCAGTTTTTAGGAACGGAATGGTAAGACAAGCATCATCATATTCCAATGGATTTAATCAATAAAATGACAGCTATATCTCCACCAACTAACAAAAAAGAAGCACAAGCTTTCTTAGGCATTGTGGGTTTTGGAGAATTCATATTCCAGCTTACAGTTTGATTGTAAGCCCTCTCTGTTGAGATACCTGGAAGATGATCTGTTTCATATGGGTCCCTGAGCAGCAATAAGCCTTTGAACAAATTAAATGGGAGATCATTTGTGCAGTAGCACTTGGGTCAGTCTGGACAGGACAAGATGCAAGAAACCTGTTTTGCACTGTAGCCAGGGACCACAGCCTCACCTGGAGCCTCTGGCAGAAAACACCTGAAGAGACTTGACATCGACCTCTAGGGTTTTGGAGATGGGCATGTAGAGGATCTGAGCTCCACTACATGCCAACTGAAAAAGAAATATTAAAAGTATATGAAGGGGTTTGAAACACTTCAGAAGTAGTTGGTACTGAAGCACAGCTCCTCTTGGCATCTTGTTTGCCTTTGCTGGGCTGGATGTTCAAAGGGACATTCCCCTCTATGCATCATGCAACAGATGCTACATGTAGTCGCACTGATCACACAATGGGCTTGAATGGGTAGCCCCGACTGCCCAGGAATCCTGGAAGTGATCATGGACTGGCCAGAAGGAAGAAACTTCAGAGTGCTGCTGAAGGACGGCGAAACAAATAGGCTTCAAAACTTGCAGAATATTGCTGAAAGATTATCTGAATATGAACATAGATAAATACTAACATCTTGGTGTGCTGTACAACAGTATGAACTCTTTACTCTATACACGAAGAAAGATTAGATTCAGCAAGAACATATGTATTGGTTTATGGTATTTTTTTCTTTTCTTTGGATATTAGATGGTGTAAACTTTTCAAAATTTCAGGCTAAACAGATTTTTAGCATTTACAGAACAGAAATAGAGTGAAGAATTGAGAGTTTGAGGTATTTAATACAAGTCATATAGAAAAAAAGGGGCAGGATTCAGTTCTAATTTGGATTCACCAAATTTCTTTGACTCTGCAGAGGTCTCTAAATGGGAGATAGGTTTCTAAAATTTCATTAGAGCCAGTGGAACTGGATTCAGTGGACTAGTTAGTCTCTAGGCGCCACTCCAAAATATGGAGAGCTTCTGTAGGTCCTCTATCATATCTGTCAGCTGTCTGCACATGTTTTGAATATCCTAAGACATTTCATATGGAACTGGGTGCCTTTGTTTAGAAATTGAATCTTACTGGGGAGCTACTAGAAATATTGGAAACCTAGTGTTCTGCCATAAGGCTCATTTCAGTGGCCTAAACATAGGTTTCTACTGCAATTTCAGGAGCCCTAGAGTATCCAAGACATCTGCACAGGGCTGACAGATAAGACACAGGACCTATGGGAGATTCATGCCCTACTGAAGTACCCATTAGACGCTAGACAGGATATGACTGGTGTTTGAAATGGCATAGACATCTGTGCTTAGGCAATAGAATCAAACCTCTAAATGTAGATGTCTTAATCTCAGATTGAATTCCACCCAAATAGCCTATGTTTAGAAATTTAATTAAGTAAATTGATTTGCAAAAGTTTCTGAGAAACCAACATCTCCTACTGAAGTTAGACTTGTATTCAGGGTGAAAAAAAAAAAAGGATCTGATGAATGAATAGACATGAAAAAAAAAAAAGTCTTATCCAGCTTTCCCTTTCACGCTAAAAAATAAATAAATAAAAAATAAAAATATCTTGAAATGCAATAAACGTGTTTTTTTTTTTTTTAATTGTAATTATGGGGGGATAATACTCAGATTACATGAATATTCACATTTGTAGATGATTCTGCTTTACCCATGTTTGCATCTCTTAACTAACTTGAATATCTTCAGGCAATCAAATTTAGTAGGCAGGATCACACACACAAGCAAATTTCAAAGTCACAAGTATTTTCACAAACTGATTGGCACACAGATGGATTTCTTACAGAATTGCTTCCATGCTCATCCAAACACGAACAATGATATGAAATTTTATCTGACCTACGTGAGGGAATGAATTTTAAACACGAATACTGATCCATGCAGTAAAAGATCCTATCTAGAAATAATAATCGTAACAACAGAAATCAAATTCCATTTAAATATTGCTGGTCTGCTTACAGATATTATATGCAGAAAACAGGCTAAATTGATTTTATGGATTTGTTTCAAAATAGACACTATTCTGTGTTAGTAATACACAGAGCTAATGACTACTATGCAATGAATGCAGTTTAAACCAGTTTTGGTGTACATGAAGAGTCAGCTGGCAGAGTGGAGGTATAAGGAGTTTGTACTTCCAAAAGATACATCAGTTAATGCAGAGAACCAGTACATGTTGCATGTCACATGACAACAGTACCCCCTCTTGCATGTACAGACACTCCTGCTATCCCTTGCAAGATCCGTACAGCTTCATTTAGCTCTGGGTGCTGAGGTCACTTGGTGTATCCCACTGCCTTGCTTCCCTTGCTGGTGCTGCGTTGTGGCTCAAGGTTATGGTCAGCCATGATACACCATTTTCCGCTTTCATACCAGCACTCTCCACCTCTGTGTGGTGTTTTGGTGGTTTTATCACTGTCGTGGTTTAGGCCAAATCGGCGTTTGGTGGTTTTATCACCTAGGTCTTTACTGGGAACAGCTAGCAGGGTTGAGGAATGGGGGTGGTGTGTGTGGAGAAGGCTGGTTCTGTAGACAGGCAGAGGAGCCCATGGAGCTCCATCTCACACAAGAAAAGCAGCTGGCTGGGGCAAGAGACATAGGTGAGATGCTCCGGGGGGAGACGTGGGGAAAGGTGCTCAGGGAGATATGGAGACAAGTTCTTGGGGGAGTCTTAATGGGGCAAGCTCTTGGGAAGATACATGGGGAAGATACGTAGTTCTTGTGAAGAAACATAGAAGACACATAGGGACACATGGGGAAGATACATAGTTCTTGTGAAGACACACGGGTGAGAGCCTTTTGGGGCAGACACATAGAAACACAGACTCACAAAATCATAGAATGATTAGCGTTGGAAGGGACCTTGAAGATCATGTAGTTCTACCCCCCCTGACATGGGCAAGGACACCTTCCACTAGACCAGGTGGTTCAAAGCCCTATCCAGCCTGGCCTTGAACACTTCCAGGAATGGGGCATCCACAACTTCTTTGGGCAACCTGTTCCAGTGCCTCACCACCCTCACAGTAAGAAATTTCTTCCTAATATCTAATTTAAATCTACCCTCTTTCAGTTTAAAACCATTACCCCTCACCCTATTGCTCCACTGCCTGATAAAGAGTCCCTCCCCATCTTTCCCGTAGGTCCCATTCAGATACTGGAAGGCCACTTTAAAGTCTCCCTGGAGACTTCTCTTCTCCAGGCTGAACAACACCAACTCTCTCAGCCTGTCTTCATAGGAAAGGTGCTCCAGCCCTCTGATCATCTTCGTGGCCCTCCTCTGGACACACTCCAACAGATCTAAGTCCTTCTTATGTTGAGGGCCCCAGAGCTGGATGCAGTACTCCAGGTGGGCTCTCATGAGAGCAGAGTGGAGTGGCAGAATCACCTCCCTTGACCTGCTGGCCATGCTACTTTTGATGCAGCCCAGGATGTGGCTGGCCTTCTGGGCTAAAAGTGCACATTGCTAGCTCACACTGAGTTTCTCATCAACAAAGAGCCCCAGGTCCTTCTCCTCAGCCCTACTCTCAATCCACTCTCTGCCTAGCCTTTATTTGTGCTTGGGATTGCCCTTGGACTTGGCCTTGTTGAACTTCATGAGGTTTGCACAGGCCCACTTCTCAAGTCTGTCCAGATCCCTCTGGATGTCATCCCTTCCTTCCAGCACGTCGACCGCTCCACAGAGCTTGGTGTCCTTGGCAAACTTGCTGAGGGTGCACTCAATCTGTGTCTCCAACAAAGATGTAAAACAGCACTGGTCCCAGTACCAGCCCCTGAGGAACACACTTTTCACTGGTCTCCACTTGGACATTGAGCTGCTGACTGCAAATCTTTGAGTGCAAATATCCAACCAATTCCTTGTCCACCAAGTGGTCCATCCATTAAATCCATGTCTTATCAACTTAGAGACAAGAATGATGTGTGGGAAGGTGTCAAGTGCTTTCCACAAGTCCAGGTAGATGACGTCAGTTGCTCCATCATTATCATGGGGGAGATGCTCCTGGAGACACAGTTGGGGAAAAGCTTTTGGGAAGACACACAGACTAGGTGCTCTGAAGATGCTCTTGGGGATATGGGAAGACTTCGGGGGCAGATGAGAGAAGCTGCATGAATATATGAGACTCCAGGAATATCTGAGAGACAGCCCTGAGGGAGAGCCAAAGAGATGGGGAGAGCACCAAAGTGACTTCCACAGAATATGATGGCCTGGGTCCAGGACCGTGCATTGAACAGCTGGGACTGCTGAGCTGAGCCACGCAATCTTCCTCCCAGACCTTGCCATCTCCCTGGCAGCGAGACAGAGAAATTGTGTAATACTTTAAAATCCATGATTAAACTGCTTCGATATCCAAGTCCATTTAATTTCCAGGTTAGCAATTTGGTCTTAACCCATGACAAGGTATCCTTCAATCTCTTTGTGTTATTTTAGAACTAAAACACCCTTCTCTTTTTTTTCCCATATTTCAATAACTTGCTTTTTTTTTTCCAAAGAGACGACAGTAGAAGAATTCAAATCTCTTTACACATTTCAAAGCCTTGTGCTTTGCAAGCTTAGCTCAATGTAGTTTTCTGCTTCTGTACAAAATTTACAGATATCCTTTTCTTGACAACAGTGTTCACCTTCATCTGCATAGGACCTCTTCAACAGAAAACACCACAAGGTCCTCTGGTAGATCACATTTACTCACCATGGAAGCAATCATTCCCAGGAAGCCTCAGATGCTGGGCTTTCTTATGTTTGTCCATCGTCCTGGAATTGCAGGAGTGTTGAAAACGTTCTCTTTGGAAATACAAAATCCTTATGCCTCCTCATGCCTCCTCTGCCAGTTCACTCTTCATATACACCAAAACTTCATACCCTACACCTTAGCCATTAGTCCAACTCTAGTTTTTTATAGCCTATGACTAGGTGGAAGAGAGCTGGACAAATTCACAGTACAAACATCCAGTAAATTACAAACCTTTTGTTCTGGAGTGAAATGGTCAGTGATAGATGACTATAAACTACACTGGGATAGCAGAGATAAAAGGTGCAACCAATATTGTGAATACTGAGCTCTCTAGCATACACTAAAGCAGTATGAAAACACTACTAAAAGAATATATTATCAATTTATTGGGTTTTAATATCACAGAAGAAAGTGACCATTTTATCTTTCTTCACTGTTGTATTCTAATTCACATACTGCAAATGGGTGCATCTTTTTTTCTTTTTTCCCCCACTTTACTGCTGAGCTATGCTTACTGTCTCTGCTGTACAGTCCAGTAATAACACTAAAAGACTTTAAACTCACATAAGCTGGCAACAGTGTTCACCAGTAACTATGGAACCTGCATAATTATTTCTTTAGTTTATTTAGAAAACATGACCTGGCAGTTATTATTATAGGCCTGTTCTCCGAACCAAACTATTTAGATGCTGTTAAAATACAGTTTTTGTTTTCTTACTAAGATTTTATTATTAAATAGTACATATTCCAGGATCTGTCACACTTAACTTTGTTCAATTACACCTCATGGTTACACTGTTAAAAATGTAGGTTAAAGGGTATTTTTGGTTGTATGTAGTCTTTTAAGTAAAAAGCTATCAGAGACAGTCTCAGATTTTCAGATGGTCTTTATCATGTTGTCATACCCCTTCACTTCTCATCCTTATCACTTCTTGCCTTTAACATTCAGATTGAAATCGACTTTGATTCCATCATCATAAATCTACTTCCCCCCCCCCCCCCCTCCGATGCTGGGCTTTCTTATGTTTGTCCATCGTCCTGGAATTGCAGGAGTGTTGAAAACGTTCTCTTTGGAAATACAAAATCCTTATGCCTCCTCATGCCTCCTCTGCCAGTTCACTCTTCATATACACCAAAACTTCATACCCTGCACCTTAGCCATTAGTCCAACTCTAGTTTTTTATAGCCTATGACTAGGTGGAAGAGAGCTGGACAAATTCACAGTACAAACATCCAGTAAATTACAAACCTTTTGTTCTGGAGTGAAATGGTCAGTGATAGATGACTATAAACTACACTGGGATAGCAGAGATAAAAGGTGCAACCAATATTGTGAATACTGAGCTCTCCAGCATACACTAAAGCAGTATGAAAACACTACTAAAAGAATATATTACTTATCAATTTATTGGGTTTTAATATCACAGAAGAAAGTGACCATTTTATCTTTCTTCACTGTTGTATTCTAATTCACATACTGCAAATGGGTGCATCTTTTTTTTTTTTCCCTCCACTTTACTTCCTGAGCATGCTTACTCAGAAGAAAGTGACCATTTTATCTTTCTTCACTGTTGTATTCTAATTCACATACTGCAAATGGGTGCATCTTTTTTTCTTTTTTCCCCCACTTTACTGCTGAGCTATGCTTACTGTCTCTGCTGTACAGTCCAGTAATAACACTAAAAGACTTTAAACTCACATAAGCTGGCAACAGTGTTCACCAGTAACTATGGAACCTGCATAATTATTTCTTTAGTTTATTTAGAAAACATGACCTGGCAGTTATTATTATAGGCCTGTTCTCCGAACCAAACTATTTAGATGCTGTTAAAATACAGTTTTTGTTTTCTTACTAAGATTTTATTATTAAATAGTACATATTCCAGGATCTGTCACACTTAACTTTGTTCAATTACACCTCATGGTTACACTGTTAAAAATGTAGGTTAAAGGGTATTTTTGGTTGTATGTAATCTTTTAAGTAAAAAGCTATCAGAGACAGTCTCAGATTTTCAGATGGTCTTTATCATGTTGTCATACCCCTTCACTTCTCATCCTTATCACTTCTTGCCTTTAACATTCAGATTGAAATCGACTTTGATTCCATCATCATAAATCTACTTCCCCCCCCCCAGAAGAACTAGATAACTGTTGCATTTTCAACATCATTTACAAAAGTGTTTCAGGCATAACAAATGAGTTCTTTACCTTGTCATTAAGCTACGTTAGTGGAATTGAATATCCCTTCTATCTTTTAATTTTCCTACTATTGATTTGTCAAGTGTGAGCTAACTGTTTTATACAGCAGCATTTGAATTCTCTATTTGCTAATTTCATTGGCAGGAATAAGACTAGCGGAAAGCTGTGCATTTTAGCTGGGTTGCTCTTTGGCTCTACATATGCAGAAAGCTTTGCAAGGCGTCCAGCTAGTGAGTTCAGTAACAATGTGTGCCGTTTCTACAACTGTGTTGTGAGACGTCATTGAAAGGACGCTTTTTGAGATACCGTGCCTGAGGCACTAATTTAATGCTATATCTATATATTTGTTAGTCATCTAATTCTGTGGGATTCTCCTAAAGCAAATACATATATTTGCTTATATATATGTCTGAAGACCTTCAGATGGCTATCAGGTCCATCAAACTTAGGTGATATAAGGAACAAAGAGCAATGCTGGGAGTATATATCCACTTGGGTTCCAGTCCAACATGGCATCAAATGGAGTAGGATCAGTTCTTAAAAAAGAAAGAAGATGGTATTTGAGGTCCCACATTTTGCATAACGCCCTAGTGTTTTTTCCCGATAAGTGGGAGGACATGGTTCTAGATCTGATTCAGACTGAGTGTCCTGGAATTCACATCTCCTGTATAGGAAATTTTGAGAGTGGTTGATCTTGTCTTTTTCTGTTGAAATATTATGCAATGAGGAGGACAGCAATGGCTTGGTGCAACTTTGAGTGCACAGGTCATGGAAACTGCATAAGAGCAAGAAGGAGGGTACCGTTGCCTCATCAGAAGATCAATATTTCAACTAGCTGCTCCTCCTTAGGGTAGACCTATAAAACCTATTTGCTCATTAGGATAAGCTACACCTTTGTCCAGTGGAGTTTCTGTAAAGATGGAGGATCATCAAGGTTGAACAGAGATGTTGAACGTGGTGTGGAAGAAAGAAAGGACAACAGAAAAATTGGTAAGCAATACTTTCCAAAGAGAATATGTTGCCTGACATGCAAAGAGGCAATTGCCGCTATTATGCATGACACATAAGTTATGCACAGATACAACCTCAAATCATTACAACTTCCATCACTGGGTTAATCAAGAGCTTAAGATATGTCTTAATTCTCAATTTGGAACTTCAATTATAGGACTGCAATGACACTAAAATCAGTCAATGACCACCATAGTAATTTCACGTCCATTAGGACATGCCTTTGCTCTTGATGAAATAATGATCACCCAGTGTATTTCCATCCATCATTATTTGATTAATGAAGAAAAGCCAGTTTTCTTTTAACTAGGAATGTCAGTCTGTCTTAGAGTGGTTTAAATTATGAAAAGTAAAATCAGTCCTTATTAAATAGCAGAACACCATAAAATCACCATACTGCTGAAAAAAAAAAAGCTCACAAGGAAAGGTACTGAACAGATTCAGCCTAAGAATACTTATCAAGAACATCATATATTTCTAATTAGAGTGACATATATTTTAATTTAAGAGAACTGAACTGGGGTTTATATGTATAATTAAGTATGGGTTCTGACAAAACTGTTATTACTATTACAAATTTACTAGCTAATAGCTTCAGGATGAAGTCATTGACAGTTAACGATATCTATGACATGTTTTCATAACTTCTGTAACTGCTGCTCCAGAGGAGCTTGTTACCATCATAAATCTTAAAAGCAAGTCTCACTTTTCAACTGTGTTTCCCCTTTACAGCTAAACGTTATGCAAAGGAGTGGACGCAGCTCAGCAGGGTCATTTAGTTTTATAGAGCTGCTTGGAGAGTAGGACTGCTTTTATCTGTTAGGGCATGATATATTGTTATGCTGTTCCACATAGTAAAGTAAAAATGGCATGAAAGTGGAACTAAAGCAGGGACAGGATGGGCAATAGAAGTGGGGAATCCAGACTCATCCAAAAGATTGTGTCTGTCTGAGTATCTGGAACTCAAACCCTCTGTTTATGTCTGCACACCCTTGGTTTCATGAAGTCTTCAGATGTCTCTGAAGACCCCTGAAGCAAACTAGGACATAATTGTATCTCCCATTTCTCATGAGTTGCTTAGAAACGGTTGTCTAAGGCATATAAGTTGCAGTGAGTTATGTGCTTTCCATGATGCTTGTTCTATAGACATTTACATGCAAGTAAAAGAAGTAAAGTAAACATAAAAGTATATATTGGAGACAAGGTTTAATTAGTGATGGAAATATGGCATCTAACCAGTTATTTACCTGGAAAATGGTTGTGTGTTTCTTTGGCAATCTTCTTGAAGCAAGGCCAATGACTTCTGGTAATACAGCTGGTCCCAGCAAAAAGTTGCAGAACACTTCTAAAGGTAGCACTCTAAATGATGGCTTAAGTAATTAACTATAAAAAGTAATTAAGTTACCTTTTAGCTGCAGGTATAAAATAATGTTTTAATGTTTTGTCTTCTATCATTCACTGCTGGGTGATGAGCAGTCATGATTTAATAACACACCGTTTAGTCATTCTCATTCTGTAAATCACATGAACAATAGAAAAGCAATTTGCAACTGAGTACAGTGGCTTATCAAAATAGCCTGAAAAACCATAAGACATAAATTGTCTAATGATGGTCAAATAATTTTCACAGAATCACAGAACCATACAATGGTTGAGACTGGAAAAGACCTCTGGACGTTATCTAGTCATTCCCCTCCCATTTCAATAAAATATTCAATGGTTTCAATAAAATGCAATAGCTTTCAGTAAAATATGTAGCAGACTAAATCCTCAAAGCAAACTTAAACCAGTTAAGTCCCATTTCTTTGATTTCACTTTCTCCACCTGTAAGTAGGCTATTAATTTTCTTTCAAATGCATCTGTTCACCTCGTGATTTTTCTGGGACGAAAAGCAGGACTGTTAAAAGGTTGCAGAAGCCCAGAAATATTGCAGAATCTTGTCAGTTTAATCTGCAAGGTTGAATCTGAGAAGATGCAATGGAACTAAGATGCAACACATAGAATTGAACTATTTAACTTCCCCTGGCTGTTGCTTTCTGATTTTCATTAACACACATTTTGGTTTTGATCTGGTAGACCAGGTGATTGAGTGGGAAAATCATACTGTTTCATCTTTCCTATCAGATTGCTATTACTCTGAGTTTTGGACTGGTTTGGGGGTTTGGGAATTTGTTTGTTTGGGGTTTTTTTGTTGTGTACTTTTTGAAAGACAATTACATTATCACTGACTAAACATCTCTGCCTCATTCACACACCTAGCTGACTCAGTAGAACAAATCCTACTGATTTCAGCAACACAGGGTCAGAACTATATAGCCAAAGTTCACCCAATCTAAATTTAGTTTCTGAAACAGATATACATTAGGAGAGCCAATCCAGGTGTTCAAGAGATCATTGCCAAAGCTCAAACTAGTCCAAATCTGCTTTATTTTTAATTAATGGAGGGAAAAAGGCATTCCCAGAGGGTGATTCACAGAATTCACAGAATTGTTAGGGTTGGAAGGGACCTCTGGAGATCATCTAGTCCAACCCTCCTGCCAGAGCAGGGTCACCTACAGCAGGTTGCACAGGACAGCGTCCAGGCGGGTTTTGAATGTCTCCAGAGTGGGAGACTCCACCACCTCTCTGGGCAGCCTGTTCCAGTGCTCCACTACCCTCAAAGTAAAGAAGTTCCTTCTCATGTTAAGATGGAACTTCCTATGTTCAAGTTTATGCCCATTACCCCTCGTCCTATCACTGGGCACCACTGAAAAAAGACTGCTCCCATCCCCCTGGCATCCTCCCATTAAGTATTTGTATGTATTAATAAGATCCCCCCTCAATCTTCTTTTCTCTAGACTAAAGAGACCCAAGTCCCTCAGCCTTTCCTCATAAGAAAGGTGCTCCAGTCCCCTAATCATCTTTGTTGCCCTTTGCTGGACCCTCTCCAGCAGTTCCCTGTCTTTCTTGAACTGGGGAGCCCAGAACTGGACACAGTACTCCAGATGCGGTCTCACCAGGGCAGAGTAGAGGGGGAGGATGACCTCCCTCGACCTGCTGGCCACACTCTTCTTGATGCACCCCAGGATGCCATTCGCCTTCTTGGCCGCCAGGGCACATTGCTGGCTCATGGTCATCCTGTTGTCCACCAGGACTCCCAGGTCCCTCTCCACAGAGCTGCTCTCCAAGAGGTCAGCCCCCAACCTGTACTGGTGCATGGGGTTATTCCTCCCCAGGTGCAGTACCCTACACTTACCCTTGTTGAACTTCATAAGGTTTCTTTCTGCCCAACTCTCCAGCCTGGCGAGGTCACGCTGTAAGGCAGCACAGCCTTCTGGCGTGTCAGCCACTCCTCCCAGTTTTGTGTCATTCACTTCACCCCAAGACACTTGTCTGACACTGATGAGGAAAAATCCCTCTCCCACTTGATCTGATGTTGGGTAAGATGCAGTGAGCACCAGTGTGTGTAGACTCTCTAGAGGACAGGTTGGCTCTGTGATTGGCTGCATCATGCTCTAAACATTGGGCTTTTTTCTCTTTCTGTCCTTATTGACTACAGAAGGAGTCCCAAACATTTATACTCCTAGTGTAGGCACTTCAGCTAGAAATCTGCTATGAAGCAGCATTAATCTGGACTAGGCAGCCTTCCACTCAGGTGTTCTACGAATTTCCATTTTGCATCTTCTTTCAAGTTGTTGTTTATATACAATTGCCTGAGTCTTTCCATGTGGTTCCTTTTTTTTTTTCTTCTTTTTCTGTTTTTGGGTCCTTTTTTTTTTTTTTTTTCTTCACTGACTGACTCCTGTTCTACCATTTCTGGTGTGTGGGTTGAATCCACATCTTTTTTTTTTCTCACAGCAAGCTCAGCATAGACTATGCTTGTCTCAGCTCATTTTATGAAAATGCTTACATGCTAATTAAACAAACAAACAAAACCAAACACTGAGACAACTAAGGCAAATTTTTCACAAGTGTCTAGTGATTTGCATCTAACTTTGACATTAGAAGTTTGACCTACTGTTTCTTAAAGGTTTCTAACTTTCAATGTGGCTTATGGAAAATTGTGTTGGTTTTACCTACTCACCAACCCCAGCACATCCAGCTGTTAATGCCCCACTTCTGTAATTGCTTGCAGGCAGAGTTACACCGACTTTCCTACTCTCATTCCTTCTTCAGTACTCTTCCCCCAGCCCCGAGTAGCTCTTGTGTGTAGTAATGGGCACATACCCAACAGCTTGGGAAACTCTAACTTATTTTACTTAAAGCTGTCTTGCACGTTGGTTATGAATATGTTATCAGGTTAAAATCATTATAGCCCTTCCACATATCTTTAAAGACATCTCATTTTGCCCCCCCCCTTTGAAGTGTTACAGCAGAAAGCCCTGCATTCATTGTCTCTAAAGGAATGAAAACTGGTTTTTGGTCTGGGTTTTTTTTTTTTTTTTTGCTACTGGTTGAGGTACAGCCCAACCACAGAGCTTAGCACATTTTTAATAATCTTTCTGTCTTGTTGCTCCTTCCATCATTTGTTTCTTCCTGTCTTTTTTTTTTTTTTTTTTTGGTTTCATATCTCCATGCATTTGTTTACATGAAGAACTCTTCTTTTTCACCCAAGGGTACTGTAGTATCCTGGGGTATGTTAAGATGTCAAGTAAGTGTGTTAATGCTTTTTGACATTCCATGACCCCTGAGGAAAAATGTGGAAATATATTCTGGTTTTACATTAACTAAGACTTCAGTTTATGCAAAACTGACAGACAAATGAAGTGGAAGTGATGCATAAGACAAATATAGCTAGACACCCTATTTAATGAACTGACATTTAATTTGCTGTCTCTATGTAAGAGGGTGGTTCCAATAGGAGAAGCCGTGAAGCATGAAATTTTGCTTTTTTTCTAGATAGAAGGCAGTGTTGAGGTTCAAGAGAATGCTTTGCAAATAAAGACATAAATTTATATAACACAAATACCTAATCCTTTTTTGGTGATGATAGGACTGACAAGGGGATATATTGAGATGGACTTACACATCCTTGGGTTACTTTTCTTTTGCACTGTACCTTATGTAAATATTTGTACTTTTGAAGAAAGGGTGTAAAATACTACCATTGAGAAAGGAACAGGTAATTCACAGAGGAAGAGTATGACTCACATTATCATAAAATAAGAAGTATCCAATATAACAGTTCTGGTGGAACGTATCTCTCTGCATTGGCTATGGAAGGAAGTTAAATGACTCGTGTAGACTAGGCTGCAGCTTTCAGATGGCTAACTTAGTTAAGGAGATTACCAACCCTAAAGTCTACCTAGAATGAGATTTATGTCAAAGTTAGGTGAAGCAAATCCACCCTTAGGCCTTTAAGTCCCTTAGTTGCTTTTGAAAATCTTAGAATTAATCAGATTCTTTGCAAAAAGTTAAAAGGGACTCAAGTTTCGGCAGAAGTCAGCATCTTTTATCTATAACCCCAAAGTTTATGATGTGCCTCTAAAGCATAAAATATGATACCTTTCCAGCATTTCATATCACATTCCTAAGTTTCATCTTAGGTAGGTGGTTGTTTAAATATCTTTTTAAATTTATTTCATTATATGAATTTTTCTGCTTTGTGCCTCATCCTCAGCCTTGATCCCAAGGTTTTTTGCTAGCCTCTATTCACTTGCAATTTTGTATTTGCCTGCCTCCATTATATCTTTGCTTGTATAAAGCTTTTTGAACTTTCAGTCACTCTTCCCATTAATAACAGTGATATGACACATTCCCTAAAATGAAACTTTGTATATAAACATTTCAAAATCTTGAAAAATGACTCAAGGTTTGAGTAACTGAATATACTATATAATACCACTAATCTGTCTCTCCCCTTAATGCTAGCTGCAGCTCTGCAGGACAACTTCTTCAGCCTGGAAAATTATGTTCTGAAGGAACCAGACATTTCAGTGAGTCTAAATTTAAAGTTAGAAGATTATCACTAAAGCCGATCTATTGGAATTACTTATCTGAGCCAAAGTAATTCAGGTGCAGTGAAACACTTCTAATTTTAAATTTAGGAGCACTGAACAGTGAGTGGGATTCTTTGGCACAGCACTTAGTTGCTACCACTCTCTCCCTCTCATTCTTTCTGCTCTCCAACTTCATCTTTTTAAAGCCCTTGTTTCCAAAACCCAAGTGCTGATGGTATTAGATAAAAATTGTATCACTATATAATAATGAAAACAAAGTTATTTACCATTAAATATTATATAGCTATTAAAAATTGGCAAAGAATATAATATTCCTAAAATGCTGTAATGAGTTACACCATGAAACACTGTATGTGATGCAAAGATTACTTTTGGGGAAACAGTATAGGAAGGTGATAAACCCAACAAATCGCTGGTAAAGTAAGCCTTATAGGGGTTGTCATTAAAGGTGAATTTGTAAAGATTGAAGTAAGTGGACTCTGTTGGACTATTCAGGCACGACAGGGGCAGGAGAAAGGTAGGCAGATTGTTTTAATGTGGGCAGAGTGAGGGGTCATGCATTTATTTGTTTCTCAAACTGGAAGAAGATAGGTGCCATTAATGGTGCTCTAATGGCGTTTGATGATTAAATTCTTCACAAACTCACAAAGACCAATACTCCCACTAACATGCAAATGAAAATGTTCTTTATAAGTTCCCTCGCCATTGTCAGCAAGATGTACAATGCATTTGTCACCATACATTTTAGAGTTATTTGTAATTTTGTAGTTAAAAACACGAAGATCATTCATTAAGGTATTATTTACAATTTTAAGATTAAGCTAAGACACAGTAAGGTAGAAGCAATTTCTGAGTCACAGTTCTGTATTCCTGATGAAACACTACTGAATGGAGTTATACCATATTTTTATTGTGCTACATTTTCTCCAGCAATGAAGTTCCTAAAGGACAGAAATTAAATGCTGAAAGGTGTTTTCTTTCATGAAAACAATCAAACAAACAAACACCAAAAAAAAACCCAAAACCCAAAAGAAAAACAGAGAAACAAAATTCTACTGCTGCAGCCTGAAAATTCTGGTTTTCAGCTATTGTAATAACTGAGGATAGCCAAACAAGGTTAAGGGCGTGATCATTAGTATCAACCAGTGTGTTCTTGCAATATGTTGTATAGTTGCACCCCATGGAATCCCAGTTTGGACAAAAGAGATTGTTGCATACAGTTGAATAGTCTCAGCAACATAAATGAAAATTTGGTTAGGGAAAAAAAAAAAGAGATTTGACAGTGTAAGTGAGTTACTGAAATGGTTGCAGATTCACAGTGTGGACAGATCAGACATGGTGATTCTTTAAACAAATGTATAGTTTTGTACTCTGAGAAGGCTGTCCACTCATACTGTGCAGACTCAGAAAAAGAGAATTTCAGTATCATTTTTACTTTTGGAAATTGAATATTGATCAATAGAAATCTTGACTCTTTGTATAGAAGTAGATCCAAGGCTAATAAAAAAAAGTACATGCATGTGTTAAAAAAAAAAAAACCCAAACCAAAAAACCCAAACAACAACAAAAAACTCCACCCAAACTAAAAAGCATTCTGAGATGTCCTACTTGAATTCATCTTATCAAGCTTTAGGTAGTTAACTGAAATGCTTGACTATGGAGCAGACTTGCCTTAAGGACACTCAGTGGACTGAAACAGCCACCTCCAGAGATATTCCTTTCGATACAAATTCCTACTAGAGGTTCTTGATGTCCTTTGAGCAATTAGGTAATCTTGAGCAACACCTTTTCTAATGCAGCAATGACAATTCAGTTACAAAACTAGACAGGGTGCATTTGTGGCTTTCTGTTTTTTTTTTTCAAAAATTATAACTTCAAATTTCCACATAGAAATGTGTTCAAGTCTTAAGCTCAGTGCTGGACTTACTGGTTAACACAGTTTCAGGCAGCAAGAAACTCCATTTCTAAAGGTAAGTTAATAATATTGATAAATTTACTACAGCTTTAGTGAAGGGACAGAATGTTATAAAGGGCAATTGAAAACAATATTCTATGTACTGGCTGTTATTTTATGTTAGCATTCTTGTAGAGGGCATGGCTAACCTCTCTCAACATCCATTTTCTCAGACTTTGTTTCATAATTAATAAATAAAATTAGTAAGTACCTCTCAGGCTGCTTTTTAAAATGAAATACGACACAGCTTTATAAGAGGGTTGACATTCTATGATTCATTTTAATCCTTTCTAAAATAAGCACAGGTCTACATGACATATGGGTAAATACGCTTGAAGTTGCCTTGGATTGCAAAAATAATCAAGACCATCAAGGTATTTGACAATTAATGTAGAATCTACCCATTTTTTCATGAATAAAAAAGTGAATAGCTACATTAAGTACATGTAACCTGTCACAAAATGACTTATGCCTTCCCCCGGGTAACTCCTGCTTATCTGCTCTGCTCATTCAATTCTATAATACATTTTTAATAATAAATAACAAATTCAATAATAAATTTGGATGTCAGTACTGAACTTAGGAACTTGTCTTTTTTATTTCTCAATGTTAGTATCTTTTACATCTAACAGGTAAAATCAGAGAGGAAACAGACATGGTATGAGAAATATAAGACTATAACGGATAGAAAGAAATAAAAAGAAATTTAAAACACAGAATCAAATTAGGAGAAAGACTGAGATAAAAATGTTTGGATCCTGTAAATTTTCCAAGGCTATTTAATAAAGGAAATATACTAGCCAAAAAAGACAACCAATCAACCAACCAAAAAAGAATGAAAGAAAATACGTTCTATCATCCAGAATCTTCTATATAAAAGCACTTTGGCACCCCAAATAAAGACCTATCAACTAATAGGCAAACTCAGCAAAAAGAATAATGAGGTTTTTAAAATTATCAAATAGATTGTGGTATATGTTCTCCTTTAAAACAAATGAAAAATAGTAGCCCGTGTCTTTTCAATAATTCTGAAAATATAAGCTGACAATTTTTTAAAAAAATCCTTTCGGCACACAAATGATCAAAAAGCACAGAAATGGGTGGTAGAGCTGCTGTGGAACAAGAATGTGATCAGGATTAAACTTAGTGGCTCAAAACCTCAGTAAATGTTTCATCTTGGTTTTCAGTAAAGCTGATTGGATTGAGAATGGGGCGAAGACAGCCTGTCTAACAGGTTAGACAATATCGAAAAAAGAACTGTAACACCCAAGGCGGAAGCCAAACTTAAATACCTTTGTGTTCGAACTGGAGGTCATCCCAACATCCTGATGAAATACATGGAATTGTAAATTTAGTAATAAACATCTCAAAATATAGGGGGGCACTGTATGACAGAAAAATAAAAATGCACTATGTCTGTTTTAAAATGCCATCTATAAAAAGTTATCTGGACAACTAATGACTGTTAGACTCGCACTGTTTTGGACAGAATTTTGAAGAAAATCTAAATAAGCACTCAGAAGTAGACAGAAATTAGAATAAAACATGATGTATTATCTATTACAGATTAAACAGGACTAATCTGATTTTGGTTTTTTTTCCAAACGCAAAATATTTTCTGGACTAGCAGCTCCCTTAAATTAGTGAAATATTTGATATGGTAACACAGGAACAACCTACTTAACCTGGAGAAGAATTGTAAGGTGGCTTGGTAGCTTTAAATGGAGATGGTAAGGACTAATGGTGAAAAATGAACTGTGAAGATGGAGGGAGCATTGTAGTTTTTTCCTTATGATCTGTTTCATAACTGATATAGTTTAACTTTTTTAATAACTCTGGATCTAACTAAAGTATAGTATTGATATGGGTTCAAACTACACAGCTGGAAGGTAGTGCCAGTGCAGTTATGTTACAGGGAGAATTACATGACTCTCAGACCTCAGCAGCAATAGGATGACATGCAATAGTACGAAGTTTAAGGTCATGAGCTTAGAAAAAGACTGCCATGATAATTATGGAAAAGGAAAGCTTGTCATATTGTCAGAAAAGGACTGGAAAAGCCATCTAGCAAACAGGAAATGTTCATGAATACATCTAGGAGTGGGGTAACCATAGAGAAGAAAGAACTGTTGAAGCTTAGGTAACTACACTGGCACAGTGGCCAACAGACATATCCAGGTCTTCATTGCATTTAACCTGCGAATTATCACTCCGGTCTTTCCAACAGATATTGTGCAGGAAGAAATTCTAGCTAGTTTAAGATAGACCTTGGTCCACTAATCTATTTAATTATGTGATTGGGTGGTTTAGAGTGTCAGAAATCTTCAGCCAGTGACTTAAACAGCCCCTTCTACTCTCTGTCTGACAGAATCGCAGTTTAAGTTTGTCCTTGGGTCTTATTTTGCAAAACCCATCTCCTCTCTCTTTCTAGCTTTGAAAGAATTGCCCAGGGCTGGTGTACTGAAACATTTAGAATTTTAAAGAAGTTGAATTCCTCTCATCTTTTCTTGTTTCACCTTATTCTTGAATAATTTACATCTGTGAGCCTTGAGACTCTCTTACATCCTACTTCTTCTTTCAAGCTGTGTCATTACAATATTGTCATCTATCCATGCATTGGGCACCTATGGCTCTCTTCAAAAGGAATATGAAAACTGAACTGTAATGAGTCAAAAGGTATGAGGTGGAGCCTTGGTCAGAGGTTTATTTTTCAAAGTATATTCCATGAACTTCCTTACTTGTGAATGGTCCAGAAATTAAAGGATGTTAATAGCTAAAGATGAAGCCTAGGAAAAAAACACAAAAAAAACACCAAACAAAAAACCCGAAACCCAACATATTTGTTGAGGCCATCAAGTCACAATGTGAATTGTTAGTTGACATCCACTGGCCTAAATAGGCATACGGTCAACCTAAATAATCATAATGACTTCTTGTGGCAAAAAAAATCCCACCCCATAAGTATATGAACGCCTCCCTCTAAATGCAATTTTCAGTTGATTTCCCTTCTTGGAGTTCCAGTGTTTCTGTTAATGATTTATTAACACTTTCACTTTCATGTCAAAATAGAATGCTAACACCAAAAATGGGCATAATATAAAGAAAAAGAAGTATTTCTTTACTAAGAGGGAAAAAAACATAATGATAGGATAAAATGTGTAGCAAATTTCAGTTCCTCAACTGATCAGCAACTGCAATAAACTATATATTGCCATGTACTTTTAATTATGAAGAGAGAAATAAGAAGTCTTCAGTCAAGCAACATGGAGTTTGCTGGAAGGGAGGGGGTCTCAGTTTCATGCTTCTTTGAAGTGAATGCTTTACTTTAAATTCAGAATGCCAAATTTAATTTCAGCAGATATTTGGTCTGGCATCAACAAGATTGTCTTTTAAAATATATCTGACATTCAATACCAAAAATATTTGCCATCACTGTCTGAGCTCACAGAGTCATATTCATCAGTTCCTATTTTTCTCTGTATCGAAGAATATTTACTAACATGTCTCTTGTTTGGAACAGTGTAAAAAAAGAGAGAAATATGTAATTTACTTCCTCCCATCCCTGAATACTTTACAATGAGACTGGCAGAGTCTTCTGGAACATGAGTTGTGTGGTCAAATCCTCATGGGCAGACATGGGATGGGCAGTTGTTGTTTCCATGCCCAGGATAAGGGAGCACTTCAGTTGCCGAGATGTTGCAAAGAAGAATGGAGGCAGCACCTTATTCTACTGCCATTTTGAAGGAAAGTTTTGTCCATTTGATTTCTTTCTATGAAAAGAACTAAGGAGCCAAACCTCAGAGGAAGAAAGTTCTTGGGAATGTCAATCCCACATGAAAAGAGACATTTTTCTATAGTACTGTGCTAAAATATTTATAATTTGGAGGAGGTTGGAATCATATCTATGTTTTCGTCCTCAGTGTTTTTATTAATTAACTTAGGTTTCCTTGTCAGTGTGTTAGCTGTTGTGAATCACATTCTTAGGTCTTACTTCTCTCTATCCATTGCATTTGCTGGTACCCTACCAGGTCATGATGAATCCCATGGGGCAGGTACTTCTCTAAAGCGCACACAAATACTGCAGGAGTCAGTGCTACAAGGCCAAAGTCTCTTCTGTACATCTATTCTTACACATCTTTGTTCAATCCTTTCAGCCAAGTGCTCATGGCAGTAGATGGATCTTGCAGGCATTTGTGCTATTCTATTTGTTGAACAGTCAGTAGCACTGCTTAGTCCTTTCTATTTTGTGATGAACCTGGACTGTGATTTATATTAAGAAAATTGTTATAAAATTTTCTCTTCTGTTATCGGAAGACCTACATAGGAAATGATAAGGGTAAAGTCATTACAGAATTCTAAATGGATTTGAGAGGTCTAGATAGAAATGACTTATAAAGAGCTATCAAATTGAATCGATAATGACACATTTTCATAGGTTATTAGAGTCTTCCTGTAGTATTCTACAGAGAAAATATTCTGTGCCGAATCCTATAAAGTTCTGCACACATTTTATTTGATGGAGAGATAATATGATTTAGTAAGTGGAACGGAAGGGGAAAGAAAAACTCTGATTAAGTTTTACTATATATCACAACAGTGATTTTTCACTATAGCTAACAAAAATATAGAATAAAAGAAAAATAATTGTTTTTTTCTCTTTAAGTTTATTTTTAAAAACATTGGACAAATGTTTTTGACTTTGTGATCTTGAAGTGACCTCTCACCCACAAATTTCACACATTTTCACCATAGGCGTATACATATATATAATAGTCAACAACTTATGATCTTTGTTCAAAAAATTGTTTCCTAACTTTCTGAAATAAATTTGTATGTCTATCAAGTGTGCTTCTATGCTTATATCATGTCTACTATATGTCCTGAGTAATTTTCGATTGAGATTTGGTGAGTTTCATATGCTTGTGAAGATGTCAAAGTTGAAGTGTTATGTGAAGCTTTAGACAGCATGCAAAATTTGTCAGATCATCATGATAGGAAGATATCAACATTTAGCTGTATTGGTTCAGACCGTCTGGAATAAAAAAAAAAAGCTTGTTATGCTTATGATCACTATATAGTGTGAAGAAAATATACACAAATATTTTATAAATTAGAAAGGTTTTTTATCACAGCTGCTAGGCTATTAGAAGCATACAAAAGAATTATCTGAGGCACTCTGCATTTCAAATTCACATTTAACTTATTCAACCATTAGATTGCTGAGATAAATGACTAAGAAACCACAAGAAAAGATGCAGAAACAATTTCATTTTTAATTGAGAGAAAATCAGAGCTCAAAACTGATTGAAACTAACCATATGAGCAATTTCCATTTAGCAAATGGAAATGAAAAAACAAACAAACAAACAAAAATGTAAATCATATTCTATCTTCTTTAGGAAATTTACCTGTATCTGTCTTGTGTTTGAACTCAGTAACTATCAAAATGCATTACCTTTATCTGAGATGCACGATCTGCAACGGACAAAATAATAGAAATAAAAAATTAGCCTTAACTTTTGCAAATATAGACAGCTCTGTGAAATATAAACATTTCATAATGACTTAGAATGAGGCAATTTTATGTGCAAGGAACTATGCTACTCACACTCTGATTAACGAAACAGAGATCTTCATGGTCTTCCCAGCAATGTTATGCATTGATACTCTCAAGTGAGAATATAGCTAGCCCCATGCTGAGAGACTTTGGTTTAAAATTCTGATGAAAAATGTTTGGGTGGTGAAGAACAGTTAATCTCTTGTGTTATGATTGCCACATGCTGGTTTCCTATAAATAAAGATGATGTCATGATAGGATTGGTTTCCTATAAATAAAGATGATGTCAGGTATTAGAAGATTTTTCTTCTTTTTTTACTCTTTGAGAAACAGATAGTGTGCATGTACCTGGAATAATTTGTGTGCTGTTTATGGCAATGATGAAGTTGTGAGGCCCATATTTGTTCTGTGATTTGTTAAATTGGGACTACTAGTTTAAAATACACCCTTTAGAAACTAGGTGAAAGCACTCTTATTGAGCAATGGGCATGATAATCTGAATATATGATAATTCACCTTAGCATATGATTTATTACATTATCAAAGGACATTTGAAATAATACATTCATAAGATAATACATAATACATACATAAATAAGATATTGAAAAAGATCCATTGTAATACTGTTTCCAAATTCTACAATTCATTGGATATTAAAAGAAGAATATAACTTACCAAAAGACAGAAATTTTTAAACACAGAGTACAGTAACTACAGGTCTATGTCTAAACAATTTTGTCCTGATAAAATCTTAGCGAACTACTGCAGTTCTGAATTAAGCTTACTGCTAACTATAAAGCTGTACAGTAAAGATGGTAATGGGGCATGACATAATGGCCAAAAGCATGGAGAATGAGATCTTTGCCAATGAAGCTTTTGCATCCTCAGAAACTTGATCATGTTTGAATTTACTGCCCATAAAGAGAGATTTATTGGGATAGTTCATTCTTTCCATAGCAACCCAAACATGTAGAATCATAAAGTGATATACAAGGTAATGCTGCTTGAAGACTGATGTCAAAACAATTCAAATGTTTCAGTGTGACAGGACAGCCTTTCATATCTGCTAAATAAGTATGTAGCAGAAACAATGCATGTTGGCTATTTGGAAGGCAGCTGGGGACCACAGGAAAATCTGTTACCACAGGCAAACTGTTAGTGGCAAAGCTGGGAAGACACTATGCTTTTTTTGATTTTGTTCTCTATATGACAATAATGCCTCAATACTCAAATCCTATAAAAATGATTTTTATTATTTTATAGTTACTACCATTTCATGAGAAATGTGAAGCTTTTCTTGAAAAAAATATTATGGAAAATAAGCCTGGAAAATAGAGGGAAAGAAAGGAAAAAAGAAATAAAATTTCCAGATGTGTTGAAAAGTCCCTGTGTAATTCAGATATAGGAATACTCTTGATCTTTTCTTTAGACTCTGAGAATAAACTTCACCAATCACGCTCAGAAAATAACTACCGAGAATACAATTGTGCTTCCCTGTTGGGACTTGCCTGAAGACATGAACAGTTGGAAGGGCTCTCTCTAGGAGACATAAACAGTTGGTGCGTGGTTTGTTTAAAATTATCTTCATAAAGGTGGTGTCATGAAAGAACTGGTATCTTGGCTTATAGGAGGAAAAATTAAGATAACAATGATAAAATCTCTTACCTCTATTAGAAGTCAGTAACAGTATCTTAATTAAGCAAGCGAGTTGTCCAAACAGACAATACTTTTTCTTTTTGTTAAACATGCTTTATGACAGATTTAGATACTGATGAGATCTCAGAGGTGCAGCATAGCCTAAAGACAATCAGATTTGTTATCAGTCTTCATCTATCTAATGAAGGCTTATAGCCCTTTAATACCTGTACAAAGTAAGTGATTCTTTACATCTCTTCTTGTATTAAGTCTGTCTAAATGAATAAAGTTGTGACAAGGATTGCTGAAAGCATAAACGTCTGATATTTTGTATGACTGTCATTATCAAAGTAGATGAACCTTCAACTTTTCTTTAGGGCAGCAGCTGGCTTTCTGCTTTCCTTGACTTTGTCTCATGTGAGATGAGCAGGATTTATTCACATCTGTGGAAATCCAGCATACGAATGAGAGATATTTCTTGCTGATGGTTAAATCTGCTGAGGAAAACAGAAAAATCAATGGGAAATGCACATCAGGTTTGCTTAGGGAAGTCTGCTGTGTTGCACCCATGGCATAGAAAATAAATAGCTCTTTAGCCTGGAGATGTTGATCTTGAAATTTTTGAGCAATTTCTCCCTCAGCATGTGTTCATTCCCAATCCCACTCAAGGGCTGGCACCTGGAGCTGTTGCTAAGTGGTGTATCAGCCACATGGTGGAAACATAATATTGATTTTTAGGAAAATCAATTCCCAGTTTTACAAGATCAAAACCAGAAGGTAGGAAAAGAGATACTGGACTTTATTTTATAATGATAATCATTATACTATACAGATTCTTGAAAGAGATGCATGGCTAGGAGACATCATATTGATTTACTAGTAATAAACTCTGCCTGTTATGGTTCTAACTGAGCTGCTTGAATCTCTAGATATAACACTATTGATCACAAGCAGTGGGTATTTTCTTATCTGTAAATAAAGAATTCCATTCTGTTTTTCAAGCCTTTCAAATTGGTGAAAATGTAGAAAAGCACAAAAGGGTGGCAGATGTCACTGCAACAGTTTATTTTTAGAAGAAAAATAAGAAGACACTGAGTTTTCTCAAAACTAGGAGTATCAAACCTGGAAATGGATCCTTTGGCCAAAATTATTGAAAAAGCTAGCCTGACAATTTCTGGTGAATCTTAATCTTTAATCAGAAAATATATTATTAATTTATTATCTTTCTTTAACTGGTGAATGTAGATCACCTCACTTATTTAATAATGACTTAAAGAGTAGGTGAAGTAAGAAAGGCTCTTACACTGAAAAGAACATACTATCAGCAAAACCAACTCAAATGGGAAATAATAACAGTGCATGTGTCAATCCAACATTATTATACATACTGGAATACATTTGTGATAACAGTTTTAGCAATGTATTTATTATGCCATTGAAAATACTCTTTGCCATGTGATTAGTGCATGCAAGAAAAGCTGCAACCAGAGTAGCAATACAATCTTAAAAACAATTTAGAAAAGTTAGGTGGAGTTTCCTCTGCAAATTCATTTAAACAAGTTTACGTAGTAGTCTAACATTTTATTGTCATAGTTTAACACAATTTTGGCACTTACAGAAACAAGCTAAACTATTTAGACAAGCAATAGACAAGTTTATGTACACCTAAGTGTATTAAACCAAAATAGTTTGGTTTAAAACTGTTTTGACTCTGAAATAAACTATCCTAATTCAGATTTCTCTATTAAGATCCTGATTCAAACTCAATGAATTATTTGAACTATTCCTATAGACTTCAATAGGTTATGCACCAGTTCCAGATCAGTGAATGTTTGTAGTATATTTTGAGCTTCCTGGATGAACAGAGCTATCTGATAACAACCTACAATCATTTTATTATTATACAAAATTATTCTTGCTTTTTCCTCCCCATGTTACTGTGGACATATTATACTGTACAAACATCATTGCTATCCTTTTTTTTTTAACTAAAAGTGAAAAGGAAATATGTAAAGTAATTCACCTTGTCAGCATTTGTACCTTTGGTACAACATAGAGATTGACATCAGCAATATTTTAAAAGTGCCTTTTTTTTTTTTTCTTGAATACCACTAATAAGGTACCTGAGACTAATTTAGAGGCAGCAAATTCTAAATAGCAGTTTAGAACATATTGAGACTGAGTAAAAGTTCCTAACTTTACCCAAATACTGAGCAGTAAATAATGCCAAGGTTACCAGTATATTTCACTTTTGCTGCTTGATTCCAATATGTCTATCCCTAAGCTGATTTAATTTTCCCTTTGAGGAACTTGTAGCTATCCCTGGGAGAATCATGATATGGGTCAGTGGATTTTGTATGTTCTATGAAAAATTTCCCTAGTTTTGTGTCAGATTCATCATGTATCAGTAAATAACTTTTATCAATATCCAGTCTTACATTCTATTACAAGTTTGACAACCATTTTGTGAAGACGCAGATAAAATTCACAAAGGCAGATCAGCTAACACATTTCAAAATGGTTTACCAGTTTATCTTATGGTAACTAGGCATCACAGAATCATAGAATAATTTAGGTTTGGAAACACCTTTAAGATCGTTGAGTCCAACTGTTAATCTAACACTGCAAGTCCACCACTAAACCATGTCTGTAAGCCTCCAACCTAACAGTGCCAAGTCCACTGGTAAACCATGTCTCTAAATGCTACATCTACACACCTCCAGGGATGGTGATTCAGCCACTTCCCTGGACAGCCTGTTCCAGTGCTTGACAACCCTTTCAGGGAAGAAATTCTTCCTAGTACCCAATCTAAACCTCCCCTGGCACAACTTGAGGCTGTTTCCTCTTGTCCTGTCACTTGCTACCTGGGAAAAGGGACCAACACCCAACTCGCTACAACCTCCTTTCAGGCAGTTGTGGAGAGGGATAAAGTCTCCTTTCAGCATCCTTTTCTCCAGGCTAAACAACTCCAGTTCCCTCAGATGCTCCTCGTAAGACTTGCTCTCTAGACCCTTCACCAGCTTCGTTGCCCTTCTTTGGACACATGCCAGTGCCTCAATGTCTTTCTTGTAGTGAGCAGCCCAAAAGTGAACACAGTATTCAAGGTGGGGCCTCACCAGTGGCTGAGTACAGGGGGATGAGCACTTCGCTAGTCCTGCTGGCCACACCATTTCTGATATGAGCCAGGATGTTCTTGGCCTTCTTGGCCACGTGGAGCAAATAATATAAAAGACACAGAGTCATGTGTTGGCCTTTGAACTAAGCGGGCATATTACTGTTCCACCAACCGCTCGTTTCTGGCTGATACAACACTGTAAAAGCAGGAGCTATTTGGCCAATTGTCTATGACTTCCTTCTGATTGCATTTAAGTGTGCTGAAGTGCACCCAAGGGCCATTTATACCAGTGTGTGGTAAAAGCAAAACTGGGGTTCCTACTGGGGCTGTGAGCTAAGATTCCTTTATTAAAGAAATCATGGAGTGGGGAGAGAAGCTCCTGTGTTTTTGGATCTTACCTTCCGTATATGATTCTGGGGAGTGGCTATAGATTATGCTCAGGTTCAGAAGCCACAAAGCAGTTACAATTTTCACAGTATGGATATTGCTTTTACGAGAGTTTGCCTAAATAGACAAAAAACACATGGAAGGAAAAAGCTTGACACTGAATGTGAACTGACAGTGGCTACAGTTTGTGTTCTGTATGCAGGTACAAGAGCTCACCTATGTAGCTGTCAGTGGGAAAACACAGTGGATTTCACCTGAAGCACAGAAAAGAAAGTAGACTGCAAATATCTTCAGTGCAGATTACTTTTCCATAGTTTTAGGCAGCTCAGCACATCTGGGACTGTGACATTCACCTGCACCATTAGAATACAAACACATATTACTGTTGTTGTCTGTGGATGCTTTTGAAAAAGTTAACAGTCCATGACAAACTATTGAGCAACTGAGCAAACACATAAATGCTGCAGGAAGCTTTCAATATCTTTGATACTCCATGAGGCAGATCTTCAGACAAATCATCATTGCCCTATGACATCAGCAGAAATACGACAATTCATTTCATTTCCACTCATCTCTTGCAGAGGGCTATGTGACAGATTCCTGCCCTAAGTCTTGTGGAAATGGCTCCCGTTGTCCCTATTTCTAAGTCACAGAGTTAATCAGCTTTCAGCATCAAACTGATCTTTGCTGCTCAGTTTTACCCATACAGGAAGAGAAACTAAGCGACAGCACAGACTTCATGTTTTGGGTTCTCACAGTAAATATTTTCCTGTGCATTTACAAGTGCCTTTCTAGAGCACCATTCCTGGAGGTAAGCAACTAATGATTCCCAGGCAAGAGGGCTTAGCACAGCTCCTGATGAACCTGAGAAATGCCTTCCTTTGGCTCAGAGGACAGAGTTTTTCTTCACACACTATTAACTAAATCCATTCTTGGCATAGGGAGATGCAATTCCATCAAGTGGTACTCAACTTAGCTGGCTGCAAAGGTACTTTTCTACAGGATACTCTATTACAATTCTATCTGCAGGATCAGGCCCTTCCTTGACAAGCCATATAAACAGCTTATACATTAGGTTGTTAACTAAGAATGGTGTGATTGTCCCAAATGAAATGCAGCAGAAGAATAAGGAACATTTGGTAATTAGAGCAACATGAGGGCTTGATCCAACCATAGATGTAAGTACTTAAAGGTAAGAGACTGAAAGCTGTGGTTTTGGTGCCCGATCCTTACAGAGAGCATATGTAACGGTGAAGTAAACACTGGCTGGGAATTTTCCTGAGTGTTGGAAGCTCAGCATTTGTATTGCTAAATCATCGCAACTGTCCCTGACATAGTCATTGTCTGTGCCAAATATCATCCTCCCCAAAATTTCAACAAATAGTTGATGACTTAATTGGGAGGTGGAACCATTCCCTATTTGCAGTATAGTCACTATGATCTGGAGAAAATAGTATGGCTGCAGGCTGTCCCTTGCCAGCTCACCCCAGGGTGAGAGAGGGTCTCTCAGGCATATTTAATGCTAGAGGATAGATGTAGCTGCAGGAACCAGACTCTAGAAATCTGGATGTGGTGCCCAAGTACTGGGAGAGAATAGGACCTACGCCAGCCATGTAGAGCTAGTCAAGGTGGAAAGCGGACAGGGAAGAGGTCCGAAATCCCTTCCCTCCATAATTTTGATGCTGTATGACTCTTAAGTGTCAGTATGTGGTTTTGTGCCAGAGCCCAAAAACACCGACTGAATATATGAACATATTGAACCAAAATTTCAACTTTAAAATTTCCGTTATTTTAAAACAACTATCATTGGAGAAATAACAAAAGTATGCTGGAAGGAAATCTAGTTGCTGTGCACTCAAAACCCCTGTCCCCTTCCCCATGTCCCTCTCAGCACATCACTACACTTGGTTATGGTAGGAGAGACTGCTGCACAGAGCTGCTGGAGAGCTGAGCACACAGAACTAGAGATTATAAAAGGGTGTGTGACTAAATGAGAAATGCAAAACTGGTTCTGAGAATGTGGAATAGAGCTTCAGCTACCCTTTTTTTTTCCAGTTATTACCAAGCGATAAGGTTAAAATGATCTTATTTAATAAGACTTTAAAAAAAAAAAAGGAAAAAAAGAAAAGCAAATATATTGGTTAGGTTTTGTTGGGCTGACACAAATGTCTTCCTCACCAATCTGTAATGTCTCGGTGTGTTCTTAAATTCTTCCGTCGAACTCATATCCTGTTGCTTGCTTATACCTTGCTTATATACTCCTTGGGTTTGAACAATGCCTAACACAAAGCTATTCTGAAACATAAAATAGGGCTATTAAATGCTGGATGATGATGATAATGCTAATAATAAAAGTATCATTTGATTAATTATATCATTCTTTATTTGCATGAAACAGGCTTACATTTCCTTCTGCATTTTAATAATACAGTAATGGTTATTGTAATGAACTCATTAAATCTGAGAGTCAATATTAATGGACTATGAGAAGGATCTTTATGAACTTCATTGGCAGGCTACAAATAGTGGATTAATATAAACTACAGAATGAGTCAATTGGTTGTATAGTTATGAGTAATCAATTTATATTACTAAAAGTGCCTTAAGTTAGAAGCAAACATTTTAAAATACTGGGCTGGATCCTTGTTAGATGTAAATCAATAAAGGGAGGTCAATCTAAACCAGCTGCAGTTTTGGAACAGCATTTTAGCAAAGGAAATGTTGTTTGTATTGATAAAAATATTGTCAATACTAAATCATCAGGCAGCCCCCAGAATATAATGATACTGCGTTGATATAATGTGATTTTAATGGATATCTGTATATTTTAATTGGTATAACTGTATATCTATACAATAATTTCATGCAATTTTAATTATTCTAGTTTTGCCTGTGTATCCTCATACACTTTAAATTTTTTTTTCAGTTCAGGCACAGTTTTCAAACTTTTCTTCAGGCTGCAAGAGTTAAACACTTACTTTATTATTTTAAATTACAACTGAGTTAATTTTGTTGTGCAATTGCTTGTGTTTAATAGCTGTTGCAACAAAAATTATAAGAGCTGTATTAAAATTGGAAAAGCTGACAATGTGGCAGTAATTCAATTATGAAAATCCAAACAAAAAGAACTGCTAATGCCCATGGAAATGTTATCCTTCAAAACAGATTTTATTAAAGGAGGTTTTATTAAAAGCAGTGTCATAAGTTGCCATAAAGTGGTTTTAACCCCTTGTTGTTACGCCCTTAGCTGGGATGTCCAGGTATTGCAGTGAGACTCCCTCTATGGTCAACAGGGCACTGGATTTGAACTTTCTTAGTGTTACCAAAGGTTTCTATTTCCTGGTTTATGCATTTGTTAGTGCCGAGATTTTTGCAATAATGCTGTGCCCAGAGATGTGGCAATGCACCCCGGAGGCTGGCACAATGACAAGATCCTAGGACATGAGGCGGTGAGCCACATATGTAGGCGACCAGTTTCTCTGCTTCTCCTGGGTTTGCTGACACCTACTAACACATGGTCTCCACCTGAAGCTTTACCAACAACTGGGGCCTTGTCACTGACTGTCTCTTATCTGAAGTCTTTCACATCTGATAAGTACTGCACTTATCTCAGGACCTTTTCCTTAGACTCCTCTTTCCAGCTGCCTATTTTCATATAAACTGTAAGAACTGAACAACCACCCCTGAGACTTCAATGCCTCTGTTGAATTTGGCTGGACGTTAGCTGGTAAACTAATAGGTGGAGAGACAGACACAAACCCCCACGCACAAATAAAAGAAAATAAATATTGTTTCTTTATTAAGTGAGGAAAAAGACCAAAAAAAGCAAATAGTATACAAAAGGAAGTTTAGTCATCTAATCCTTTCTCTCTTTTTCAGTTTTTATTTGTGCGTGCTCTTATGTAATATATTTCCTTAAAAAGATCTGAAAAACAGTTCTTTGCTTTAGTTTTCTTAATCCGATTTGAGTAAGAGCAACTTTTCTCCCTCCACCCCCCCCAGCCCCCCGCCCTTGTCCCTAGAGTCAATAAGGACTACATTTAAGAGTTTCTGATCATCAGTCTGAGTCAGAGGTTCAAAGTGATTGAATAGAACAAGAAAAAAAAAATACTGAAATGGCCTTGGGAGGCGCCATAATGAGTGAATCACCTTGGATTTCATGATTGTCTCTTTCCATATCCTTGTCTTACTCAGCAGCTTTCGCCTTCTTGGAGGCATTTTTTACAGGCAAGTACTGGTTCAAAATGCACACACACACATCATAGCAACCACAGCAAGTTCCTGCTTGGAGGCAAGAAACAAGCAAACAAAAAGAATGGATGCCTCAACCCACTCACGCAGATGTGTCTCTGGGGCATTGCATGTTTTTGTAATGTAGCTCAAATAGTGAGAGAGGAAAAAAGAAAAACCCAACCTAACCCCAACCCACAGTATTTTCTGACCTCAGGTATAGTCTTTTATCTTGGCAGTGTCCTGCCCTTTCACTTTTCTCCTGGACATTTGACAAAACAACCAAGCCTATGAATCTCATTATTATGACCCATTCTTGTCTCATGGGCAGAAGAAACTTTGTTAGCTGATCTTTCATGTGTTTTTTTCAGGCATTCCAACATCTATGAAGATCTATAAAACTTGTATTAAAATAAAAGTAATAACTTATTTTCTTTTCCAAAGTGTTTTTTTGTTCAGTTTTGGGGTTTGTGTTTTGTTTTGGGTTTGTTTTTTTTTAACTTGTGAATATTTGACAAGGCACATAATTTACTAGTACGGAAAGATTTTAAAGTACATGAACTTTTACTGTCTACCAGCCACTGTGAAAAACTTTGCTGATGTCAACTGGTAAGGTTATTTCTGTGTACTGGGAGTAAAGGGTTTTCTTCTTCATATATTAGAGTAGCAGGGGCCCACTAAGTTGATAAATTCTCCAAAGATATACTTGCAGCAGTCAAAAGTTGAAGATTCAAGTTGAAGGAACCACAGTATCTCATGCCAGTAGTGTTCATGACCAAGAGTAACTCTTGTGAATCCAAAGAAAGTCCTAATTCAGAAGTTCCTAATTCAATTTGAAGTTCCTAATTCAGCACAAGCTGTGCTAAGCTTATAAAGATTTTTTTTTATTTATTAATTATAATATGAAAATTGTAAGTCAAATGTGCCAGAATTTGGCTCTGTAGGACAAACAATGACTGAAGCTCAGGATGGGAGCTATTTCTTCTGGAGCCAGGATACAACTCTGGGGTGATTTGCATATGTCCTAGCTCAAGCTGGAAAGCTGGATTCCCACGGCTTACGTATTAGGGAACATTGTAACTTTCCCATGTAGGAGTGTTCATGTTTAGTATGAAACACGGTACTGTGAGGGGGCTGGTGCATGCCTAGTTCTTAACATGATATGCCATTGAAATTTTGCTGAATTGTGCACCCAGACTAGATGACTATGTGCGGTGGACCTATCCTCTACACCTGTAAAGTTTAATATCTAGAACTGCTGATTTCCACTTGCAAATAAATTTCTATCTAGTGCAGCTTATTGTGCTGCTGCCACATCCCGTGGCCATGCAATAGCTCTGATTGCTCCATTGTACCATCAGATTTGTTTCTAGCTATTCTCTCTTCCCTCAGATCTGGCTTGTGGACTGATGTGGACAGGGTAGGGCACACAAACCCCATGACACTGACAACCATGATTCAGAACCTCTGTGCAACGATAAATTATTTCCTTAAAGGACTGCGTGGCTTAACTGTGGGTCCTCATGAGCACTGCCTGCCATTGTCAGGGCCCGGAGTGCATCTCCCTTCTAGGAAATTAGTTGACCGAATCAAGGAGTTTAGGTAGTTGAATCCAAGATCAGCTTCATTGCTGGTGAGAACTGTTGAGGAGAAGCTAAAAGCAAGGTCTTGCATGTTCTTTCCCATGGAAACTTCTTTTAAGCTGTGGCTGTACTGCCAGGCCCCGCCTGGGCTACATCACAGCCATGTTGCAGCTACATCTGCACTTGGGCTTGTGCCTCCTCAATCTTGACCAGGTGCTGGGTGATCACCGGGCTGTTTCTGACCCTGGCCACCATCTCTGGCCCTGATCCTGACCTGGGCTTAACTACTTCTTATGGTCAGGTCACTGTTCCTGCCTGCCTTGTTATCCCCCCTGACCTCAGCTCCCTTTTTTTGGAGGATCAGCTGGTCCTTGCCGCTGCCTGAAAGCTCAGGTCTGAAGACAATTAAAGAGAGAATGCCAAGCATTTTGATTAACTGTAAAAGAATTTTGCTTTCAGCCTAGCTTCAAAGGTCCATGGAAGCCTCCAGCTCCACTGGACCATGCTCATCCTCAAACTGGGTGTTCAGTTCTCAACAGCCAATGTAAATGGACAACTTTAATCTGACTAATCAAGTTGGATACTTCACTGTAGGATGTGTTTTCCTTTTATACACATAAAATGCCAGCTATTTTAATGTTATATTCCTCTATTATTCTCTAACACTGTGAGGCTACATTATTCCCTGCTGTAGAAAAAGCTATTAAAAATCAAGAAACAACATGAGTTTGTCTTACCCTAGATTTCTGGGCTTTTCCCCAAATGAATCTTCCTTTTCTGGATTTGTTTGTTTGTTTGTTTGTTTGTTTTGTTGTGTTTTTGTTGTGGTTTTTTTTTCTTTATACCCTATCTTTGAAGCTATCTTGGTAATACAGCTAATCCCTCATTCATATTTACAATTCTTCCTCTCAATGGGTATGGGGCAGCAGACAATGGAGTTTTGCTCTCTTAAATGAGCTGACAAGCTAGTCTCAGTTGCTGGTACTGTGGTTTGTCTTTAGAATTTTTTCTTTTCTCATCATGGTCCTCGGAACATGTGTACACATATGTGAAAGGTGGTTATTATATTTTCCTGAAAAATGATCAAATCTTTTCAGACATAATTATAGATGGTTACATGACATAGTTTTTTCCATCATGCTTTAGTTAGGGTACACTGAAAAAGGAGTCTGATATATGATAAGTAAAGAAATTAAACAATCATTCCCCCCCTTCACAACTGCCTCTTTGTCTACCGTCTTCATGTTTCTGTTTTCTTTGCTGTGTGTCTTCCCAGAGCTCTGGTAGTGAATGTTAATGATGAAATGTTTGGTTCTACTCTATCCAATCATTCTCAGAAAATTAAGCCCAACACAGTGTATACTTTAAGCATGATGTTATATTCCCACAAATGAATTAAAAGTGATATACAAAGGAGCTCAAATTCTGATTAGAGAACATTTCACCAACTGGTCAAGAAAGAATAGCAATTAATAGAAAAAGGCTTGTGGAAAGGACAATGTTTCCTTTTTTTTTTTTTTTTTTTAAAGTCATTTATTGTTGCTAAGAAAAACAGGGTAGAAAAATCTGAGCAGGGAATATGCTAGAAAAAATAAATTAACACCTGCATGACTCTGCCATTTTAAAATGATGTTTTCCTAAGCAGTTCAGCATGAAGAAATGATAGTAGGTGATATTCCTGTTTAGTCAGAAGTGACAGAGCCATTTGATTTCATGAGCAGTAAACAGGACATACAACCTCTGTAAAAATAACAGCAAGCAACTAGCAGATTCAGCAATAAAACTAGATTAACATAATGGAGAAAGAACATTGGAACAAGGTGTGGAGATTTTGACTTCAGTTACTCTGGTGTGTATCAGGGAGTCAGCTGACATAAATAAAAAAATGCACATAATTTGATGCATATGAGATAGCAATTTTGGGTCAAAGTTGTGATCAAAAGAGTAGAGATGATATAGCAATTATGTCTCAGTTTACAATGACAAAAAGGATATTTTCCTGCCTAGAATTTTGCAATTCCATTCTCTGGTAAAGATTCTGTGTTGCTTTCCACACTAATGAATCTTTTTTCACTCCAAGACCTTTTGTCTTACAGGGTGTTTCTCTTTAAAAACTTTCTAATTTTTATGCTGTTGGTTAATTATACTTCACATGTAAATTTTAGAAATTATTTGCTGCCCCAGACAGGTGGGCCATACCACCAGCTCCTATATTGTTGCTGTTACCAGACTGTAAATTTTGCTAGCTTAACAATTAGTCCCTCCAGGATCATAGAGACTGCTCATGTCCACTGTTGACACAGCTACCCAGGGGGTATAAATATAATGCAGTGTATTAAGTATATAACATTACTCAGAGAAAAAAGAAGTGAGGAAAAACATATTTCTGAACTTCTCTCTGTCACCTCAGTAAAAAAAGAGGATCATCAAGGCCTATATTTTGCATTATTAAGTCAACCTAAAATTCAAGGTACAAATAATTATGGGAGTTCTATCTAGCTTCCATAGCTGCACTCTGAGTCAGGCACATTGACACCAAAGGACAAAAGAAGTGTAGTAAGCTTCAGAAGGCATGCAAGAAAGGGTTGGAACAGATGGAACAAGATGACTTTGGTAGTGCATAATAAGGTTGTCACAGATATTCAAAGAAAGAACAGAATCTAGTTCTGATTTTACCCTTTTTTTTTTTTTTGATAAGTAATGTAGGAGCTGGGACAGTAACAGAGGGTTTCTTCTTAAAATTATCTTTCTTACCCGAGACTAAGACAATAAGACAATTTGATCCGTTGTTCTTGAAAATTAGTCATCTTTAACAGGGAAAAATTATTAACAATCCTGAATTTTTCTGATGACCCAAGTTTTTAATGGATGGTATCAGTATACATTGGAAAATTTAAAATGTAAACAAACTTGAATCTGGTAACTTTAGAGTCCCAATTTGGCTGTTTATTGCAGAAATGAAAATCCAAAATTAAAGCTAAATCAGGGGTGGGTAGGAAGGAGGGAAGAGAAAAAAGGGGAGGGAAGCTAGAGATCCTTGTGGTTCACTATATGATAGCCAATATACATGGAAGATTCTTGCCTTCACTATTTCCATTTAAATGACAGTGTCTCCCATTATACGTGAAGAACAAAAAAAATGCCGAATTCCTCTCCCCATCTTCTTTCAATTCAAGCCCTAAACAAAAAGAAGTATGCTTGAATCATAGAAATCTCCTGAACACTTGTGAAATGAGGGATTGTTCTCCTTTGTGGAGAGAGAACAATCCTTCATTGCACAAGATGAACTGCCATTTCATCCTGGAGCTTTATGATTCTATCATATGATTTTCTAAGTGCACACTGTATTCTTGGGAACAAAAACAAGACTGCTGACCAACAGAAACCAGTGAATAAAAAGCTCTGTAGGAGAGGAAAAAGTTTGATACTGAGAGGTGGCCAGTAATTACAGTTTCTTCTGCTCATCTGTATACCAGTGGGTGAACACCCAGACAAGGTCTGATGAATAGATGAACAGTTTAGAGGGAAAGTTAGGATTCTAAAAGCCTTTATGGTTTTCCTTTGAAACTAAATTTTTCACACAGTTTTGGCTATGCTTTCACAGTGTAGTATCTTTGCTGTTCTGTTTCACTATTCATTAAGAAATTAACCCTCACACTCCTGAGAATCTGTATGTTGCATGGTGCAGCCCCTCTTCTTTGGCTTAATGCTTACATAAGGCACCAAGTCTGAAAGGCAATGACAGAATATTTTATTGTTGCTACTGGAGCATGCAAAAAGAAAGCAGTCTTGAGGAAACAGCAATGGGTAGAAAGTAGATCATACTGGGCAAGGAGGAGAAGACAGGAAGGAGAGATGATACAGTGATCTAAATTTAAACCTCAGCAGTTTTCAAAAAGAGCTTTTTCTCTGAGGAATAAGTGATATTAACAACTGCCATGGGAGACACCCAACTCACAAAGTGTTCTGGAATCTCTTATTGTGAACTTTGAGATTAAAAAAAAAAAAAAAAGCTTTTGCTAATATGGTCTGAGACTATGATAACACTTCACTCACTAATGCCACTATACACTCAAAACACCATCTGCTCACCTATAGCTGAAATGGATCTGAACTAGTGAACTAAGTTAACATTTTCAAAAGCTTGTGTATTACCCGGCTTCTTAGCAAGGTTTCCAATTGTGTCTGAGCAAGGTGAGGGGCTTAAATATGCAGATACCTGGCTATATTTTTCCTCCCTCAGAAATGTCAGTGAACTTAACTTTTATTGATTTCAATGACATTAATTTCAATGAGAGTGGACTAGCAAGCCACTCGCAGAAAATCCTACCAAGCATCTACATGAAACATAAAGCCCCCAAATACCTTTGTAAATCTGACCCTTTTGTACTTAGAAATACTTAGAATCACAGTGAAGGGCAGTGGGATTTGGACTCTGGATTACCTGTGACTTAGACAAGTAGGTGCTTTTGGAAATCCTCAAACATAGGAATGAATTTGTTATTTTATACTCCCCGGTGATATTTTCTTCTTTCAGTACATTGACAAGAACAAATAAAATATGCAGGCATGTGGTTAACAGTAGGATAGCAGTGAAGTAAGACATACACACTGCGGTAAAATAGTAAGTAAGAAACGAATGAAGGTTGTGATTGATATTCATCCTGGCTAAATCTGAATAGAGAACAGGACAATAGAGGCAAATGTACTTGAGAAGAGATATAAAAATTGAAATAGCAACAAAGACTAAACTTTTCTTTTCTTTTCTTTTTTTTTTTTTTTTTAACTGATAACATTTTTCTGAGAGCCTTATACAATGTGAAATCCCCAGTAGTGCTGAGAAATGGCTAGCTGTTATTCCTGTTGGGCACTAAGGAACTAACACCATGAGATCCTTAAAAGAAAAAGGGGAAAAATGTGCTTTTCCAACTGCTGCAATTCAATGAAACAACTAAGCACTGATTTCATGAGTCTCAAACCTCCTAATACACAGAAAACTCTTGGGAGGAGCAGGAACTCCACTCACTGAACACCATCTCAACAAAGCAACAAGGGATCACAGTCTTCAAGGGCCACAAGGGCCCAAGAAAACAAAGACCTGCTGCTATTCATCTATGTATTTATGAGCTTATTTTTATAGTTTCCAAGGAGTAGATGAAATAGTTTTGTTCCTTCTCCTGACCAGTTTTGAATCATGACTATACAGATTGAGAATCTCCTGCCATGAACTCCAATGCAAAGGAACATTTGTCTTATACAGAAAATATTATTATTGTTTTGCTGCCTCTTCCAGAGACTGTTTTCTCATAGCCATTTCTTACTGTTTTGTCATTTGAATGGCAAATTAATTTTGTTGCCAACATAAGACTGAAATCGAAATGGCATGTATGAACCTCTCACTGTTAGTTTTATGGGGACTGCCATGGACATTTTCTCTTTGTCATGTTGAGAATAACTTTCACATTCAAATGAAAATTTCAGCAAAAGATGATTTATTTTTTTTTTAACTATACCTCAAACCCCAAGGTGTATTTTGGCAATTGAAAAGTGTTGTTGCAAATATATGGTTACTAGTTTTACTAAACTCTCAACAATTCATCCGTCCCCCACAAAATGAAAGAAAATTGCAATAAATTTGCAAACATTTAATGTTCACCTTAAAATATTTCCCATAAGTAAACTTAGGTTTACTGTGGAGTGATCACAATCTATCTGTATCTTTGGGCTTGTATGACTTCAGTGCAGCTACTTTGGCATCCATACTGTCAGCTGCAGACCATCATGTCTCCACTGCCACTTTTGGCATACTATAAATGTCTATAAATCCCACCCTTTCTGGTTGCATCGATGTCTTTCCAAGAAGGACACCATGGATGTGCAACAAAATTTCCAGGGTGGATAGGATGAACTGTGGCAGCGGGACTACTAAAAATCAATTCCAACAGTTGACCGTGCAGTGTATCTGGGTCTGTGCCTGACTCCAGGCTATGGCTGTGTCATCTCAGGTACCCTGCATCCAAATGTAAGTTCCCTAAAACTTTCCTTAAATCTGAACTTCACCGTGAGTTGGTCTGCACCTAGTGCAGACAGGCAGTAAGTTTGGATATCATCCAAAGCTGATCTGATCTAATTGACCTGAATTTATATTTGATAAGTAGGATAAATGCACCTTTACAGGACCAGAATCTCTTTGTTTGCATTGGGTTACATCTTATTCAGCAAGCTATCTACAGGACTTAATGGGGCAACTCCTATGGCATAGATGCTAAACTTTTCCTCTTTTCTGCTACTAATAGCTAACTTGTACCGTATGTCTGATGAGCAGGACATACTTCTAGGAATTATCAGTAGAAACACTCATGAAAGGAAATGATTGCATAGATGAGTGACAACTGCACAAATCTGTCTCTGAACCAGCAGTGAACTCCATCTCCAGTTCTTTAACATCTTCTCTTTCCAGTGTCTCAAGGGAGATGATTTTTTCCATGGCAAAACTCCACAAGGTAGATTTGACACATTTGAGTCTAAATTAAACTCCTCAAGGCAAATTTGACACGTTTGAGTTTAAATTAAACCCTGTTTCAAATAAAATTATAAGTTTGGAACAATGTACAGGGGGTACAGAACAAAAAGTCAGTGACATGATGATAAGATCAAGGACTTTTTCAGTTCAGAATAATAGCCTGAAAACTTAAACTTTGACATTTGTCAAAATAAAGTACAAGTTGGTTGTAAATCCCAATGTATGGAAACTTTTTTTTTTAAACCTACGTTTATTTAGCTTTGGTGTTTTAATAGCTCTGTTGCTGGAAAATACGTAGCTTTACTTTAGCTTTATTGTTTGCAGTTTGTGCTACCTGAGGCCTCGCTTCAGATCTGATTTTCAGTTCTCTACTGTTTCCTTAGGTTTTGTTTCAGTAAATATGATTGATAATGTTTTCAAATATATCTGAAAAGAATTTACAAATTTAATAATGTAGGTTATGAATAGGCTTATTTGACACATATACACACACACGGGGGAGGGGGGGGATAAAAAGAATATTTGCTTTAGAAAAACTTATAGGTAATGCAGAAAATGATCACATATGCTTCCTTGCAGCCCTGTACTTCTCTGTAGCTTTCTGTAATGATATAACTCTTTACAGAGCTGGTATGTCCCTTTGTGCTTAACTGTAGCAGTCAATACAAGTTGAGAATCACCTACCTCTGACCTACAGTCGTTTGACATCCAGATTTGGATTAAGAATCACCTACACTTTCCCAAAGTCCACCACAGAATCTAGAAAATTTACATCTGATTAGGACTACAAATCGTTTCAGCTCTGGTGATGCATTACAAGCAGTGTGTGTTTCTTGCCTAATGATGTGATGGCTATGGTACAACATTGTGCCAACAGAATATTCATATGTTTTATTTTAGAGAAAATGTAAAATGTTCCCTAGAAAAAGTGATTTGAACCAGTTAAGTCTGCTTTCTACAGATCTTCCTCTGTTATTGAACTATAATGTTGAATGTAAATCACTAGATGGGGTGAGTCTTAAGTGGACTAGTACTAATTACACCCTACCAGTTCCCCGTGTTTTCAATGAAAAGGTAAACAGATAATGTAAGCAGGATTTCACCTCTTCAGGCCCTTAGGGGCACTTACAGCTCTCCACACACTATACACAAAATTCGTGGCTTTACTTGCTTAAATATCAACACAGATGATGGCACAAGTTTCAGAGCAGGAGGCACAGGCTAGCTCAGACCCCAGGGTATTGGCTTGGGGCAATGTGTAGATCTGTGGTGCCATGAGCACTGAAATATTTCCGTTGCTCATCTCATTTAATACTTATGGTACTAGAACTGTTATGCCAAGTATGTGGAGACAATTTACATTTTGACTGTTACACTAAAGAAAAGTGGTTTAGTATATTTGATTAAAAAGAAAAATTGCTTAATTTTTATAAGTGAAATCTGGATATGAATGTGGAAAACAATCTGTGATTTTGTTTTCTGTCTAAACAATAATGATTTCTTCTAATGTCTTCGAAGTTTGCTATTACAGCTTTATATGTTTGGTTCTTTTCAATGCCAAGGATCTCTAAATTAGCCTAGCTAAATAAACACTAGCCAAAATATGTCCATCTATACTTAACCACCTGTGACACTTATTTTGGTTATCTAGCAGGATTTAATGAGCTCTTTTTAAAAATCAAAATTCTTCTACATGATTTATTACTTGATTGTTGGATTTGTTTTTTGAAGTTATAACAGTAACTGGTTCTGGAACTAAATAAAAATAAAATCGGGCCGAGTAAGCCAAGGGCTTACCTTATAATGTCAGGGTGCCTTACTCCAGACAGGAAGAAACTTCCCAAGAGTAAACTGCTACATTTCCCACTCTAGCAAACTGTTCGCTGCAATAACAGTACAAATAACGACATATTCAATCTACTGGATGGCTTTGGGCAAGTACCCCTATAATATTTATACTAAACCTCACCCAACTTTCCCAGCCATCTTACTCTCAAATGTCTTTAATGATATGTGGAAGCACTGGACTCTGCCATGGTGCATGTTGTACCTTCACGATGACCTGCCTCTGCCTAAAACTTCCCCTGGCAATGTGAGCTGGAGTGTTTTTCCATGCAGACAACACATAATGAAGTAACACCACAGCTATGCAACTCCACGGGCAGCTAAAGGAAAGAACCGTGGCTCATTATTTTTCTTTTGCCCTGTTACTGTAGTGACTGGGGAGCAAGCGGATGGTAATTTACTGCTGGCAGACACAAGCAGTAGCTTTCCACCACTTAAACCTCCTCCCCTGCCACCCAGAGAGCTGGAGCTCCACCCACTAGACAGCACCGGCAAAGAAAGAAACAGGCATATAGTTGTTTTGTTTTTTTTTTTTTTTCATATTTACTTGCAAGATACAGAGAAAAATACAGGATACACTTACTCCCTGAAGTCCAAGACACTTTATGCCTAAGAAAAAGCCATGACACATAACAAAATAAGAAATAGAAAAATATGCACTTTTCTTCTTGCTTACAATAGTGCTACTTCATTGGAGCTCTGCTCCCTTATTTTTAAGTATAATTCTTCAACAGAACCACCCAAACACATCAAAAATGATAAAAGGAGGATGGGACAAAAAAGTGGAGGACAGCAACAGATATATAGAACAGAATGTAAAAGCATCGTCTATTGACCGCAAAATTTTCCTGCATGTTATTCATATTTATTTAAATGTTCCCCTTTTGTTTCACAGGCACAGTAAAGGGATAGTCATTAATTCATATCTCTATAGAGTTATAAGAAGGCTATAAGAGATATTATATTGTTATGCAGATGGCCCTTGGTCTAGGAGGCTTGAATAAAGCCCCATTGTGCTTCTAATTAACTCTAAAATGACTATGCCAATTGCTTTGCTATGTTTGAAACCTTCTGTTCTCATATGTTTTGATGAGTTGTTTATTCACAAAAAAATACTTGGACGTTTTGTTGGCCTCAAAGCAGCACTCAGAAAGGTACTGGAGTTGGCAGAATTAGCTTACACCCACTTGTCAGGCGAGCAGAGCGCATTAACAAACTTCAGGAAGTGTTCCCTTAGACCATCATTGATTGAAGGGTAAAGTCTATGACTGTAGCCTGTAAATATTTCCTGGCAGTAATTCAATATAGCTGGAGCTCACTGTTCTGTAATGAACTGCAACTCTAGCTTCCTGTTAAACTAAGCTAGCACCCAAGCTCGTTACAGAAGTATTTAAGAAATGAGGCTACCATGATCCTTACTCAACTCTTTAAAAGATTAGTAGGAAATTAAATGCTGGCACACAAAGTAAATTAGAACATCAAACGATACTGGAATAATAAACTTTAAACAGTGTACCAAATTATGTTCAGCTTGCAAAAGGCAAGATATGTAAATTAAGCCCGACGCACCAGGCAACCCCTGTGCATATAACTATGTGAAACGTAATGGGAGGTGCATGTATTTATAGCCGTTTTGAAGTTATTTGACTGATTCCTGCGTAGGTAGCCTCCAGGAGTACATTAAGGCAAATGTTGACATATGGTTTAGTCCTGCATTTGCAAACATATACTGCACAACCACATTAAAACAACAACAACAGCTCACATATGTTTATTTACTGATCAGGCGCTTGGGAGAAAACAGTTTGTTTCTTGGATGTTACTTCACCTAGTTTAAAGGATGCTCAGATGTATGCATGGATACCTTTGCTTTCTCCAGGGCTTCCCACAGCTTCTTGTGCTCCTGCACATGGAAGAACTGAGTTTTGGAACGGAAGAGATCTTATGTATAAATTATATGCATGTAGAGAAAGGGGGAAGGGAGGGGAATCTTCCTTTATTTGCACAATAGATGTATCAGACCCCATTCCCTCCCCAGGTAACTGTGCACTGCTTGCTAGGAGGTGTGTATGAAGTACACGGTTGAGTTTTACTCTGAATAAACTGCATAGGCACAGTGGGGGTTGAGAGAAGAGTTATATTTTACAGATGGGGAGCAAAGACTCACACCGTTCTTCAGAAATATATAAAGCAATATCCAGAACTGTACATTTTCACAGGCGTCTTGGCACAGTGATGCCTAAGAACAGTCATTGGATTGCCAGCAGAGCAGCCCAAGCTGGCAGAGGGCATGTCTGCAAATAAGGTTTGACCTGAGGTCCTCTGTCCAGTCGGATTAGCGAGTGCTGTGTGTGAGTCTGTCTGCAATGCTTCTTACATGTTCTGGCCTGAAAGTCCCACACTGTTTGTATATCTGAAACAGGATTTATATTCATTTTAAAATGGGCATATTAAAAAGAACAGGAAAACACAAACAGTTCTTTTCTACACCTTTCCAGGTGAATGCTTTCATCTTTCACCTTTAGGCAGCAGAGCAGTGCTACGTTTTGTATACTTTTTCCTCTGGCCTCATTCCTGCCAAAATACCATCCTATTTTCAAAAGGAAAAGCTTGCAGGTCAGTAATCTGGGTAAGGTGTTGTTCAAACACTTTGAGGCTAAGGATATTTTAAACCCCACATTTCTTGACTGAATTCTTTTACCACTATGTTAACAAAAGCAATACAATTCTTTTCTCTGTATGTGTTTTTGAATACAGTCATACTGATATGTGTTAGACAAAGCCTTGAGGATGCCTGTATGATTGTCTGCTCGTAATTAGGCAGGATGCTCCTAAATCCATTCAAAACTGAAGTGTTACTGGACACGTTAAACGGTACTCTTAAGCTCCTAAAAAATATTCTTTTGAAAACTGAAATGTCCATAGAGGGCTTATGTGCACAGATTTAGGATCCCTAAAGCCCACCTTATGCACCTACATCCTTGTTCATATCTGATCATACTTACCTCCAGTTACATTTTAGCTCTAAACACTATGCTAAATGTAACATGGAATTATCAGGAGAGAGACTCACCAGCTAGGTTTCTCTTTTTTTGTTGGGAAAAAAAAAAAGGAAAATGTGTCTCACTGAATAGCAAAAACATACTCTATAAAACACCAGAAGGCCATTCGCAGCTTAGACTAGAACAAATACAGATTATGAAAACAAACTAAATGAGAAGTATGAGATGTAAACCTTCCTACTTGAGAAGGTTTAGCTGCCTCTGAATTTGTATTCAAGTTTTTGTATTTTGAGCCATATCATTAGATTTTTTACTCAAATTGCCTGCAAAGACTAAGGTAGACATTGCTACTAAAAAAAATAAAAAGAAAGCAGTAGCATCTTAAATCCCTATTTGTTAGTAATGTTTTATTATACTGCATATATTATTTATACAAAGGATTAAAAACCGTATTAAAACAGAAATGCCTTCTTAATAGCTATTGCTTTGTGAGCGCTGCCCTGCATTAGTACAATCGATTTTCACATCATTTTCATGCTCCTGCAGTATGTCTACCCTATTTTAAATGCAAGGATTTGCTGTAAGGGTAGGATATTGTCGCCATCTGTAAGACAGCAGCTAGATTTATGGGAACTCTGAAATAAATTTAAAAACTTCTCAAGTCTGTTCCCAGTGTGATCATTTTCCTCCTGGGTCCAAGATCTCTTTAACTGTTCTAGGGCTCTGTCTTGAGTCTGGAAGAGAAGTTCACCATGGTGTTGCCAAGCAGTAACTCATCCATCACTCATGGTATGTTCTGTGAGTACTGATTGCACAATATAATTTTCTCCATGTATCGAGGATGCTTCAGTTGTCAGAGGCCTTTGAAAGTAGTCAGCTTTCATCAATGGATGTTGACAACATGGAAAGAATGAGTCACCTGAAGGAAGTGTAGAGCATAGCATTTCAAAAGTGATATCTGAAGACTGATTATTCTTTGTCCTTGACACCCTGCCAAGGGCTAGATACACCGAACATTTGGGAAGTAATGGAGCCTACAAATCACTGGTTGCCTACAATCCCACTCAGGCCACAAGAGAATAGCATGCATGACTTCAGCTCAGTTTTTATTAGATGTTGTAAACTTTTGACTGTTCTGATATGTGTTGTCATTCATACGTCAAGACTGGGCTCTGACAGTGTGTCTGACCTGATTGAGATCAACAATGCTCTGTTAAAGCTGAAAAAAAAAAGTAAAATGAAAACACTATTGTGGGACTTCCTTTAATCAAACACAGTCAATAGCTGTGCCATTTGGAAACAAAACACAGGGATAGTGTTAGCATGTAGCAATGCTCCTAGGCAAGATGAGTAGGTGTAGGAACGCATTGCCAAAGTGTCCTGTGATGTATGAACCTTATGCTGTGACGTTCTTTTTCTTGTTAGAGAAGCCTTTGTCCTGATGTACTTCCTGCTACTTGTTGCTTCAATATTGTGGATTTTTTAGACCCAGAGAGAAATCACCAAAAAGTTTGGCTGAATATTGAGGCTGTTCCGTCGGTACTGTTTTAAAATCTTTTATAGGGGGATCAGTGTGCTATGGTTTAGGACTAATCGTCTCTAACATTATCAACAGTGGTGATCAGCTTGTCCTGTTAGGTGAGAATCTGGTATCAAGTAACTGTTGAGTTTTTTTCCCTCCACTATGGAAAAAGCATTTTGTCCTGTAAAAGCTAGAGGAGGTAACAATAACAGTGTTTTCACAAGCCATTTATAATTCTAAACAAAGAAGAGAACCAATGGGGCCTTATTGCCCCAAAGCATACTTCAGATTTTAATTACAGATCTTAAGGTACAGGATGCCCACTCATAAAGGGAAAGATGAGACCACTCAGGAAATGACACCATACACTTTGAACATCTGCAAACAATACTGTTCTCTAGTTGTGTGTCAAAGTTCTGCCAAGTCAAATGAAACTTTACAGTGCAGCTAACATCTGAACCAAATGAGCACATCTAGAAGATGCCTGTGCATGGAGAGTCACAGAGCTATTTTCATGTAGACAGCTGAATCTGCAGGATATATAAACAGCATGAATTTAAGAACTCATTTTCCTCTGAATATTTAAAGTCAAAGTATATATTTTCTGGAACCACCAAAGTATTCCAAAAGTTGTGGGGTTGTGTTTTTATTATTTTTTTAATAAGATACCGCTGATATAAAATATTTTTAAAAGGTTCTATAATCTCTACAGTATCACTACCATTAACCTGTAGTACTATTTAGAAAGAAACCTTCAGATATTATTTATCTTACTGGGATCTATAAATCTTTTCAACTACTTAGCAATTGAACCAGTATTTATAGCTCTCTTGTTGAATACAGACAAATAGTTCATTCTAATACATAGGAAGGAAAGCAATAACTTATAGATTAAATAAACCCTTTTATAGTTGCAGATGCTTTTGATCCTGACATAACATAATGCCCTCTGAAACAACAGAAGTGTCATGTGAACCAGTTATTTCTATAAACTGCAAAAGTTATGAAGTGTTGAGATGGAAATTATTTCCCAACACTGGCTCTATCTTTAGATAAACAAGGTGTGACAAACTCAAGTATATTTTAGCACAGTGGCATTATCATCATAGTTTTTCAGTAATGAAAAAAAATTCTAGTAGTGGCCATTTTATAGACTGACAAAAATTACCTGACCTAGTCTAGACACCCTTCAAAACCTTTTTTTTTTTTTTAATATGGCATAAACCCAGCATAGTCTGAAACCACCCAAGTAAATGAGTTCCACTTAATTCTTTGGGTCAGCATAATCTAAAAAAACAAACATTTGAGAACTTTGAGATATTTAGCCTGCATTTTCTTTAGTTTAATGTCCCTAGTTCTACATTTTTGTCCTTTACAATAACTTAACTCCACCTGCTTTGGTAATTACACCCCTTCAATACGCGTACACAGGCAGCGTAACATATCTTTAACAGATAATTAAGGACAATAGATCAAATTAAAATAAAAAATTGTGAAACAAGAAAAAAATTACACTGCTAAGAAAAGGACCGTGCTATAATTTTGCAATTGATTTGCCATGGCCTCCTAATTTCTTCAAGCAATTAGAAAGTCAAAACATTAAAAAGTTTGAGGACTAGAACCAAAGCAATAGAATAAATCAGCATGTAAGCTTTCCTCTAAACTAGGTAACAACAATAAAATCAAGCAGCTATCTAAATAATACAAAATGAATATTATTAAACAAAAACCTGGTATGTCTGTGAAAAGATATAGAATGTTTTCCTTCAGAGGAAGTAGAACTGCATAGTGTGAGGTGAAATGTAACATAACCCACGCAATTTCTACTGCGGCATTTGAATTTGTTCACAGTTGCAGAATCACAGGATGGTTGGGGTTGGCAAGGTGAGCTAGAGCAGGTTGCTCAGAGCCATGTCCAGTCAGCTTTTGAATATCTTTGAGAATGGAGACTCCACAACCTCTCAGGGCAACCTGTTCTAACACTTGACCACCCTCACAGTAAAAAAGTGTTTTCTTAAGTGTAAGTTGAATATCCTACACTTTAGTATGTTCCTTCTCATCCTGTCAGTGAGTACCACTAAGAAGAGTCTGGTTCTGACTTCTTTATTCCCACCAAATAGGGATTTATACACATGAATAAGATCCCACGTGAGCCTTCTTTTCACCTGGATGAACAATCCAAATCAGTATGCCAGATGCTTTAGTCCCTTTCTCTGCTGTCATTTGCTACGCTAGTTCCAATACATTCGTGTGTCTTTTTTACTGGGGAGCCCAGAACTGAATCCAGCACTCCAGATATGTCTCATGAGGGCTGAACAGAGGAGAGGGAGAACCAACCTTGATCTGCCAGCAATGCATAATGTTAAACTTCATGAGGTTCCTTTCTGCCTATTTCTCCAGCTCATCAAGAATCTTCTGAATGCTATCAGAACTACCTTGTGTTTTAACCAATCATCCCAGCTTTGTATCTTCTGCAAATTTGCTGGGGGTGCACTTGATCCCATCATCCATTTCATTAATGAAGAGGTGTTGACGTCTTCTCAAATAGTATTGACCCCTGGGTTATAACAGTATTGACTGAATTGGATTTTGTGCTGCTGATCAAGACTGGAAGTTCGGCCTGTTCTCAAGCCACCTCATTGTCCAGTTATCTAGTCCATTCAACAGTAAGAGTTATAGGGAAGACAGCGTCAAAAGCTTTACTAAAGTCAAGACAAATGATATCAGCTGCTCTCACATTATCCATTGAGCTAGTCATTTTTCTGTAGAAGGCTGTCAGGTTGACCAGGCGTGATTTCACAGAATCACAGAATGGTTAGGGTTGGAAGGAACCTCTGGAGATCATCTAGTCCAACCCCCCTGCCAGAGCAGGGTCACCTACAACAGGTTGCACAGGACAGCGACCAGGCGGGTTTTGAATGTCTCCAGAGTAGGTGACTCCACAACCTCTCTGGGCAGCCTCTGCTGGTGCTCCACTACCCTCAAAGTAAAGAAGTTCCTTCTCATGTTAAGATGGAACTTCCTATGTTCAAGTTTATGCCCATTACCCCTAGTCCTATCACTGGGCACCACTGAAAAAAGACTGCTCCCATCCCCCTGGCACCCTCCC
>NW_009647826.1:971961-1003957 GCF_000708025.1 Charadrius vociferus
CCCTGCCCCTTGATCCTTACCCACAAGCTCTCAAATTGCTCTTTGTCTGCTCCCAGGGAGAGCTCGATACATTCCAGTTGCTCTTTCACATAAAGAGTAACTCCACCGCCTCGCCTCACCAGCCTATCTTTCCTAAAGAGAGCATAGCCCTCCATGACAGTGTTCCAGTCATGTGAGCCATCCCACCACGTCTCAGTAATTGCAATGAGATCACGGTTCTGCGACTGCACACAGATCTCTAACTCCTCTTGTTTATTCCCCATGCTACACACATTGGTGCACAGGCATTTCAGAAAAGCCAATGAGTGTGTAGTTTTTGCCCTTGAGGAGTGGTGGGCCTTCTGATTCTCAAAAATACTAGCGCTCGGCCCCACAGTTGCTGAGCTACTATTCCCAGGCGCCTCTCATTTCCCCTTCATAAATCCATGCTGATTATACTCAAGTACCTTCTTGTCTTGCATTTGTTTTGAAATGCTTTCCAGGAGGATTTACTTCACCACCTTCCCAGGCATTAAGGTGAGCCTGACCAGCTGGTAGTTTCCCAGGTCCTCCTTCTTGTCCTTCTTGAAGATCGAAGTAACATTTTTTTCATCTATTCCTCAAGGAACCCTCCCCAGTCACCACGACCTTTCAAAGATTATTGAGAATGGTCCCACAATGATAGCAGCCAGCTACCTCAGCATGTGTGGGTACATTCCACCAGGGCCTAACAATTGTGCAGGCCCAGTTTGCTTAAATGTTCCTTAACAGAATCCTCAAAATAATTCTGAATCCTTGAATCCCGTTCTTCAACATCAATCCAGATACTCCCAGCTTTGCGCTGTCATCCATCAACTAAGTCATTGATTAAATATTTGAGTGGAACCGGGCACAGGATAAAATATCAACCTTCTTCCATTTTGACAGGGAACCACTGATAACTAAAAGACGACTGCGGTTTTCAATAGTTTTACATATCTTAAGGGAATTTGTTTGCAAAAATGCATTTATGTGGAACAGTGTAAAAACTAAGCCAAAGCCTCACATTTAAATGTAAATATCTAATAGCAACAAAGGGAGGAATTTCTGTGAAAACAATAGATTTCCTGAGTAGTGTTTTTTCTCTGTATTAATAGTATTCCAATTATGATTTATAATGTTTTATACCACTTATCATATTGTATGTGTATTTGAGATACTAGATTTAAATGAAATGATAGAACTGGATTTTATTAATGCATTACAATCTTCTACTAAAAATAAACAGTATTTTCTGCTACAAATCATAATATCTAAATCTGTATACTGTTTTGTATAAGTATAGAAAACGCAATTCTGGTTTGGTTTTTGTAATGGTCTTAAGGTGAAATGCCACAGAAAGGGAAATGTAGGGGAGTCTTAGGTCAGGTTGTCTTTGCGTCCTGCTTCTTATCATACAAAGAACATAATGACAGAGCAGAATTTGATGGAAAATAATAGTTTTCCTGTGCAAGGATATGGCTGAAAAGTCAACTCGCACAATGTGATGTAATGGTAGCTTTTTCTTTTTAAGGAGTATTCTAATCCAGTTTATTCCTTAGCTTGTAACTTGGTCAGAGATTAAGTTGAAACAACAGATGCAGGAGGTTTAAAGTTAGGATTCATCTCCTCTAACTTTAACCATCTAGAAGTCAGTTGTCTAATTGGAGTAAATTTTTTAGGTGCTCTCTGTCGTTAATGGAAAGAGAGAAGCATCTTTACTCCTTCCTAAAATAAGTTGGATTAAACTAAATTTATTAGAGTTGCTTATCTCTTTCAACTGACCAGTAAGAGAATATCTATGCTCCGTTAGAGACAGTAAAGTGGACTAAATCTTATCTTATGCAAAGGGAGAGTATATTTTAAGAACTAGAATGAGCCATTTTCACTTTCCAAAACAAGAATCTACCATGAGTAATACAGGAAAAGTCAAAGTTTGAATATGGTTTTCCAGTAAAAGCTAAGAATATGATACACTTACCAATGTGAAAAAAAAAAAATAGTTTTTTCTTTTAACATCTCTTGTCTTTGTTTTCTCCTTTATTAATGAAATGAAACTTCAAGTTGTGTAGTCAGCACTGTACCTTTCACTGAGGTACTACAAAGGCCGTATTTATCCATAAAGGTGTTACCATCTCACTTACCATGAAACAATAATATATTCCTGCTTGTACCCCTAAATAAGTAACATATAGCTAAAAATCCTATAGAGGTAGAGGATGATGTTACCTCAATGTATGCACATTCTGTTACAGTTAGATTGGCTGTTCAGGGCTCTTCTTTCTGCATTAATTATGTTGTTTATAAATAACAATAATCATACCATATAAAAATATAGTTGTATTGCAAAACAATCCTTATGTAGTCCAGGCTTAAGCTAACAGGAAGACAAAAAATGTGAGAGGAAAATATATAAGAATGGTTATACCTAAATTCATAAATCCTTCTTAATAAATACCAATACAGTTGCAGAACTCAGCCATTATGTAGTATGGCATATGAAATATAATTAGGTAATAGTCCTTGTAATGTCCTTGAAATCTTCCCTGGTTCTTTCTTGAAAGTTGGAAGGCAGCTTGACATTTACTTCAAGTATTTACTTGTGGCACCTTGGAAAGTCTTGAGGAAAAATTATACTTAATAGGTAGCTTGTGGTAAAAGTGACTGAATTGCAGTGCATTGCTGCTGATAATATGGATCTATTCACCCAGTACTTGGTTAGAAGGAGAAAGGGGGAGCAGGGGGATGTCTGGGAGGATTCTCTTCCTAAAATGAAGCTGCTGAGAGAGAGAGAATTCAAAAGGTCAGCAAGGCATCAGGGGAAGTATTTGTAAGAGAGAAAAACAAAACAAACAAACAAAAAATAGCTATTGCAAGTGAGCCCAGAACTGTCAGACATTTACTTAAAAACAAGCAAAAAAAAATATGTCCAAGAGAAATATTTCTTGCTAGGGAAAAGAGAGAGAAATTCTTGGCTTCTTAACACTAGGACTGCAACACATACTGCACACATCTACTAAAATGGGCTGTGGGACTCAGCATGTTTCTTTTACTAAACTGAAAGATTATTAAGCAAGTTTTGCATATGACTAGTGGTAAACAGTAACTGTGCAAGGTTGTTACATTGCATGTGGATCAACCATGAGAATAGAATGAGATACGGATTTTACCAAACAATTGAATTATACAGCTGTTTCCTGGATAGTACTGTTGAGACCAAAAAGGATATAATTCCAGACTGAAATGGGGAGTTTATCCTAGTGATTTTAGACTCCGTAGACCTTATTCATTTAGCCTCCTTTCTATTCCTTCTCTGCTCAAATTCCTAATTTACATTTCTATAAAACAAAATATTTCTCTCTTCCTCAGCTTTTAATCCAGCTTCAGCCCTTTCTCTTGCCCTTTTCCCTTATTTCTGTTACAGCGTTCCCTCCCCCAGATGCATTCTTCTTTTTCTCTCCCCGTTTCCAGCTGTTGCAAGCCCTAGTTTGTGTTGCCTCCATGTCCCACCCTTTCCTTGCAAAGTGCTTTGTTCCTGGATCCTGTTCTGGCCACCTGTACCCGCTCTTCTCACACCTTCTCCCCTTCCTCTGCCTCCACCTGATTTCTTCTCCCCTGCCACAATATTTCTTTCTTGCTAGACTCCAAAAGAGGGAGCAATGAGACCACAGAGACAGTTTCCCTGCTCTCAGCTGCTGTGTGCTGTGCTGTGGGGTTTCAATTTGGAATTGTATTCTTTATTTTTTGATCTCAACAGTACTATCTCAACTCAGTCAGGTGCAGTAGCTGAAGGAGAGCACAGCCCTTGTGGCGCAGGCAGAAAGCTGCCAGTCTGACCTCTGCTGTGCACAGCCAAACTGCATAAGTATCCAAAGCTTCCAGCTTGCATACATTAAGGGAAAATTTCTGTGCCCACAGTTAACAGTGTGTTCCTCAAACCAGTGCCATTGTCTTGGCCATCCTAAATAGCCAAGGCTTCCTCTAAAACATAGAGGTAAATAAAGCTGTAAAAGTATGTGGAGTGAAAGAGCATCTCATTCATTGAATTAAGTATTTAAGGACTCTCCAATATAAAAGAAATAACATGTATCTGGGAAAGTGACAATGAAGACAACGACAAAGACCAGAATGCTTCAACCTCTAGTTCATTAAAGGCACCACTCAGACATAGCCTTGAAAAGGGTCAACTTGAAAGTGTAAAACTTTATAGGGTGTTCAGAGGAAAGGCCAACAGTGGGGAAAAGGAAGGTTTAGGGTGGATTAGGAAGAAACAAGCACAGAAAAATGGAGAGGAAGAGGATAAAGGGACTACTTGCCTATCTTCTTATTAAATCCTTCTACCAACCATTTTTTCTGTGTACAAGCATTCCCTATCCCTTAGGTGTGAATACTGCAAAGTCTACACACCAGCAGCTGGAAAGAGGCTGAACTGAAAGGGCTTATAGGTCTATGTGTCAGTAACTGGAGAGGAAAGAGGGCATGTGTTTGTGAGAGGTCTAAATGCCAGCAGCTGGGAAAGACTTGGGTATGTTAATTTTCCCCCCATAAATACAATCCTACGTGCAAGTGTGTCTGTGTCATTTGCCAGCAAACTTTAAGCTGGACTAGCTGGTGGGTAGCAGGAGACCTGCATCAGGAAAGACTCAGGGTCTGAGCCAGCAGCTGGGAAAGGGGCCTAGAGTCCAGGCATAGATATTAGGCAGAGTTAGAGGCCATCCTAATACTTCAGGAGTCTGTAATTGTGGGTGTACATATGAGAACACAGCTAACAGAGGTAGCCAATGGATGCAGCAGTTGTGCAGCAATCTCTGGGTTCTGCTTTGGAACCTTCTGGACCTTCTGGGAATAAGCTCCAAGATCCTTGGGAAATGCCTGGGAAACCTTTGAGAAACTTAAGAGTGACTGTCGCTGTCAGGCAAGGATGAGGTATGGGGAGCTACAAGGGTGTGAGCCCAGGGAAGGTCTTGTAACTTCTATCAGATATGATCAGCTACACTTGACCCAGGGTACCTTGAGCCTTTGTTGCAGCTGACCCCTGATTAGGGAACATCAAGCATGCTTCAGTTGGTGCTCGGGAGGCACCTGTTATAAGAGCTGGACCCAGAGCACAGCTCTCAGAAGCAGCAGTTTGTGCTGAAGGGGGTCTCAGTTAAAACTGTAAGTCTCAGATGTGGTAGTGATACAGCACAGAACAATGTCTCCAGCAGATATTGGAGCAGCTGTCCTTGCTAGGGCAGAGGCTTTGAGGCAGACTGAATTTCAGGTGGCAGATGCAGCCATCCAAGTCTCAGGCTGGTGGGAGTGCCTGGGGACTCTCACAGAAGCCAGGAGAGAAGCACCTCTGTCCTGCAGGGGGTGTGCCTTCATGGAAGAGATGTGCTGCCAGGTGGAGGAGTTATGGAAAGAAGTGAGCAGGCTGTGCAGCAGCGAAGAAGATTTTCATGGTTTGGAGCAAAACAGAACCAATTTTCTTTTCAGTAAGTTTATTTTTCAGCTAAGCCTCTTTTAACTCTTTGAAATTAACAGCATATTTTTCAGACAGTATCTGCTTCTAGCAGACAAGGTCTGATGTTTACAGTGAATACCAAGGAATGGTATGCAGAGAGGCTTCTGCTTACACTTATTGCTATAATAACCAAGGCCAGCTAACTTTGTTATGCACCAAGTTGGAGGGGTGGAAGCAAAAAGAGTGTAGAGGGGTCGCACCTGTGGGGAGGAGCAGACAGGACAGGTGACAGAAAACTAACCAACAAGGTATTCCATCCCGTCTGCCTCATGCTCAGTATAAAAGTTGAGGGATCAAAGGGCTCAGTCTCTTCAGTGGTCAGTGTCCAAGGAAGACTCTGTCTGTTCATCTGTCTTTTATCGTGACCAATGCATTCCTGAATCCAGTTCCTAAATTCACATCCTGTCCATCTTTGAGTCCAGCCTGGGACTTTCCCTGTGCCTGCCAGTGATGTCATCATCATCCTGAGACAGCGATACAGGTTGTATATATTTCATTCTATTCTTAATAATATTATTATATTTTTTTTTTAATTTTATTATTAATGTCTCACTAAAGTATTTTAGTTTCTTTTCAACTCACAAGTCTCTCTCATTCTTCTCTCACTTGGGACAGAAGCCAGAGAGCATCTGTTGTTTGTTTCTGTGGCCAGTCCAGCCCAAACCATGACAAACATGAAAAGGAGATAGGCAGGATCTTCTCTGACACTCCACAGCTTGAAAAGCCTAAGTCCTTGTCTGCAATAGAGATACAGGCTGTACCTGCTATCAAGGTAAGCAAATCTCTGGAGAAGGATAAGGATGAATGGTGGTGACTTCTGGCACCAAGAGTAAAGCCCCTATGCGAGGACTTACAACTGTGAAACAGGTTCACCACCGTCAAAGTTAGAGGGGAGCCAGATGTACCTACAAGAAAAGAACCTAGTTCACTTAACCCTAAACCATGCAAGACTACCAGGAAGAAATGTCGAGTCATCGTAGTGGGTGACTCCCTGCTACAGTTGACAGTGGCAATCATCTGTCAACTTCAACCATCTCAAGAGGCTGCTGCCTGATGGGGACCGGGATCCGGGATGTTGTGATGTGAGTTTTGGTAGTGCTATACGTGGATGTTGCTAAGGGCATTGTTTGTTGGTGGTAGTCTGTGCCATAGTGCCCTCTGTGTGTGGGATGCCTGTGTCTGCATGTGTCTCTGAGGTATACCCTTAGCTTTGGGGCTGGCTGAACCTGCAAACAGGAACAGCAGCAGCCACCTGCATGAGAGTGGGATGAAGAGACCACCCCCAGGGTCCTGGAGTGCATTCAGCTGAATGTCAGCACCCAGAAAGGAGGAATCCAGAAGTCTGTCATACCTGGCTGGTCCTTAACATCCTTAACGAAAGATTAAAAAAAAAAACAAAAAAACAAAAAAAAAAACAAAAAAAAAAACCAAACCAACCCAAAACCCGCCACCCCATTTGTGTAACTTTTGTTTCTTTATATTAGGAAAAGGAGAAAAAAAAAAACCAAAACAAAACACCGCTCTAATAATATTTAGTCTTTGGTAAAACCCCAGAATGAAATAGTTCAGGTTAAACTGTTAAAATTAAACGAAGTTATAAGGAGTGAAAAGAAGACAGTATGAGCCAGCCTTATTCTTCCCGCTTATAATGTCATTCATTGTCTCAGAATGCAAAATGTATCAATTGTCCTTCTGATTCAACAGAGACTATGTACAGTTACATCTGTTACAGTAACATAGCATTAAGACACAAAGAGAATGATGATTTGAAGATTTCAGACACTCACACAGGGTCACAGTAAAAACAGACCTCAGATAACTTTGCCTTCAATAAGCAATTCCCAGTACTTGAGAAGCAACTGAACCATCTCATGAAGGTGTTTTGGGGTGGGTTTTTTTTTTTCCAAGCCTGTAACTGTAGATTTCCACATCATGAAATTAATGCTTCTGCTAAAGTTTAGGGAGCTCTAGTTACTGTTTGTTATGTTCACAAGGCAAATTATTTCTGAGAGAAAAAAAGCTAGATTATTTCTAGTTCTGGAGGCAATAATGAATTGATATGTGGTGGCTTCTGTCTGATGTTCATTGTCTCTTTTATCGAGTGGGTGGCAGGTAGATTGATAATTTGGTCTCAGCAAGAAGCAAAAAAACAAGCAACATCACCCCACCCAGTGAATGAAACAGGTAGATAGGGAGAAGAGGCAGGTGAGAGGGGAAGCAAGAGCAGGCTTTACAGAATTACTTCTGTAAGAATTTAAAAGCACTTTTGTACAAAAAGCCTAAGGCTGAGTCTCAGGTTGTGGAGCAGCACCACGTGTACTGTGCTATGAAGCACATCGCTTCCACACAGCTTTTATTACTGGCACTAGTTTTATGTTGAGCAAATACCTCCCTCTTACCATAAACTTTTGAGGATGCATTGCACTTATCAGATTTAATTCATTTCTTCCAAATGAGAAGTGTTATCTTCTAATCTTCTCTGCTAGCAGAGAAATACCGAGAAGTCTGACCCTCTTTTGGATTCCTTGCTTTGCCTGCCTGCTGGGCCCTACTGTTGACAAGCTGGCTTAAATTACATTTTCTTTGGTTGGGAAAGTAACGCATTGCTTATATCAGGGCTGTGACTGAAGCCCAGCACATCAGAGAAGCACAGCAGCACTGTGAAACAATCATAGATAAAAACACGACATATTTGTAAACAGGTTGTGTGAGCCTCTTGGTTTTCATTCACCTGCAGAGAGAGAATGAATGCCTTATAAATAAAGCCAAAGGGGAAGATGCTAAACATCTTGTACTTGCTTCATAAATATATGCATTCAAAAATGAATTTACTTGCATTTTTTTTTGTGTTTAGCTCTATATCATTACATCAAAATCGCTTTCTACTGTAGCCTGGAGGGCAAATGAAGGGTTATCAACAAAAATGAGGGCAGCCTCTAAAGAAAAATATTTTTTTTTTTTTTTTTTTTCAGCTGTAAGGTCCATGGTGAGTTTTAGGCATATGTATGTATATCTGTGCCAGAGAAATTTTGTTGGTTTGTTTCAAGTGAAATGAAAAGGCATTATGTCCCCCTACCTGTATCTCCCATTCTCATTTTGTGCATCTTAGTCCCTCAGGAAAATAAGTCTGTCTCAGCTGAGAGACATCTCCCTTAACTGTTTTCTGCTCCTTAATGTATAGTATACAAGGACCCTGCTCCAAATACCCATCAGGAAACCTGAAACTCAGTCCTGAGTACATTCCCTGCACGGTTCATGAACTGATGTGATGTGGTAAATACAGACCAGATTGTTTTGTTCTGTGGTGCTGCTCCCAACAAGAGAATGTAGGTGAAATATCTGTAAAGTTCCCTCATTTGCCTTGAATTTGTCACATTCAGCTTGGACATACCTTGGTCTGAGATCACACAGATTTCGAGGGCCGTTTGTGCCTTTCTCTGTCCCGGTGCCCCACCAACCTCCTCCTTGGCAGTATGGGTGGGATCATTCTCCTCTCCCGTTTCCATCTCACAGCCAGGTTTCAGTTAGGGTGCCACTAACAGACACCAGTACAAAGTAATTAATTTGAGTTATTTTAGTCAGTTGTCTCAGAAAGAGATGAACTGCCATAGGAGGTATGTATCAAGGAAGCCTAGGTGGCTAACTGAAATGAAAGACTGAACTTGCAGATGGTTGCAGTTAGGGGAAATGACCCTCGCCACAGGAGATGATTCTGCAGAGTCTTGCCTTGCCTCAGAAACCATCTGAGAAAAGGAAGCCTCTGGAGAAGGGGAATAACAAATAAGCAAACAAAAGCATTTTTTAGTAGGCTGTTAAAAGTCAAAGCTGTAACAAGATGAACACTTTTTGTCGTTACTCTGCTATTTCTGCTCTGTTACATTCTTCCTCTCCCCTGTTTCCCACCCCTTTCCACACGTCCTGCATCTTTCCTGAGATACATGGAGGGGAATTCACAGCTGCATAATCCTTCTTGTTGTTCCTTCTAGTTAGGAGAGGAAAAGGAGATGATCTCACCTTAATGTTTATTTGCACTGAATTTTGTACTGGTTTTATTAAAGGCTAACAACACTGGCTGCAGCAGCCCCATTTTCCATTATCTTGCTCTTGATGGGTTTTGGGAGGGTTTCTGTCTGGTCAGATCAAAATGTCTTCATCTTCCCTTATGCACATGTTCCTCACACTGTTTTCTGATATAAGAAGTTCTTGCTTCTGTCATCTAGTGATAAGGAAGAAACACAAAGGTTACCCTAAAATCATTTTCAAAGTATCTCTGTAATAAACTTCATATAATCATTTTGAGTTTTAAAGGAAGATTGTTTTTGTCTATTCTTTTTAGCGATGTATAAAAAAATGTGATTGTAGCAGAGGGTTCATCATCTTTTCACAAAATAAATCATCATAATGCCCTCTTAATAAATGCATATTGCATTGTATTACAGCAGAACCTCTTCTGAGATAACATGTTATGTGGATATGAAAAAAACCTATTGTGATTTTAGTTTTAGAGATTTAAATGTCAGCCTGTAGGAAAAATGTTTTTTAAAAGTTGAAAAAAGGCAACAGACCATTAAATCAAGTGACCTCAAATCAAGTTCTTTCTAGAGAGGAAAAAAAAATACGTTTTTAATGTTAAAATAAAAGTAATTGATTGAATTTTAAAAGTTGGGGTTTTTAAATTCTCAAAGTTATATATTATTTTCTACTGTACAGGCTCATAGCTTGTTCGTCATTTTCATACTGATAGAGTGGAAAGAAAATATTTCTCCTCAAATTATTTGTTTGATGCAAGTAGATTTCCAGTAAAGTGAGAAAGGTTAGTGAGGATTAGAAGACATTGGCTGTACTCAGATATTCCCCATCAGACCAAACCTAAACATTTACAGTGCCCTCTGATCCAGAGGTAAAAATTAACTGTATTAAAAATACCACGGTCCTGGGTTAATGCTTATCTCATGGTCCTTGGAGGGTAATATATGGGCCTATTTTCAAGCTAAAAAATAGAGCTGGAATTGAGATTAAGTTTGCCTCTCAGGAGGCATGCTTCTTTCAGCGGTGAACAGACAAGCAACAACTATTTGGTCACTGGTTATTTAAATCTGTAAGGCCAGCTTTGCCAGGCTTGTCCCTTACTGTTTGTCTGTGACACAGGAGGAAAGGTATTTTAGTAAATAAATAGGCAAGTCCACCTGCATGCAACACTGCACTGCATAGAACTTGTTAGTGTTAAACATCTCTCAGAACTACACGTTTGAAAATGAGCTGGAAGCTTCACACATGGAAATCTCTCAGCATTTCCACACATATTTGCTACAATAACCACTGACAGTAGACGGGAGGCTGAGATGCCTTTTCCAGTATCCCTATCTGCCTGACAGCAAGTCTGTTACAACATACGAGCCATTGAAAGCAGAAAGCTGAAGGGATGCTATGTGCATTCCCGGTCATCGGAAATTAGTTAGGAGCTTCAGGATAGGAGTCTGGGTAAACTCAGAGCAAATGAAAGAGACATTGGCATGGTTAAGGCACTAATTCACAAAAGGGGAAACAAATGTTCAAGATCCCTGTTTAGAGCAAGTGTTCTGCAGCGATTGCAGCAATTTGTGGTTTTGCAATTTGATTTCATAGGACAGTGTCTCTCTCCTTTCTTCAAAATCATGGAGAAATTTTTGAAGTCTCAGTAATTTTCAAAGCAGAACAGATCCTAGTCCAGTGCTGTGTAGGGTGTTGTGTTGTAAAATATAACACGCACATCTATTTTTGTGTTTTGGAGTTATTGTCTCTCTATTGCAGATCTAAGACAGATTGTTGGTTCCCAATGTATACCTATATACAACACAAAGCTTAATTGTTGTCTCAATACCTTACAGTCACAGACAATGCTCCTTCCTGAAGATGGGGTTATATGCATCTCCTCTCTCACTCACACAACTAGAGAAAAATACACGGCATTTCAGGTCTGATTTTGTAACTCTTCTATTTTGTTTGTTAGTTTCATTGATGTAATGACTGAAGATGTAAAATTAGCAAGATCAATGAAGATATTAGTATGTGTCAAAAGGGATTGTGCATGATGTATCTTCTCTCTCTTGGGAGATCCGGGATAAATAACAAAGCTGACACCTCAGGCCCTCTCAGAAAAATATGCCTATTTCTGTAGTATTTTTAACAGTAGATAGAAGTTTTGTGACCTAAAGACTGCCAGTATTGAATGCAGGCAGTGCAGGCAAGTGGTTTTGTGAAGACTTCCTCAACAGTCAGTGGAGGCTAAAAACATCCACAGTAGAGTATTCAGCTGACCTATTGTATACAACTATTTCAGGGTGTGATGAATCCCCATATGTCTGTGCTCAACTCTTCACTACCATTTGTGGGAACTTAGATAACTTACTTAGACTAGAAGTTTAACTTTTCAGTGGTTGCAGTTAAGTGACTTGAATCCCATCCGAAATGAGTACTGTAGTACTATTGAATTCAAGGAGAACGCTCTCATCAGCATTTGCTTGATAATTCTTCTACCAGATGCAGAATCAGAACATGCTTTATGATACAGCATGCTTGTAGATGTTTGAGAGTACTTACAATTAGATGTCCCATATGAAGCCAACAAAGCCTTTGCTTTGACAATATGTGTCTCTCTGCATTTTATGGCAGTTTGTCATAATTTTTCCTGCCTATAGCAGTTTATGGTCATAATAGGATATTGACACATTTGGCAACAGCTGTTTAAACTTTCATAAATATCATAAATGCCAACCATTCCATTAAAACAAAAACAGAAACAAAAGGCATAAAAATTTGGTGAGAGGCAGATTTTTAATGTTTTAAAAAATAGAAGCAATGTTTTAACCACTGTGTATATTGCTATAGCAATATACTACAAATATAACAGCTAAATAAGAAAAATCCATGTAGGAAAAAATTCCAAGAGAAATAAGAAACTTCCACAAATTATAAAATTACAAATTTTATGAGAAGTCCTAGGATAAAAGGTTTCCAGGATTAAAAATAAATTGTCCAAGTCTTATTTTCCCGATAGAACTTTTGAGTCCCATTCAGTAATGAAAAAAATCTAGATTTGTCAAAATATTTTTTCCCATTGAAAATTAACCAAAATACACCAGTCATATAGAGTGACTACTGCTTAGTAAGACTAAGCTAGAATCTTATGATTATGTACAGAAATAGCTTGTTAATATCATCTCTGTATGAACATAATCAGAGCTATTAAAACAGTGAATTACAAAGCTACAGGGAGTTTTTTCTTTTTTCTTTTTTTTTTTTCCTTTTAGAAATCTAGATGGATGGTGGCTTCCTCTGTGAAATCATTTTATCCTGCACTCCAGGATAAGTTCTGTCTTTCTCTATCACATAACCTAGAAGATGAAGTGATCTGCAACAGAATTTGTAACTATACTATTGATGTATCCATGCAGAGGCTGATCTTAATGACAGCAGGGTTCCTTCAAGAACATGTATGGATCATTTACTTTTACAGTTCTTTCACTTATTAGAAGCTTACAGTCATCATTACAGATGTGCTTGTGAGCAGATGCTTTCCCATTTAACACATTAGCTCCCGTAGAACTACTGACTGTTTAGTGCAAATGTATTTGGGTTGTCATCCAAACCCAGAGAAAAGCCCCCCAATTTAAATAGGATCAAATGTATGCTAGCTATTTAATCTGCTTTTAGAGAACAGATCTCCAAGAAGATTGGTTACAGAAACAATTAATTACTTTGAATGTAATAAAATTTAGAAGCCTATTTCCTAACTGTTTGGAATGTGAGTTTTTAAATCTTTTTTAAAAAGCATATCATATATAGAGAAGTTCATTACTCATATTCTGATAGACAAAATTAGTCAATACATTACCACACTTTTTGTCTTTCTTGCAGTAACTCCTGTGTGGCATAGCATTTATTGAGGAAAAGGTTTCAGTCTATTTAGCCGTAGCAGACTGAAGCCCTCTACGCTCATAGTCCGGGCAAACACCTCAAGCACCGGGTTATTGATTTAGCCAACAGTGTTGCCTTATCTACCCCTTTCTATGTCACTGTGTATATGGGGATTGAGGGTATGGGGAACAGGAGAGAGAGAAGAGGCACAGCTTGTTCACTTGGAAACACTGTTGAAAATATGACTTTTTGAAAAAATTTAGACATCTAATTCTATCTTCCAGACTCCAGTTGAGTAGCAAGAACATTTATTGCAGGCATGTAAAATGATATATTTGATGTAGTCTTGCTGTGTCTCATGTTACAGAGCCAGGGGCAATAAGTTACAATAGGAAGTTCTCAATGTACTAATCTGCAAACAAAATGAACTTATCACAATAAAGAAATAAATGAAATGGAGGCCTAAATTCTTTTAATCTTTTAATCAAAGGCTTAGTGGCAGAATGTTATAATGAAGACCCCACATTATCAAGTCTTCATTACTTGAACACTAAATTCATTAGTGTTACTATGAAGTTTCATAAATTATTTAAACTAGCCTTGTCAAAATAAATGAACAAAGTACGTTCTGTGATACCATAGCACTTTTTTCTTTTTTCCTTTTTTTATTGCATTATTCACATTATGCTTGCTTGTGTGCTTGATAGTTCACAGAATTGGTTGATTCACAGTGGAGACCTGCTTCAATGTCTATTACAGTTAGTGGGAGTGTTACAACTAAGCTTAGTGGGAGTCTGAGTGGGCCCTGAGTGTCCCAGTATCAATGAAAATAAGTCATGTTCTATTGTTATCCCTAATTAGCCTGAAAGCATTACAGAGGAGGGCCTGTCTTTGACTCTGTGATTGTACAGCACTTACCACAACGGGGCCTCCATTCTCATTGGAATATCTCCATTAGTATAATAGTTCTCTTGTGAATGCAACTATTTTAAATCTCCGCCAGGTGTTCAGGGTATTTTTTATTAATTACCTGCTTTTCAAAAGTTCTAATCTGTGCAAGACATTGGATAAATAAAATCTGTCAAGTAGCTGTTATTAAGAATCATGGCAATATTTTAAGAACATTTTTAATAATAGTTAAATGGTAAGAACAGGAAAAAATAAGATGTTTGAGAAGGAATTTAAGATATTTGTTTAATGCATACATACATAAATATAAAAATATATACATATATATGTATTTCTGTTTATGCATACACGTGAAAACTTTGGGCCAGATGGTAACCTGCTACTTCAACAGATGACCAGATGGCTGTGAGCTCCATCAGAAGAGTTATTTTGTATGAAACCAACACAGCACATACCCCAAAAGGAGCAATGGGGAGATGGGGAAATATTGCCTGGGTGAAGGGGTGTTACAGTGAACATCTAATACTAATTTAAAAAAGAGAATTCCTATAACAGTTTTTCTTTTAAGGTAGTGTAGTTCTCCTCTCCTCAATACAGGCTTCTGCCCAACAGTCATACTGGGTGGAAATACTGGAGGAAAATTTTATTACATGATGCATAAATGGAAAAGCTCAACTCTGATCATTCCTGAAGAAGACTTGCTACTGCAGACCCTTCAGTTTCTATGGCGTTCTCATATAAGGTAGAGAAAACTTAGTATTTGAACTTGATCTGCCAGAAGGCAGAATCAGACTTTATTCTCAAATACTCAAAAGGAAAAAAAGAAAAAATAAAGGTAATATATCTTTCTAAATAAAAATAGTCTCAGAAAATATTTTAGTGAAGAAAATTAGATGTTCTAGGTCAATGTGCATCATCTGCATTTCAGTGATGTACAGTACTCTTTACTGAATTTATTCAGCTTTGGAATTCCACTGGATAATCATGCACTGAGTGTGAGTACTGGGGAAAGGGTGTTACCCTTAAATTACAACGGCTCTGATGTGTTTGGTTGGATAAATTCCTATTAGTGTGTGCGTGCGTGCATGTGTAGGAGAGAAGCTGCTGGTACTTTTCTCAGTTCTTTAGTAATCCCAGTTTCTAAGTGTCAGAAAAGCCTAGTTATTTTTTTGTTTTATTTTTTGTCGTTGGTGACACAGCAAATACCACTGGCCAAAAATACCACTGTTCTTCATAGTCAACATCCTATTGATATGAAAGGAAAACGTTCCCCCTTCTTTAGAGTTAAATGCTAAACCATCTCACTGTCACCTTCATAGTGCATATGCATAACCTCTAACCTGACTATGCACTTTAGCAGCAGATTAAATCAAAGTCCTGTTTCATGGGGGCAGTAGGAGTCTGCCACCACAGAGCAGTAGATCCAAAAGCAATTTTCTCTGTACTGCAAAATGAATTTGTGGGGAGTCCCTTCATGTGTCCAAGCCCTTGGAAAATAGAATTGCAGCAATATGTTTCATGCTTTTTATTTGTGTGGCACGGTGAAGGGACAGTTGCTTCCCAAAAGCGCTGTTTCAATCTGTTTATTTGGAGTCTCAGCCCTGCATTGCTACCTGCCTGGAACACTGTCATCCTGAACAGTAAGAACACAAAATTTCTTTCTCACGAAAGTTTGTATTCTGCAGAAATTGATAAGTATACCAGAGAAGACTGGCATGGTGTAATGCCACATTCTGGCTCAGTTTGAACCCTTATAGCAGATAAATATGAAATGTCATACCAGATGTCTGCTTAAAATGCAAGGGCTTTGCTTGTGAATCTTATGTAAGGTTCAGCATCGCTTGTTCTCACAGTTGACTGTGAAGTGGGTCTGGCTTCCAGCCCGGGTCTCTCACACAATGATTAACCTGAGAATGCATGGCACCATCTGGTACTGTTTCAGGTAGGAAACATATATAAATGACTGAACAGTTACAATTTTCCCTGTGTAAGCAGAGTAATATTTGAGGAATGGCACCTTTTTTTTTTTCCTCCAGCAGAACTGCCTTGAAATATTTCATGTACAGATAAAAATTACACTCAGTAATAAACCCCCTCCCCAAAACCTGTCAGGAAGTCTTTGTTTCCTGTATTCTTTTTTATACTCTTTCTTTCTGTCTTTCTTCTTCTCTCCCTCACCCTTTCTCTCACCCTTTCTCTCTCTCTCTCTCTTTCTTTCTTTTCTTGTCTCTCTCCTTTCCTCCCACCCTTCCTCCCTCTCTTTCTTTCTCTTTCTTTCTATCTTCCTTTCTTTTTGTCTTTCTTTCTTTCCTTCTCTCTCTCTTTCTTTTTTTCTTTCTTTCTTCTCCCTCGCTTGAGCTTTTGCTCAGTCTTTCCTGAACACTGATCTTGAGCCGGGGGGCTTGATTCAACTGGAGGCCTAGATCTGCCTAGATCTGTTTCTGGCTGGAAGTCAGCAGGCGAAGTATATAACCAGGTCAGAAAGAGTGATGGCTCTCAGGGTTGATGTGATGGCACTACCCCTTTTTCTATCATCTAAGCAGAAAATCCTAGACATGGCTCTTTGGAAATACCTCATGGACAATTTAAATGAATTTCACTCAAGGAAGCAATGTTAAAAGGGGGGAAATGCAGACAAAAAGCATCATGGGTTTCCATCTTTTCCTTATCTCTCTTTCTTCCTTGGGTGGTCATATGTTTAAGTGGCTTAAGAACAGTAGGGCATGATCCTTTACTGCCTTTCTGCATTTTAAAACACAAGAGCTGACCCTCTGACCCTTCTCTGTGTTTCTAATGAGGCTGTTCTAAGATACCCCTTGAAAGTCATAAAGTGTGAAATATAAAGGTCATAAAATGTGAAATAGCTGAGGATTTGAGATTTCTTGGATTCAGGATATGGCAGGTCCAGGTTTCTATAATGCCTGCTCTGGGACCAGCAACATCAAAGCTGTTAGAGTAGGGGCCGAAGTGGTTGTGTGGCAGCTACTTCTCCAGCCAGCAGCTACGAGGGATCTTCCTACAGAGGTGGAACTGAGTCAGCCTCTAAAATGGCTCTCATGACTTTTTTCCCTTGTACTTGTGTATTTCATAAGCAGGAAAAATGAAATAAAAGCAAACTTACAGGGTTCGTAGACCTTGTGGCTACAGTTCTAACCTTTCATGAGACCCAAAACCCAAGGAAATAAAACAGTGAGGACACAGGATACTATATGGAGCAGTTGTGGCAAAAAAAAATATGTTGTGGAAGAATATGTTAAGGCCACACAACTGGTTCAGACATAGTCTGGGCACTTAATGCTATTGAATATTTGGGAATGATTGATTCTTTCTTTCTCTGCAAATTTTGCCAAAAGTACTATCTTTTTCATAACTATTACATACAATCTGTGTGTTTGGTTTTTTTTTAAATAAATATAATATTTTAAAAAGACATGCATTATTAGAAAATATTTAAACAGCTCTGAATAAAGTTATTCTGGGTGTTGGAAATTGTTAACATTTGGGCAGGTATGGTTAGGACTCCGCTTTTCGTTACGTTCTGCTCCAGCAGCCAGACTCAGCTGGTGAGCTACTTTGCACTTTGACTTCTGCTCCTAGAAGTTCCTAAACACAGGAGGTAACTTTCAGAGATCTGTTGAACCATTAAGGTACCTAAAGATAGCTAAGGCAGCAAGGAAACACATCAAGGTGGATTGTGATGCTGGAACATAAAAAGACATCCCCAACAGACAGGGAGGGGTTCATACCGCAGCAGGATAGATGGAACAGATCCCAACTTCTAAACCAAAAGTGCGTGCCTGTTTATATCTAGGAAAGTCTTAAATTTTTAAAATTATTTTATTAGAAGTTTAAAATCCTCAGAATGAGATGGTAACACTGGATAAGGTTTGACATTACAGATGACAAAGCAAGCATTGTACCTGTCCCTGGATGCTCACATCAAGAAAAAGAGGAAATATTCAGAGGTATAAGGAGTAATGACTAAGTTTAATGGGTTGGAATTAAGAACAGACAGATGTAGGCTGGAAAGCATCAAAAACTTCCTTACACCGATATGTGTGATAATATAGAAGATACTCCAAAGGGAAGTTGTAAAAGAACCATCAATGCTAAAAAATAGACAATAATGATCGATTCCTCATTGGCAGCAACATGAACTAGGCAGCCCAACAGGGCTTTTCTATCCTAGGCTTCCATTATTCTATGGTAAAATTAGAAGGCAAATAAGCAGAACTGTTCGTGACAACCTTTACTTTTATTGCCAGTAGGAGAATGCTCACTGTTACCCAAGCTAATCATGCTGCAATATAACTTCAACATTTTATATTGGATATTATTATAGGTACATATCACTATAACATAGTGCTTTCATTTTGAGCCCATCATGGCGCTGTAACAGTTTCCTAGCAAAACAAGTTAAATTTAAAGGGGAAAAATATGAGTGGGAAGTATAGTACTCAATTACATCTACTGTGGCTTCTGTTTTAGGGGTTTTGTCATTAGACTTGGTTTTCATTACTATTTCACAATAGCAGCTGGAATTTACTTTGTGTGTGTGTGTCATTTTAGTTTGAGGGTCTCCAGGGCTTTTAAATGCATTTAGCTTTTCCTATACTGTGGTATTTACTTTGCTTGCCTGCTTTTCTGTAGTTTTTAATTTCATTGAAATTAATTGTTGTTTAGATCAATGATTTGCAAATGTCAGTATACTGATGGGATGCTGGGGAAGAAAAAAGTTTTCACTGAGCTTTCATGAGTTGTGGGGACACTTACTACCTACAAAATGTGTCATTACTAAAACTCAAGGAACTCTTTCATCTGAGATTCTAAAAAGAAACTTTTTAACCTTTCCATTCAATACTAGAAATTAGGTCCAGAATACACAGAAGGAATAATGCTCCTTAAAATGTTATCGTGTTCCTGGGAGCAAATGGATGCCTTTATGCAGTCAGAGATCCTGTTTTCTTGACTGCTGCTTATTTTGGGGAATAAATTTCTTTGAAATGCCAGAAATGATTTACGTAAAATGCAAGCTCTTGTTCATCAAAGAATTCATCCACCACTTTGAATAAAGATTGAACTAGTAACTAGACATGTGTCTCTTAAGGGATTAAAAATCATTTAAAGCCTATCCCCGCCTAAAAAAGAGATATATTAATACGCACATAACATTGGCCAAAATCCAAGCTTGGCAGATTGAGGGGAAGAATACTGAAGTGCTCAAAAGTATGAGCTCAGAACTGCAGTTATAACTCTTCTTCCAGATGTATAAACGTATACGCCCACTTCAGATTTGTTAAGAAGTAAGGACTTTGCAAGAGAAAAGTCTGTGTATGTCTCTGAGTCTCAGAGGATAGGATTTCATAGAATCATAGAATGGTTTGGGTTGGAAAGGACCTTAAAGATCATCTAGTTCCAACCCCCGACCATGGGCAGGGACACCTTCCTCTAGACCAGCTTGCTCAAAGCCCAATCCAAGCTGGCCTTCAATGCCTCCAGAGAGCAGGCATCCACAGCTTCTCTGGGCAACCTCTTCCAGTGTTTCACCATCATCAGAGTAAAGAATTTCTTCCTAACATCTAATCAAAATCTACCCTCTTTCAGTTTAAAACTGTCACCCCTGGCCCTATCACTACACTCCCTGACAAACAGTCGCTCTCCAGCTTTCTTGTAGGCCCCCTTTATGTACTGGAAGGTAGCTATAAGGTCTCCCCGGAGCCTTCGCTTCTCAGGCTGAACAACCCCAACTCTCTCAACCTGTCTTCATAAGGGAGGTGCTGCAGCCCTCCGATCATCTTTGTGGCCCTCCTCTGCACTCACTCCAACAGGTCCATGTCCTTATGTTGGGGGCTCCAGAGCTGGATGCAGTACTGTCGTGGTTTGGCCCCAGCCAGGAACAAAGAACCACGCAGCCGTTCATGCAACTCCCACAGCTACAGGCAAAATCAGAAGGAAAAAAGGGAGAAACTCATGGGTTGAGATAAAAGCAGTTTAACAGAACAGCAAAAGCAAGAGAAAACACTAACAATAACACCGGTAAAGGAATATACAAATGCGATTACAGTGCCGCTGCTCCCCGACTGGACCTGGACTGCCACAGCCCGCTCTAAGCCGCGACTTCCTGCCCCCCCCCCGATGGCTTACATTGAGCTTCTCATCAACCAACACCCCCAAATCCTTCTCCTCTGGGATGCTCTCAAACGTTCTCCTCCGAGCCTGTATCTGTGCCTGGGATTGCCCCGACCCAGGTGTAGGACCTTGCACTTGGCCTTGTTGAACTGCATGAGGTTGGCATGGGCCTACCTCTCAAGACTTGTCCCAGTCCCTCTGGATGGCATCCCTTCCCTCCAGCATATCAAACTCTCCACACAGCTTGATGTTGTCAGCAAACTTGCTGAGGGTGCACTCAATCCCACTGTCCATGTCTCCAACAAAGATGTAAAACAGTAGCAGTCCCAGTACTGAACCCTGAGGAATGCCACTCATCAGTGGCCTCCACTTGGACATTGAGACGCTGACCAAAAGCCTTTGAGTGCAGCCATCCAGCCAATTCCTTATCCACTGAGTGGTCCACCTGTCAAATCCAAGTCTCTCCAATTTAGAGACAAGCATGTTTTTTGGGACAGTGTAAAATGCTTTGCACACATCCAGGTAAATGACATCAGTAAAAGGTGTTTATGTATATATATATGTATACACATATGTATACACCCATCTTCGTGGTTATACTTGAATATTTGTAGATACACTCATCATATATATACACATACAAACCCATATTCCTTTAAGTGGAGAAAATATGCCTGACACCTACATCAAACAGGAGTATTTCTCAATTTGCACAATCTTAGCTGGTACTTTTGATAAGATGTTAAGTCCAACGGGATGGGAACAGAAGAGAAGGGCTATGTAGCTGTGATCCATTGCCCTGTATTGTCTCTGTAGTGACAGAATAGCAGCATATCACAGCTTGTAAAAATCCTTAAAATGCGCAGAGAGTATTTGAAGAAAACATCAGCTAAGTCTTTCTTTTCAAATGTTCCTACTTACAGAAAGTCACCAGTATGATAAGAATTTAAAATCCTATTAGGCAATTGAGATTTTTTTTTTCTGTAATTTGACATGAAAGTCTTTTTGTTACTGACTTTCATATTGTATTAGCTATAAAGAGGGAATGAAGAAGTAGGCTCTGGCTGCTAGCCAAGTCTGAGACGCAGTCCTACCACAATAAATTCCAGGGTGAATGGCAGAAGCATGCAAATGAGCTAAGAACTCCAATGAGCAGACATAGCACAGACAAGCTGATAGGAAAGTGCAACGTTAACCTCCCATTTCCTCTATGACAAAATTGCTTGAAATTTGGGGGGCAGAGCACTGGCTTAAAGCTGGATTATATCCTTCAGTCTCATATGTGGACTCAAATGCTTCTTTAGCAGGTTGGACAATGTCTGTTCCACCTTATTAGGGATCATTCTTACATAAATCCTCTTCTTTTCCCAATTCATGGTTATAATTTCATCTTCCCATTGTAATTTTCTTCAGGCGGCTTACTGTCTAATATTTCTATTTTCTTAGAAATCTCAAATATTTAGCAGAATAGTGTATCTCAACACCTCTCATTCCCTCATTGTGTGCGCAGAAAGAGAATAAAATTTGTGTATTGCCTAAATTAGGTTTCAGAATGAGGTATCTTATTTTTAAGGAGTAAATGGAAGGAGAGAATCAAAAGATTATGATTCTAGTTAGTACACCTATCTAGAGAAAGACCTAAATAGAAAAGAAAATCCATATCTAATTAAATCAAAAATTGCAGGGTAAATTATACATGAAGAAAAAAAGAAATGATGAATGTGTATAGTTACGCATCCAATGCTTAATGAAAACATCTGGTCATGGGGGTGTGTCTGTTTTCCTGGGGTTTTTTTGGTGCGTGGATTGCAGCAGTTGTAAAGGCTCTTCCTTCTACAGCTTACAACAGAAATTCAAAGTTTAAATGGCATAATGAACAGTTTTATGCAATTCAATGTTGGTGTCACTAAACCTTAACATAAAATTATACTGCTGAAAGCGAAAAGAGCTCAGAGGAGACAGCAGCCAGCATTTATCTGGTAATCAAGGTATAGTACTGATAGCACTATGAATGCATGATAGAGGCCAAGTATTGCAAAAGCATTTCCTCTTCTTTGTGTGCTTTCAAAAAATAACAGATTTAAAATAGCACTGTATAATGAAGAAATCAAAGAAGTGTACACACATGATAAAATTTTCTAAATTCGTGTTTTTTATAGGTTTGAAGTTATTTTTTAGTTGACTATATAATGGACTTGGGATATAAAGTTTACATCCTATCTAAATCAAATTTTAACACTATATTTGAATATTTGTTGCCAATGACTGAAAGCACTGATCTGGATGAACTTGACTGGCATCCTGTTCATGGCTTTCCCAGCAATTAACCTGGTGAACTGCAAACTGTTTTTAAGTGCCTCAGTGTCCCAGTTTCTAAAGTAAGGATAATGGTTGTCATGAAGACATATGGCCGAAAAGCACAACTGAAAACCTAGACACAGGAATATGTGCTTTGAGTGAAAGAGCCTACTAGAAATGATAAAGAAGAAAGAAATCCTTGTAATTATGTTACCAGGAAAAATCACTACTAGATTTGGGCTAAATTCTGGTTAGTCACTAGGTTTTTTGATTTAACATCTTCAAGACGAGAACATTTCTCTTAAATGATGTTAATTGACAGCTACCTAGTCTAAAATGCTGATTGTAGTATTTTTTAACATAGAAATGCATATATATTTATAAGTATGTATATGCTAGGGGGTAGCAAAAATTAGCTGTGAAATATAACACTAAATGGAAGTGTGGGGAAGGAGGGAAAATACAAGCAAGAGAGAGCTCATGCCTCAAAGTAAAACTGAACTTTTTTCAAAGCACTTAAATATATATTATTTTCCAAGATACAGAACTTCAAAGCCTTTGGTAAAAATGTAGATAAATAGATTATTTTTATGCTGCTGAAGTGACTCATCATTTCAACAGCACTCGCAATGTTTTTATGGATTTCCACCTCAAATTACTTGAATTCTGTCTTATAAAGAATATGTTCCTTTTATCTACATTATTTTTATCTTCTCACTGAACAGAAAAAAAACCCTACTTTATAATCACCTACAGTACATTGTTTGATGTCATCACTAGACCACTCAACAAATGTAGAAAGGTATGATTACTGCAGCATATGAAAGACTGATGATAGTCACTACAATGATTTTTACTTATCTGAAAGAAAATAAAACATAAAAAGTCATTTTTTTTAAAAAAAATTAGTTTATTACAATCTTGGAACAAAATTGGAGGCTCCAGACGTTGTTAGTTGGTTTGTTATTGTTACATGGCAGCTATACCAAATGATTTTACAACCTTTTCTATTTGAAAGCCACCTGGCAACTACTTTCTTTTTCTCTGTACTAGAATTTACTGTGTGGTGTTGTGAGTAGCACACAACACTTACTACACCTTGAGATGCGCTTTTCATTTGCTAGAAAAGTTAACTGGCAGTTAGAGTAAAAGGTAATACAGCTCTGAGACTTGAACCTGACAGATCCACAGACTCAACTGGAAATTAAGCACCTGTCTCCTCTTGGCATTGGTAGGATATAGGTACCAGAATACCTTTGAAGATCTGGCTTTGGCATTTTAGGGGACTACTTTCTTGTTCAGGACAAGTGATCCCACATGACATTAGGTTTTAAGAAGTAATAAATTGGGAGAACAATCACAGCTTTAGTTTTCCTTATTGTTTGGGATATTTTGGTGTGTCTATTTAGATGATGATGCCATTTATTGCATGGTATCATTTCCTCTATAAAAAAGCTATTTTAATAACCCAGAATGTTTTTGACAAAAGTATTTAAAATGTATTTCCAGATAAATGGTATCTTTCCAATACATTATAATCTTTCCAAGAGATAGCAAGCTTTCTGCTAGCAGCAGCTTTCAAACACACTATAAAAGATCCAAGTAATGACAGTTCTTTCAAAACATATTTTTTCATTAAAATCCTCTGTATAGTTTATAGAGAATATTACATTCAGAACCACACTCCCCACTTCAAAAAAGAGGCATCATCATGCCACGGGAAAATACAACAAAAAGGATATTTCCATAAAAATCAAAACAAACAAATAATCCCCCCCAACACACCGATAAAAAAATCCTCCTCTACTTCCCAAACCTTTAGCAAGGGAAGATATTCACATGGTTATTATCATTTCCTTCTAGAAATATGGATAAAATCTTTGCAGAAATTTTCTTCACATTGCTATTCTTCCAAGCACAATAGGGAAAAAACCCTTCAATTACTTACTATTCACAACATTAGCAAAATTGATATTTATAGCAAATGCATGGGCGCAATCTAGATCTGAATATGACATCTTGTCACAGTATACCACTTGCTTCAAAAATGCTTTTATTGACAGTTTCACTTGCTTTCTGAGTTCATCTTTTTTTCTTTATAATCTCAGAAAAATCCCCACTGAAAAAAGAACAGTATAAAACCTTCTGAAAAATTAGTAAAATACTCTGAGATGATCCACCTGCTTTAAAGCTGAAGATATATTAACGTTTATATAATCAGCTTTCTGAGGGAAAACTTCAAAGCTTCTGAGTTACCTGAAAAACAGCACTGCCTGTAGCAGTGGGGTGAGGGGAAGGGGAGAAGATTGACAGGAAGAAGGACAGATGATAGGTGAGAAAAGGAATTACGGGCTTTATCTCCCTTATGGTTAAACTTAGCAGTATTTACTTAAAAGAAAAAAAAAATAAAGAGAAATAAATTGATGCTGCTGTTGTTTTTATCACTGATCATAACTGTTTCATAAGGACAATGTGCTCTGAGCTGTTTCTGGATCTTTGTGAAAAGGGTGCAAGAGAGAGAAAATGTCTTCCACCACCCACTCAATTTGCAGTCCCTTTTTCAGCACAGCTGCAGTCCCCCTGCTCTACGGCAAGGACATGTTTTATCCCACAGAGCACTTTGTCTTATGCCCTCAGAGAAAAAGTCACAATTTATCTCCCTTGTCTTGGTGTCACGACTGTATTGTCTTGGTTGGTGGAGACGTGAAAGGAAGCATTGCCCAACAGTGAGGAGAGGCGCCGACCCCCCAGAGCTCCCTGGAAGGAAGAATGCTCTGCTTTACATCTGGCTGGGGCTTCTGCCTTAGGCATGCATTTTCCCTCTGTGAGTGAGCTGAGTTGGTGGTGATGCAGACTTTGTTTCAGAGATTTACCACTAAAATCATAAGCATCAAACAAGAGCACAGCTTTGAACAACATGTGCTCAAAAGCATCTTTTTATATTGTGTGGTTTTGCAGCTGGTACTTACACAAAGAAACATGCAGAGAATAATAGGAATACCCTTTGTTGACTTGTGAATTTGCATGTATTCCTGAGGTGGGCTTCATCAAACACTGTTCATTAACACAGCCCGATTGCTTTAAAAAAATGGCAGTGTACCCACTTTTAAATTTATACTTATTTTTAACATAGATGTCTCTTTCTTCCTCTCCTGGTGAAATAAGGCCTATGTTTTGGGTGAGCTGAAGATTTCGGAGCCAGTTCCTCAGCTGGCCTAGTTAAAGCCCATTTACATGAAGTCAATGGTGCTAAGCCAATTTGCACCAGCTGTGAAGCCAGGCCTCCATGTATTTGTATTCATAGGAATGAATGCCTGATGCAGTTTTGTTTGGTGATTGAATACTGCCAGGTTCTAAAACACTGGGTTCTCATTAATCACAGCAGAGATGATTATTAGTCTAGGCTTGATTCAGGCCCTCTTAAATCATTTCTAAATTGCAATTTGGTCGGATCTAGGTACTTAAAGGTGTCTCTGTATAGACAAGTGCAGTCAAATACACATATTTTGCCCAGCATGTAGAACTGGCTGGAAATGTCCAGCTATGGTCATAGGTACTGTGTCCTGTACCATGTTTGGGCAGCATAGTGCCCTACCTTGCAATAAGGTTGCACAATCTTACAGCGTAGCTTCTGAACCAGGTCAAGCATGCAGTGAGGACAGAATAAAGAAGCATCTATTTGCATTTGTCCCTAAGTATTTGAGTCAAGGTTTCAAGAAGCCCATTTAAAAACATCTCCTATTCTATGGATGCCCCTAAAACTCTCATATATTTGGCAATGAATCATAGCTTCTTACCTTACCCTTTGGATCTCTTCTGATTTAGGGTATGTAACCTCTCCCCAGGGGACTCCATCAACAGGATGCTCCCATACAGTGCCTAAGTCCCTCAGGAAATACCAAGTTCCCCAAAAAGCTCCCTAAGTCATATACCTTAGAAGATTCAAAACATACTGAAGAGCTTGCTGGTTTGGGCAATCCTGTAGTACATTGGTGACTCCTGACTTTTGGTGTTCCTATCTGCCTGTCAGGTCTTGCAGCTGCTCTGCTAACGTGGTTACAAACAAGACCAGTATGAGCTTATGCTCAGCCCATCCTATTTAAACTGGGTTCATAGATAACCAGGAGTGTAAGAGATGAAGTAATAGACAGGCTGTCTGATTTGATTTTATTTTGTTGTTGTTAGTGCAAATATCATTGCAATCATGAGATTAACGTTGAAGGACTGATCAAATGTGCAACAGACCATTCAACAAAATTGAACGCAGTATCCTTGCATCTGAGAGAAGACTGTTCCCTGCCTCTGCTGCCTCCTTCTTTACCTTTCTTAATGACACTGAGAACTTTTACAATATTTGGTTTATAAGCCTCTTCCGTCTGGAATGAAGCAGAGCATGCTATTGTCGTGCTCCAAGAGCTACCCTGTGTCAGTGGTGTTGTATTCAACTGGTGGATTTAACAAAATTATCGAGACACTGGATGTTAGAAACTTTGTGCTGATCCACATAATGTTCAACAACCCTCAGCATTTTTCACTACTAACCTGTGCTGGTGTTGTCTAGTAGTTGCATGTTAAGTGGGGGGAGGGGAGGGAAAGATGTGTAAGCACTGGATAAAGAGCTCTGAAGTTGTGCTTGATGATTCCAAGAAAGGAGATATGCATTTCTCTGTTTGTGAGAATCCTTGTTCCATCCATTCAGTTTAAAACACAAGGAAGGAGAAAGTGGAATGTAAGCTTTAAAAATTCTGCAGAGTTTTGTTTGACTTCTAAGAAGAATACAGAAAAGAAATATAAGGATTAAGGGAAAAATATAAATGAGAATGAATATATAAAGCCAGCTTTGAGGCTGCAAGGCTGTACCCGAATTATCAGGTATGCTTGCAAAGGAAGTATTAGCATATGCATTGCAAAGCAGTGCGAGCGTAATTGTGATGACAGTTATGAGCCCATAAGAAATACACAGAGAAAGATAGGACTTTGGGGGGAAATTGAATTTTAGCACAGAACAGCCTGGTTCCATCTCTAATACTGAGTATTTTTTTAGCTAGTGCATTTGGATTATGGCTTTTCTGATTCTTCAGTCTGCCTCCAGCCTCTGCAAAAATTATGATGGTTATGGGGCTGATATAACTTGCACCAGCTGGCAATGGGCTGCTGAAGAATCTGTCAGAGTAAGCACAGCCAGGGCACATTGTGTCCTGACCGCTCCTGCCCTGTCTCTGATGTGTTTCTGAGATGCCTTCAAGGCAGGCAGGGAAAAGGATCGATGTGATGTGCTGCTGCCACAGTGCCTCAGGCTGAGGGACACCACCTAAGTAGAAGTCTGTACATTCTTGCTTACACCTGTTAAAGGCAGTAGAACTGGAGTGCTGGAGGGGTTTGGTCACTGGCATTGCAAAACCTGAAGGCAAATGCGAATACATTTCATGCAGACAGGCAGGCACTTCTGTGGGAACAGGCAGAAAGCTAAACCCAAGACATACTGATGAAGAAGAAAGGCAGGGACACAGAAAAAAAAAGGGCTGGTATTCACTGTAATCTTCTTAGATACCTATGTTTAGGCCTAAGAGGACGAAAAACATGTTTTCCTTCCCTACCCAAACTGGTTTAGCTCCGGGCTCCTGTGGAAAATGTGTCTACAGCAGGAGCGCTATCCTGCTTGGACATCACCTCAGGCATACCCCAAGAGTGGAGGCCCCAGGCAGAAAACAGTGCCAGTTAACAGCCCTTGGGAACAGGTAGGCAGCAAGATGCTCATCTCTTCCACGGTGGAAAACAGAAGAGCAAAACTTGAGGTGCTTCTTCTGGCTAAACCACCCAAGCAACTCACCAGTATGTTTGGCGGATTGTTTGGTCAGCTAGGTACTATCAATGAGTGGTGTGACTTCCAAGCTTAATTTTCTTTGTATATCTAGACCAGATGTTACCTTAGGATATGAGTTGTGACAAACTGGCAGCAAGGTGGAAGGATGAAATAGGATAGTGTAATCTTCCTCTACCCCTTACCTTTATCTCCTTGTATTTCTTTTTTATTTGCATTTTAACCTAGTGGTTGCTCTTGTTCCCTCCCCCTCCCCCTAGCTGCACTTTTCCTTACCCCAGTTGCTCTGCTCCATATGCACAACTTGGCTGGAAGCAAAACTAATAAGATTTTCAATCTACAAAGCACAGATGGCACTTTCCGTGCTTCAGAGATTGTCAATCTTGTTCGTCTCACTTCCTGGTCATTAGAAGAGGGAAGGGAGGAACGGGAGGTACAGCAAGTGTCCGGCTAAGGTAGGAGGGGAAAATGCCCCCTATCAGCATTGCTGGGGAAGGAAGGTAGATGAGGAATAGCGAGAAGAACAGAGAAGCAAGACTCAGTGCACAATGCAGGACTCTGGTCTAGTAATGATGTAGAAAAGAAAATACAAAACAGTATAAAAAAGAAATGTGCTAAAAAGAGAATAAAGTATATTTTGAGGAAATAGATAGGGTAAATAAAGAGGATATGAAGAATGTTTGGAGAAGCAAGAGCCATGCGTTGGGAGATGGAAGAGGTGCAGAGCCTTATGGCAAGAACAAGAACTGTACTGTAACGTCAGCTAATTGAGTTGGTGGGTGTGATATGTGTGGGGCTGGAGTCTTAGTGCTGGAGCTCTGAATGGGAGGGCACAAAGCTGGTGTGAGAATAATGAAGACATGGCCCAAAAGAACTAATTCAATATTGAAAATGGTCTTTATTATAGGTCAGGAAGGAAACTTATTGAGCCTTTTCCTCTAGTGCAGTTTTTTGTTTTTCTTTTTTTTAAAAACTTTGTTCTTTGCCTCTGTAAAGAGTGTATATAACTGTTAAAGTATTCCTAATAGCTTTGAGTCTCCTAACCAGTTGCAAACAACTTTAGAAGATGGATAAAGGCCTCAAATAATATTTTTCTAGAAATTAAAAAAAAATAAAAAAGAAGAAATAGAAATAGCCTTATGTGCTGGGCTAAAGTGAACCCCAGCATAGGACTGCAGTGTAAAAGCGATTGAGAGCTACTCTTATCCCTTCTTTCAGTCAGCAGAGCTGACCTGTTTCTCAGGGCCCACACTGGGGAAGGAAATGCCTGCAGTTCTACTGGCACTACTAAGAAACATTGCTGAACCAGGCACTGAACTCTCCTCTGACTCTCCTCTTCTCATCACACAAAAAGTCCATAAAACCATTCTAAAAACACAGCCAAGGCATATCTTTCTTTCTTTCTTGTGTGTTATGATTTGTGTTGGGTTATTTGCATCAAATATAAAAGCAGCTCTTGTGAAACAGAAGAAGGTATGTGTTTACATGATGTAATTTTTAAGACATATCTATAGAAAATTAGGCTGTGGTGGATTGACCTTGGCTGGCTGCCAGGTGCCTACTCAGCCACTCACTCACTTCCCCTCCTCAACAGGACAGGGGTAGTAAATAAGAAGAAAAACCTGTGGGTCGAGATAAAGGCAGTTTAATGAAACACAGCAAAGGTCACATGAGGAAGCAAAGTAAAGAAAACCCAGAAGACGTTCTCTACATCACATCAGCAGGCAAAGTCCAGCTACTTCCCGGGAAGCAGGGTCTCAGTATGTGCAGGGTTTGCTTTGGAAGACAAATCAACACCTTTCAGGCTACAAATACGAAACACAGCACTGTATGGGTTGCTATGGGGAAAGTTAGCTTCACTCCAGCCATATCCAATGCATTGGCCAAACTCAATAATGATCATAAAGCCCTAGAAATTTTAGTTGGAATGAACCTCTAGAGTAATCTCTTCCAGTCACCCACACAAAGCAAGATGAGGTGAGCTGTGGCTTTGTCTAACCAAGTCTTGAAACCTTCCAAGGCGGTAACTTCCACAACCCCTCTGGACAGCCTGCTCCAGTGCTGTGCTAGTTTCCTAGTGATTTTTTTTTTCCTAGTGTCTGATCTGAACTTCCTAAGCCACAGCTTGTGGTCATTGCCCTTTGTTATACCATCTGTCATCATGAAGAGAAGTTTGGCATGTACCCTTGTTTCAAAATGTCAATTGCCTTAATAAATGAATATGCTGATTCTGAGTCCTCAGTGCTTAACTAGCACTGCATTAGAGCTCTAGCTACTGATAAGGATGGCTTCATGACGAGTTGGAGATGGAGCCCTGTGTGTTTTCATCTCCTTCTTATTTAGGGTGAGAGACTTTTTACCTAACTCTACAAGCTAGCTTTCAGACCTAAGATCTATTCTTCCATTGGAATTACTGAAGATAAAAGCCCTCTCACAATGTGATTAACTACACCTATCTTACTTTACACCTAAAAGTAGGTAGTGTGTCACTTATTGTTATTGTTAGCATAAACATATCTATGTAGCACATGCACAGAATGTGATACTTCAGTTGAATAAAACCAGGTCTTTGTTCCTAAAGGTGAAATTGGTAAATTCTTTCAAAACTAATTGGGACTAAACTGGGAGACAGAAAGGCAGACATATAAAATGACTAAAGGAAAATGCACAATAATTGTTCCTTCTGCTCAGTATACCAGTTGGCTTCTTGAGGGTTAAAGTCTGAAGGCATCTGGAATACAATAATGGCTTTCTGTAAACTAAATACACAAAATATAACTGTAATGCTTTCTTGCTTTGTAACTTCCACTGACACTGATGTCCTGTATATAAATAGGAAACATGCTACAGTTTGTGTGCATGTATCTGTTCTATCTATTCAAATCTATACCCCAACATTAAAAAGCATTATATTCCTCCCCTTCTGTGGGTGATTGATGCTAAATCTGTACATTTGAAAGTTTTCAAAGAAATATAAGTTATTAGTTAATTCAGTATGCATTTAAAAAGTACAACTAAACCTTCACTTGTTTCCTTCTGCATTAAATCAGCCTGTCATCATTTCTAATTCCTTATTGTAATTCAAGATGTGATCACTGATCTTCATCTCTTCCTGGAAAAAAACACCTAGTTGAAATAGACAACATCCTTTAGTCTACAGATTTTGTCATTACTATTTTGCTCATTTTTAGTGTTACACATAAATATTGATTTTTGCTTTCCTCAAATCTTCAAAGGAGTATTTGATATTTCCCCCAAAAAATCACAGAATACAAAAGAAATTTCAGAATTGAGATTTGAAAAGAAATGTCTGTAAAATGAAGTGAATCTTTATGTAATTGTGTTTGTGAGAGATGAAACAGATTCAAGAAATCTAAGAATGTTTTTGGAACCAGTAGATCACAAAACATTCTCAAGGATAAGAAAAAAGAAGATATTTT